>NC_080020.1:214735103-215045795 GCF_030020395.1 Manis pentadactyla
TTGGGTTCCTATTAATGTTTATGTGGCCTTTTTTTTTTTTTTCCAAGCTGAGTTATATCATTGGCTGCAGCTGCCAGTCATTAAGCCTGGACCTTGGGCCTGGACTAGCAGTGTGGACTTCATGGGTCCTCAGCCAGAATAGGGTTTCCAGATACCAATAAAAAATGATAAGTGATGAGGGAAAATATAGCAACTAGTGTTACTTAGACTAAGAAGTGGGTGAAAAAAAAAGACCAAAGGAAGTCTGTGGAGGCAGTGTTAACCTGAGAAGGAAGCAAAGAGGTGTTCTTCTGAAACGTATGTGAGAGCAGGCTTAGGAGTAGGAGGTGGTGGGCAAGTTGGAACTCAGGCTGCAAGTGCTGTAGAGGCAGTAAGAGGGACTGATCCCATGAAGAGTCTGGCATGGGGTGCTGATTTTAGCCTCTTCTGTGCAGTGGACAATGAGGAGGCTGCACTGCTGCATGAAGAGGCTACCATGACTATTGAAGAGCTGCTGACACGCTATGGGCAGAACTGTCACAAGGGTGCTCCCCACAGCAAATCTGGAGCTGGGACAGGCGAGGAGCCGGGGTCCCAGGGCCTCAATGGGGAGGCAGGATCTGATGACCCATCTAGGGAAACTTCAGAAGAAAATGGCCCTATAGCCAAGGCCCACAGAGGCCTTTCCTCCAACTCAGAACGTGGGACTGAGGCAGGCCCTGGGGGTGAGCCTGGCACTCCCACTGGTGAGGCTGGGCCTTCCTGCTCTTCAGCCTCTGACAAGCTGCCTCGAGTTGCTAAGTCCAAGTTCTTTGAGGACAGTGAAGATGAGTCAGATGAGGCGGAGGAGGAAGAGGAAGACAGTGAGGTAAGGGCCTGTGGGAGCTAGACAGAGATGATGAATCTGTGGAGAAGGCCTGTTTGGTCACCATGCGTAGCTTTCAACTCTTTTCTTTCTCCTATTTTTACATCATCCCTCAAGCTTTTCTTGAATTCATTACCTCTACCAACACAGGTACCATTAGCCTTCTTATCTCCTCCTATCTTAATGTTATAATAGATAGATCTAGTTCATGCCTTTCTAGAATCTGTCTTCTAGAGAGAGAACAAGATGGTTGTTGTTACTTTGGACTGGCTGTTTCCTTCTCTGGCCAACTTATTTTTGGCTATGTTGCCTGGAAGGTGTTTTTGGCTGACAACCCTGGCCTTCTTCAGGGCTTCCTGCTGGTGACTGCTGAGCCCAGTTCAGGATACCAGTTATACCCATCCTAGCTCTCCCCTCCACCACATTTCCCCATCATGATCATTGAATTGCATCTTTCAGTGTTTTGAGGACCTGTGTTCAGTCAGGGCCTCTTGGTTCTGAGTATGATTTGGGTGAAGGGGGGCAGGGGGTCATCCCAGCCTCAGCAGCCTGGGATCATCCCTCTGGCAGGAATGCAGTGAGGAGGAGGATGGCTACAGCAGTGAAGAGGCAGAGAATGAGGAAGATGAGGATGACACTGAGGAGGCTGAAGAGGATGAGGAAGAAGAAGAGGAGATGATGGTGCCTGGCATGGAAGGCAAAGAGGAGGTGTGTGGGGAAGGGAAGCAGTGAGTTTGGGTAAGCCAGGAGGTAGTTGTGAATCCCCCGATTTTGATAACGGGGACAGGGAAGCTCTTTGCTATCTTAGTACTGAAGTTATGGACATGGGGGAATTAATTCTACAAGGGAAACTAGATCTTTTTGGTAGAATTATTTCAGAGAAGGGAGGGAGCATGCTGTAGTCTCTGAAAAGGTTAAATCTGTGCTTTGCCTATTTGTTAAAGCTCTTTTGGTGGTCCTAGGGAGAGGACAAAATATAAGTGAATGGTCAGGAGAGCACCAATAAGGAGCTTGTGTTCAAAAGTTCCTGTGATGCTCCCTTTCTTCTTCTTAAGCCCGGCTCTGACAGTGGTACAACAGCAGTGGTGGCTCTGATACGAGGGAAGCAGTTGATTGTAGCCAATGCAGGAGACTCTCGCTGTGTGGTGTCTGAGGCTGGCAAAGCTTTAGACATGTCCTATGACCACAAACCGGAGGATGAAGTGGAGCTAGCGCGCATCAAGAATGCTGGTGGCAAGGTCACCATGGATGGGCGAGTCAACGGGGGCCTTAATCTCTCCAGAGCCATTGGTAAGGGACAGAAAACTACGGGAAAGACTTCTAGTGTCATATTCTCTGTTCCTGACTACCTAGGAGCAAACTTTAATCTCCATAGCCCTCGTACCATTCCAAGTAATCTTATCCTACCTCCTCTGTCCTTAAATATCTCTATGAGATAGGAAAGATAGGTATCATTTTTGGATGACGAAAATGGCTAGTGACTTAACTAAGGTTCAACAACCTGAAGACAGGGCTGAAACTAGAAAAACTAGTTCTCTATTCCCTTAGATTATGTGGGAAGTGCCCAAACTACTCATCGACTAACCATTTCTTTACCTCAGGAGACCACTTCTACAAGAGGAACAAGAACTTGCCACCTGAGGAACAGATGATTTCAGCCCTTCCTGACATCAAGGTGCTGACTCTCACCGACGACCATGAATTCATGGTCATTGCCTGTGATGGCATCTGGTGAGCACCAGCGGAATGCCCTAAAATTCCCTTTTTTTTCCCTGCAGTGTTACTTCTCTTGTAGGGCTCTGAGCTGCTTTGGCTTTATCATCCCTCTAATGGCTGCATTCAGCACCTTTTCTCAAGATGCTCTAGGATTAGAGCCTAGGCAGACATCTTGGTGTCAAGACCCCCAAGCCTAAGGCAGAGCTGAGGACAATCTCTGTAGGTGTTTATTGGCCTTGGAGGCTATCACCTCTGTCCATACTCCTCTCTCTGCCTTGGTGGAACTAAAGACTATTGTTTCTAACCCCAGGAATGTGATGAGCAGCCAGGAAGTTATAGACTTTATTCAATCAAAGATCAGCCAGCGTGATGAAAATGGGGAACTTCGGTTATTGTCATCCATCGTGGAAGAGGTGAGTCCCAGGGTGGAGTTGAAAGGGTATCTGGTCTGCCAGCCAAGGTTTTGTCTTTTGACCTGAGCTAAGACCAGAGCTGGGGAGTATCATTAATTATTAACATGTCAAACTCTTGATTAGAAAGTTCCACCTTCTCTCACTTCCTTGACTTATCCTTATTCCTCATTCAGTAGCAAGTTGTCTGTTTTGTGATAAAACTGTTGCCCATTCCCCTCTTTTTGCCATATTGTCTTGGAAACGGGGCCAGCCTTCTTGTGGGACTTTAAGTTCCCAGGAAGGTGTTCAGCTCTGAAGCTGAGCTACCTTGTCCTTTTGTAGCTGCTGGATCAGTGCCTGGCACCAGACACCTCTGGGGACGGTACAGGATGTGACAACATGACCTGCATCATCATTTGCTTCAAGCCCCGAAGCACAGCAGAGCTTCAGCCAGAGAGTGGCAAGCGGAAATTAGAGGATGTGCTGTCTATTGAGGGGGCTGAAGAAAATGGCAACAGTGACAATAAGAAGGCCAAGCGGGACTAGCGGTTGTCCAGACCCCTGCCCATCTAGACTGTTTTCTGAGCCCTTCGGACTTGGGACTGAGTTTTGTCTTTTTCCTTTAGCCTTAGTGGTTATGAGGTGTGCAGGGGGAGCTGGGTGGCTTTCCTCAGCCCATTCCAAGGAGGGCGCTCCCTCCGCACAGCAGCCTGGGAGCCTCTGCCGTCGTCCCCAGCTTCCTCCTTGCTCCTTGGGGCTCACCACCGGTTCTGTGCCTGTGCTCTGTTGTGTTGAAGGGAAGACCGGAGGTTCTGGTTTTTACTCTGTGAACTTTATTTAAGGACATTCTTTTTTATTGGCGGCTCCATGGCCCCCAGCCGTTTGCACCCGCTCTCTGTTGTATACTTTCAATCAACACTTTTTCAGACTAAAAGCCAAACCTAATCGTGCCCGTGGTGTCCTTTTTTTCTCTTCTGCCGTCCTGTCCTGGTCACCCAGGGTGCTCTGGTGCCGTTCTTACCCCCATCGGTAGCTTCCATCGAGCCCTTCCCTGCGTGCGTGCGTGCGTGCGTGCGTGCGTGCGTGCGTGCGTGTGTGTGTGTGTGTGTTTGTGGGGCGGGGGGGTGGGCACGTGTGTAGAGGAGAGGGCCCTTGGGTATTGTAACCCCCAGCTGCTTGGGGGGCTGGGCAGGTGTCGCAATTCTCACCCCCTCCTGGAGTCACTAGGAAGAATTCCTAGTCCCTCCAGGGAGGGGTCAGGACCTGCAGGACGGCTCCAGAGGATGAGGAACAGATGATTTCTCTGTGACGGGGCTTTTCCTGCCCCCCGTCTGTAGTCCTGTTTCTATTTGATACTCTGATTGGTTAGTCTGCTTCCTTTCGATACAATTACTTCCTGGTCATGCTGTGGAAGGTTTTGCAGCTTGCGCTCTCCACGGACTACGCGTCCCGTGTGGCTCTGCGGCAGCGGAAGCGGAAGCGAGTACGGAGGTACCAGCTGGTCTCCGTAGGCGGGGGGAGGGGGCTCCATGAATGGACGCGGCGGCGGCGGCGGGAGCGGCCTGAGCTGGGCGCCGGGGCCAGGGCCGGGGGCTGCCCGGGGCCCGCGCCGCTGCATGGGGGCGGCTCGCGGGCCCTAAGAGGAAGGGCGGGCGGGCCGAATTGGGAGGGGTGGGGTTGGGCGGCCGCAGGCCGGAGGCGCGTCGGGCTGGAGCCGGTCACGATGCCCCGAAGGAAGCAAAGCCACCCACAGCCCGTGAAATGCGAGGGGGTCAAAGGTCAGGGGTCGCGGTGGGGGGGGGCCGGGGGTGGGGTCAGCGAGTGGGTTCAAGTTTGGGTGGAGGGGGCTCCGGATTGGGGTGGGTGATCTGGACAGTAGGCTTCCCACTCAGGTACTAGGGGAACCTGATGGGGTCGAAGTACGGGAAGTAGGGTCTACGAGGACTGTCTCCCTGGTTGCGGATGATGGGCACGGCTCCTTGAGGGAGACTCTACAAGCCCCTTCCCCTCTTCAGTTGATGCCGAAGACTCCCTCGACGAAGGACCCGGGTCCCTGGTATTGGAGAGTGATTTGCTACTAGGCCAGGATCTGGAGTTTGAGGAGGAAGAGGAAGAGGAGGAAGGTGACGGCAGCAGCGACCAGCTCATGGGCTTCGAGAGAGACTCTGAAGGTGGGTTGGAGGGACTTGGTTAAGAATTAGTTATGGCTGTGACCCCAGCCCTTAAAGAAGCAGGTTAGGGTTTAGTGCCAGGGAGCAAAACACCGTTTCCTAGTTTAGTTTAGATTTAAGCTAGGTTTCTTCATATGCCTAATGGCTCAGTCAGCTCCATCACTTTGTTGAGGTGAAATTCTAGGGCCTGGTCCAAACGTGGTATGACTAGGATAGTGGACAAATCGCATGGAGCAACTGGTTAAAAGGAAATGCCCCTTTAATAACCTTCTCCTCTTCCCCAACCCATACCTTATGTGAGTTTTAAGAGGTTTAGTGAAGCAACTTGTCATTCAAGCTGGTGCTTATATCTAATCTCTGTCCCTTTCCTCTGCAGTATAAGCTCCTTTTGTATTGAAGTTTTAGTTTTTACCCTCAAGTATTCTTCCACATTACTCTTCCCTTTGATCTTAGCGTATCCCCATCCTAATTTGCTGCACTGTCTACCCACTAATGCCACCTATGAAGGGTGTTTATGAAGATCATTGAGGAGTCTTCCATGTAAAGAGAATCCATCCTTTAAAGTGGTATTACATGCATTACTTTGTTTCTACTCTTCAAATTTGGCCTCCCTCTTGAGATAGTTATTTTATAATCAACTTACTACTAAAGGGGACTTTACTAATATAGAACTTAGAATAAGGTTTCAGGCCTTTGCCTTTAGTATTTTTACTTCCTTATCCCAAGAATCAGCTAATTCCGTTATTTGATGCATTTCAGGTTGTAGTTCACTATGAACCCTCGATCTTTTTCTGTTCTGTGGAACTAAGTACATTTGTCATCACTTGGTTAGCTCAGGCTCAGAGATTTTGGGGATCACTGAAGCACAAAGGGTGGGGCCAAGCCATTAGGGACACAAGTGAGCAAGAGAGTTTGGAGCCTGGTCCTACCCCATGTTGATGTCTCTTCTCATATCTATCTTACCAGGAGACTCTCTGGGGGCCAGGCCTGGGCTTCCCTATGGGCTGAGCGACGACGAGTCTGGGGGCGGCCGGGCACTAAGTGCCGAGAGTGAAGTTGAGGAGCCAACCAGGGGTCCAGGGGAGGCCAGGGGTGAGAGGCCAGGCCCAGCCTGCCAGCTGTGTGGGGGGCCGACAGGTGAGGGGCCGTGTTGTGGGGCAGGAGGGCCGGGTGGGGGGCCCCCGCTGCCCCCACGGCTACTGTACTCATGCCGCCTCTGCGCCTTCGTGTCCCACTACTCGAGCCACCTGAAGCGGCACATGCAGACACACAGCGGGGAGAAGCCGTTCCGCTGTGGCCGCTGCCCCTACGCCTCAGCCCAGCTCGTCAACCTGACGCGACATACCCGCACCCACACTGGCGAGAAGCCCTACCGCTGTCCCCACTGCCCCTTTGCCTGCAGCAGCCTGGGCAACCTGAGGCGGCATCAACGCACCCATGCGGGGCCCCCCACTCCTCCCTGCCCGACCTGTGGCTTTCGCTGCTGTGCTCCACGTCCAAACCGGCCTCCCAGCCCCACAGAGCAGGAGGGAGCAGTGCCCCGGCGACCTGAAGGTAAAAAGCTGGAGACCAAAGAACCCAGAATACAGGTGGGTGGCCCTGGCGATACTTGGATTCATAGCCCAGCTCTCATTGTGCCCACAGATGCTCTGCTGCTCCCAGATTTGAGCCTCCATGTGCCACCGGGCAGTGCCAGTTTCCTTCCAGACTGTGGGCAGCTGCGGGGTGAAGGAGAGGGCCTGTGTGGGACTGGATCAGAACCACTGCCAGAGCTGCTATTCCCTTGGACCTGCCGGAACTGTGGACAAGAGCTGGAGGAGGGAGAGGGTACTCGGCTGGGTGCTGCCACCTGTGGGCGTTGCATGCGAGGAGAGGCTGGAGGGGGTGCCAGTGGGGGACCCCAGGGCCCCAGTGACAAAGGCTTTGCCTGTAGCCTCTGCCCGTTTGCTACTCACTATCCCAACCACCTGGCCCGGCACATGAAGACACACAGCGGTGAGAAGCCCTTCCGCTGCGCTCGATGTCCCTATGCCTCTGCTCATCTGGATAACCTGAAACGGCACCAGCGTGTCCACACAGGAGAGAAGCCCTACAAGTGCCCCCTCTGCCCCTATGCCTGTGGTAACCTGGCCAACCTCAAGCGTCATGGTCGCATCCACTCTGGGGACAAACCTTTTAGGTGTAGCCTTTGCAACTACAGCTGCAATCAGAGCATGAACCTCAAACGCCACATGCTACGGCACACAGGCGAGAAGCCCTTCCGCTGTGCCACCTGCGCATACACCACAGGCCACTGGGACAACTATAAACGCCACCAGAAGGTGCATGGCCATGGTGGGGCAGGAGGGCCTGGCCTCTCTGCCTCTGAGGGCTGGGCCCCACCTCACAGCTCCCCTTCCGTTTTGGGTGCTCGGGGTCCAGCGGCTCTGGGTGCCACTGGTAGCCGGGCTCTCCATACAGACTCCCCCTGAGCTAGGTTCTTCCTCAGGGCCCTATGGATTAGCCCTGACCCTCCGTGTGTTTTATACAGATGGACCAGAAGCCACCTTCTTTTTCTTCCCCCGCTGGCCAGGGGCTCCACAGACTGACCTAGGCACTATATGGACCAGCCCAAACAAGGGGGGGTGGGTGCAGGGGGCCAGGAGCCCATATGGACCAGGGGCCTTGCCTTTACTGACGCATTTCATGAGCTCAGTGAGAAGGGTCCTGTATTTACCTCCATGCTCCCAGGGGCAGTGGAGGAACTGGCTGGAGGACTGCCCAGACTCCCACCTGGTTATTTAACTTATTTCAGTGCTTTATAATAAAGGAAACACTAACAAAGCCATGTCTATGCTGAATTGGCGTGGCAAACACAGCTCGACCTCACCCTTAGCACAGCAGTCCATGCTGAGATGGGGGAGTGGGGCAGTGAGGGAACCAGAGGTAGGCAGCAGTCAGGCTGAGTTTAATGATGGGGAGCTGGGCCAGACCACACACAGACCTCTGCCTATCCCCTTGGCCCATGGCCCCGATAGGCCAGAAGGAGCCCAGGGGAAGCTAAGGTACCTCCCCAAGGCAGACAGCCATGGTCCCTTCGATTTTGTGCAAAAAACTAAATGCTAATTTGGCTTTGAGGGCCAGCTCTGAAAAGGGGACAATCCTTTGTGCAGCCAACCCTTGGGGAGAGAAAGTGGGTTAGGAGGCCCCTGGCCAAGAGGAGAAAAGGGGAAGGTAAGAAGGAAAAGACCCCCTGGCTTGGGGGTACAGGCACAGGGCAAGTTTCTGAACATTCCTCCAGGGGAGAGGGCAGACATCTGAGCACCAGAGATCACAGATCCTCATCTCCAATGCCCTCAAAGGCGAAATTGCCATGGACATCACTGGCACTGGCATCTGTGCTGGGACTGCTGATCCCCCGCAAGCTCACAGCACTCAGCTTGCTCTGTAAGAAAGGCAGGGTCGGTGGTCAGAGGCTGGAGCCTTCTTAGAATCCCCTGCAAACACCAACTTCATGGGTAACTCACTGAGAGTTTGACCATGGATTCCCGGCTGGCATCAGGTGACTCCTGGAAGAGGAGGTAGAGGTGTCAGAGACCTCTCAGGGAAGGTGAGGCAAGGCTGAGGGCCAGGGTACTGACCAGGGAGTAATACTTACAAGCAGTGGTGGGGACTTCACTACTTGCTGGCTGTCTGAGCGTCTTAGGGGGCCGCCTACCCGCCGGCGCAGCATCTGTGGATGGAGACATGAGGTGCCATTAAGACAAGTTCTCTCCCTTTGGAATCCCTATCACTTCCTGGCCCTGTCAGAAGCCCTGCATCTGGGACAAAAGTCAGGAAAAATAGAACAACTCAGCCCCTTGGCCCGTTTGCTGCTTACCTTCCTGATACTGCCACCGGATTTCTTCACCATCAGTTCATCCACCATGGACTGCAAGCAGATGCTCATCATGATAGCCTGAAGGCAAGAGAGCTCAGCCTGAGAAGATGGTCATCCTGAGCCCACCAACCCTGAGACAAGGGCTCCCACTCATGTGGAGTCCTGGAAGCCCTAGACTTGGGTATCTAAGATGGTGCAATGGGCTCCCAAGGCCTGAGGGTGGGCTCACACCTGGGGGCTGGTGATGGTGACCCACTGTAGCCGGTCCTTGCTCATGAGGTATTCAAAAGCCAGTTCTAGGCGTACCTCACCACGGCCACGGCCTGGGCTGCTTGTGCCTCCACTGGGCAAAGGCACCTGGAAAAGGAAGGGGAATGGGACTGAGTTCACTCCAACCAGTCTCCCTCCCTCCCTGACCCACTGTAGCCCATTCCCGAAGTTCAAGGCTTGCCAGGTTGCCATCCCAAAGGCCTTCCCCACCCCACACCCCAACTCACAGAGGAGGTGACCCGCCAGCACCGCATGCGGGTGACCCGGAAGGAGCCTTCCCGGAGTTGCTGGCCAGGTAGGCGGAGCTGGAGGCTGAGCTCACTGTTGCCTGCGCTCACCACCACGGGACAGTCCTTCTCTGGGAAGTCGGCCACACAGGCATCGAAGCGCAAGTAGCCATAGTGCCGCAGCGTCTGAGCCAACCGCAGGAACTGAAACCCAGGCACCATGTGAGGCAGGTCAGGAGGGGAAGCAGGGTAGCTCAAGAAAGCAACCCCTTGGGAGGGAGACAGGCAGGGCTCACCTCCTTCTTAGAGACCTTCTCTTGCAGAGATTTGAGCTGCCGGTGCTGCTCCTTGGTGACCAGGATCCACCCACGCTCAATGTCTGATACTGTCTACAGTGGAGACGATGGGTAGGAGGTTCAGGGCTCCTAGTCCAGTGCCAGCCTGAACCCTAGCCCCACACTTGAGCGACCTCTTGCAATAAGTCCTTCACCATATCAACTTACAAAACAGGGAGAATAGAGCTTGTGCCAGGTACCCTGATAGTATTCTAGAACTTCCCCATGAACTGACAGTAAAGTCATGAACAGAGTTTTCTTGGCAGAGTGGGACACGAGAGTCATTTTCAGGGGAAAGGTTCTGAGACAGCTCCAAGCTCACCTGAGCATAAAGCAGGTTTAGGCCAACCCGGTTCTCCATGACATCATCATCATAGGCAGAGTCCCAGTAACTGTGAAGCCAAGAGGTGGAAAGGGGTAATGGGGCTAAGCCAGGGTTAAAGCAAGAGATAGGAAAATAGGACAAAACAGGAGCAATCTGGGACTGTTAGATTAACGGTGGTATAGTGGGTGGGGGGAAGCTTGGGAGGTCTGGAAGAAACACCCAGTGCTACCTCCTTGTCCAGATTATTCTGTCTCAATACATGGCCCAGTAATTCAATCCAGCACCCATCCCCTCCTCCAAGCCCAGCCCTGACCTCTTCCTTAGCACAATCTTATACTCTTGACTCCGAAGACTGGTAACAGACACATAGGGCAGCTCAAATTCTTGCAACTTGCGTACAACTATAGGTTTAAAAAAAAAAAAGGGAGAATGTCATGATACTCAAGGAGAGGGAAATCAAAAGAGAAGCCCTGAGGAAATGCCACATTCTAGGGGGAGAAAGGGTGGCAAATTCACCACTAGAAGCACAAGGAAGCAGTAAAGACCAGAGACACTCACAAGAAAAGGTTCCATCCTCTTTTTCTCGAACTAGAAAGAGACTAAAGTATCCAATCAGGTCATCTGGAAGATCCAGCTTTGCAGCCACAGCCTGGGGATAGGGAAAGAAGTACAGCTCATCACACTGGCTGGTTCCAATCACCCCCACAGCTTGGGAGCCTGGAGTAGAGGGAGGAAGGGCAAGACAGAACAATGGCCTCACCTCCAGGACATCCTCAGTCTGATCTGAAGTTAGCACATTGACCAGAACCTTCTGCCCATTGCTGAGCAGCACTTCCAAGGAGACCTCCTCTGTAGGAACCTGCTGTGTCTCCTGGTTGCGAGCATATATGGGAATAGGAGGCACAGCCTTGTTATACCTGTCTAGTATCCAGCTCTGACCCACTCCCAACTCTCAATTTCTAGCTCCATCTGGTATATTTAGTCTCAGCATGCTTAATTACAGGTTGGTTTTCCTTTTCATTGGTACAGCAGAAGCTGCATTCCATAAAAAGTGCCAGGATGACTCCTCTGTAGCCACCTCATTAAAATGATGTATTCCTACAGGAAAGTTTCCTTAAATCCAGGGCCCACACAAAGCCTTACCTGCTGTGCCCGACGCAGGAAACTGTTGAAAGTCTCACTGCTTCCAAGTAGGGGGTCTTGCCGAACTGTGAGGACAAGAAAATGATGTTCCAGTAATTTAGGATTTCTTTTTGGCTCGCCTAGTTCTCTCCTTGGTAGGTTCCCTCCTACCCCATTTCCTGGGCTGATGGTGGCTTGTCACATCCCCTAGCTGGCTTCACCTCACTCACTGCATAAATTCTTCACCTGCCCCACCCTTGGCTGCCATCTAGTTGAGTCCAGTCTATCGAACTAGGGAAATAACAGTGATGTTAATCTAAAGCATATCAAATAAAAATTAAATTCTCCCCACCTATCTAAAATTGCTTTAAGACCATTTAGTGTTATATTAATATTTCTCATAGATATTAGTCCCAAATTGCTCTGCGAGTTAAGTACCCAGAGCATTCTTGCATGCTATTTATTTTTGATAATTAAGTAACAGATCAAACGAGACCTCCCAGATCTACAAATAAATTTAGGACCTTTTACAGAACCTATGGCTGTTTTGAGAGTCTCCCCATAGTCCTCAACACAAGTCAGTCTAAAGCTCCCTCCAACTCACCAGCTTGCATGTACTTCTCTAACTGTTCTCTTCTTTGTTCTACCTCAGCTGGTGTCAGAGAGAAAAGCTTCTTTGGGGGAAATGAAGGAAGCACATTGGCCCCATACTCCTTCCGAAGCTGTTTGGAGAGAGAGAGACAACCTTTATATAAACAAAGCAAGTGAGGTAATCCACACTCACAATGTTCTTCTGGGCTCCCCTTTCCCTGCCTCAGTCCCTGTTCCTCTATCTACCCTGATTATCCAGGAAATAATTCCTTTGGCAGAGGCTGAATCCCAAGGGAGCCATTCTTCTGTCCTAGATATAAGTTCTTTCCTATCTTGCTATGTACAAGTCAGCCCCTTCACTGTGGAGGGGGTTTGTGAGGGGCTAGAGCCTAGGGAGCCCCTTGACTATCTTGCAAGACTGTTCACTGAACCTTCGCAGGAAGCAAAGGCCTTGTAAGGAAAATTTAAGTGCGCCCATAGTTAAGTAATAGTTAAGTAAGTTCACAAAGTATCTTAGGACTTAAAGTGACTTTGCATATCAACGAATCCATTTTTAGTTCTAGAAACGGAGGCCCAAAGAAATTAGGTAATTTGGGGTTGTACTACTTATTGGTAGAAAGACTGTACTGAGTTAAATACAGAGTTCACATTCTGGTGACGAGAACAGAGAAACATTGCATCACAGATACGTAAGGATAACTGGAACAACAAGGTGCAGAGATGAGCCAAAAAACACAAATAAATCGGTGAATGATTTCTATGAGCAGGGAGAAGAATTTCAAGTTGCAGCTCAAATAACAGAAGGAATGTGCTTTGGCAGCGGATGGGGAATAGGTCGGTTTTTCAATGCACAGGGAAAGGCTGAAGACGGGACGGAGAAGCAGAAAGGAGGATGTGAGTATAGAAGGAACAGTCACAGAAACAGACATTAAGCTTCATAGGGAGTTCCCCGGAAATGTCAGACGATAAGATAAAGCAACAGATCCTCCCTGTGGCAGTGATTCAAGGGGAATTACAGCCGACGGGAAAACGACCAAGAGGAATAGGGAGCCACTGATGCCCAGGTGTAGGAAAGGGCTTGAAGCTGCCTCAAGGTAGAGATGCAAGTCCCACCTGCTCGTGTAGCCCCAGGAGCTGGCTGTAGCGCAC
Organism: Manis pentadactyla; assembly: GCF_030020395.1. Classification (NCBI taxonomy): domain Eukaryota; kingdom Metazoa; phylum Chordata; class Mammalia; order Pholidota; family Manidae; genus Manis; species Manis pentadactyla. The sequence continues at coordinate 214,748,105 of NC_080020.1, forward strand.
CCGACAGTGCAGGACTCCATTCACGTGAATGTTATAGGCCTGAGGGCACAAAAGCACACAAGCATTTTAGGGTCAGAATCTGGAAGACCCCCTTGGGGACCCTGGCCGAAAGTTGCCTGGTGCCGAGAACTTAAGAAGGTTTAGTCTGTTTTCCCCAGAGCCAGGTCCCAAAACAGAAGGAAGAGTCCGGGGGAAACTCGGGGGCTTGTGCCGCAGTCTCCCTCCCTCAGAGGCCAGTGACGCCCACCAGAGCAGCCGCGGCCCTGCCAGGGGAGGCGACGCAGCCGAGCACAAGAGCCCGGGTGACCTTTGGACGGATCTGAGACGTGATATAAGCTACCAACAAGGCCGTCGGGAGCCGGCGGCCTGGGACCAGGCCCGAAGAGTGGCGGCCAGGCCTCGGAGGCTGCTCCAAGAGGGCTCCGGCCCGTTATCCCCGCCCCTGCCCTGCCCGGCCCGGCTCCTGCCGCTCCTCACCACATAGGCGGAGCCGCCGCTGTCCCCGCTGCGGGACTCGGTTTCAGGAATGGAAAAGTGCATGTTCCCTGCGGCGGCCCCAGTCGGGCTCCGGACGTGGAGGGCCGCAGCGGCTTTGCACGCTAGCCTCCGCTGCTCAGCAAGTACCCGCAGCCTCACTCGCCATTTTTGAGGGGGGGGCCAGAGATCCGAGGTGGGAAGGGCTGTGGGACGTCTGCTCTGGGGCGCAGCCCTTCGGGCATGCTGGGAACCGTAGTCTACAGGGCAAGAAGACACTGCCAGGACCTGGATCCGAGGTTGGGATGGCCCTCGTCTCCACCCGTAGCCCGGGGCGGGGCCCGCCCCAGTGCAGCGCGGAGTCTGTAGTCCGCTTAGGGCTGCGTGTCGCGGGTGTAGACCCAGGGGTCGCTGTAGTCCCAACTAGCGCTGAGGGTGGAGCCTAGGACGGAGGGTGATGGCTGCCGCGGCTGTGGCTGTTCGCGAGGGTGAGTGGAAGTGCTGGGGCGCACAGACAGGTACGCTAGCGGACGGGCCCCGGACGGCTACTGCTAGGCCCTGAGCCCCTTTGTGCTCTGTCGTTCCGTTCGGGCGCCACGCCGGACTCTGGTCTGCACTTCCTCGGGCACAGCCCCGCTCGGCGTACCGGCTGGTTCCTGTGAAAAGGGTGGGTACCCCCTTCTTTGCCCTCCCCCGCCTTCCCTTTGATCCTGCCGCGCACTGCGTCTGCACGCGGATCCTTGGCTCGCCCCCGCCTCGCGGCGGATTCTTGGTCATGCCGACCCAGCAGCCAGCCGCGCCGAGTACGAGTCTCCCCAAACCCTGTTGGAGCCTCTCCGGCTCACTCTGTGACCTGTTTTCTGATGCAGACTCGGGAACTGGGATGAAGGCAGAGCTTTCTACTCGGCCTGGGGTAAGTGCGGCTGCCCTCCCAAGCTGTACGCAGGAGGCTGTCAGCTTCATTCCGCCCCAACCTCCATCTCCGTTTTACTTAATTTTTCCGTAAAGCCAGGAGATTGTTTGCAGAGTTCTTTCACCCCTGACGGTATGTGACTCTGATCCTGGAGGAGAAGCTTTGATTCCTGTGGGATGTAAGCTGGTAACAGGTAGCTGGTGAGAGAGTTAGGTAGACGATTAGAGACTTTACCTTGTGGGACTCTTGTAAGCGTCTAGGGGTGTTTTATTTACCTTCGGAATTGTTAGGAAAGAGCAGTGTTCTCTGTGTCTCAGGCAGGGGGTAGGGAGATGACCCAAGAAGAAAAGCTGCAGCTTCGGAAGGAAAAGAAACAGCAGAAGAAGAAACGGAAGGAGGAAAAGGGAGCAGAACCAGAAACTGGCTCTGCTGCACCTGCAGTCCAATGTCAAGGTGCGGGGGCTTTTTTAAAGGGCTTGGGGTGTGGAGCTGATAGAGGGATGTATGGGAGACAGGACAAAGTTGATTTGAGCAAGGGAAGAGCAAAGTTGTTTAGATAAAACAGGGAGAGGTTTGGTTGGGCATACATATTACCTGTCTAGGGCTTGCGCACCTCTTCCTTCTGCCTTTTGTAGGCCCAACCAAAGAAGTGCCAGGACCGGGCAGGCAATTGGGCACTGCTGGGGAGAAAGTTCCACCTGGTCGGAGTAAAGCTGAACTTCGTGCGGAAAGACGGGCCAAGCAGGAGGCGGAGCGGGCCCTGAAACAGGCAAGGAAAGGGGAACAAGGAGGGCCACCTCCTCAGGCCTGCCCCAGCACAGCTGCAGAAGCCCTTTCAGGTATCTGCCCTTCTTTTCAAGACCTCTGTTGATTCTAATTCTTGTGTTAGCTCAGGCTTCCCCACAGTCAAACAGGTCTACCCTCCCGTTTTTTGCTTTGGGACCCAGAGTTCAAAATTCTCCCTTCAACCTCATCCTACCTCTGTTTCTTCTTTTACTCTTTTCTGTTTTTTCCCTCTCCTCCTGCCAGTTTTTCTTGATGTCCCTATGCCTTAAAGAAAAAAAATGCTCATTAAAACCTACAGTGTCTTAAAAAGATGATCATTTATTTTTTAGGAGTGAAGCGTGTCCCTGAGCACACTCAGGCTGATGACCTCACACTTCTGAGGCGGCTTGTTAAGAAACCAGAGCGACAACAGGTACGAAGTAGGTTTGGTGTGCAGCCAGCAAGAGCCTAGGGAGATGGGGTAGAGGGAGGAAGGGTGTCCAGGGCAAAGTGAGATCCTGGAGAAGAACTGGTACTTGGGTTAAAGTAGTCTCATTGTTTCCTTGCCAGCTTCATCCCATAAATTTTAAACTCTGGCCATTGTCCTATTCCTCTGTTTTGTCAAGGTTCCTACACGAAAGGATTATGGATCCAAAGTCATTCTCTTCTCCCACCTACCCCAGTACAGCAGACAAAACTCTCTAACACAGTATATGAGGTAGGGGCCTAAAAAATTGTCATAATTTTTAAAGTCCAAGGAATTTTAGTAGCTTGGTATTGAAAGTGAGTGGAAATTTGAAATTACATCTGTGGGAAAACTCAAGGAAAACACAAGGCAAAACTCTGGAGGAAATGGGGGTGTCTGTGCTAGTGAAGGAAGTTCCTTTTCATCAGGAGCAGGTGGGCAGTAGGTGCTCAAGCTCCCTTGCAAAGTGTGTGACACCGCCATCCCATCAGCATCCCATCCTCTGTGATCCACCCAGCCATGGTGCGACTCGGCCTGCAGTACTCCCAGGGCCTGGTCAGTGGCTCCACTGCCCGCTGTATTGCCCTGCTTCGTGCCCTGCAGCAGGTATGCCCCATCCTCCTCCCTCTGTGATCCAACCCCTCATTCCCCAATGCCACCCAGCTTCTTTTACCCAAAGTAGTCTCTGGGGGAAAGAGGGAGTGATTCCATCCCTGAACACTTTCCTCAGTGAAGCTTACCCCACCCCACTTGCAGACATCTTTATTAGTAAGCATTTTACTGATCGACTTGTGTACACTATAGGTGATTCAGGATTACACGACGCCTCCTAGTGAAGAACTCTCAAGGGACCTAGTGAATAAACTGAAGCCCTACTTCAGGTGAGACCAACCAAATCCATCCCCACCTCAGCAGTCCTTGTGTCCTTCCCTTGCTCTTTTACCTCTATTTTCCCTTTTCTGTTCTGTCTTCTTTTTAAAGAATTTGTTTTAATCAGGAAAACTTTGTAAGTCTAGAGTCACACTAACACAAGGTATTGTTGTAGCTTTCTGACTCAGTGTCGCCCCCTGTCAGCGAGCATGTACAACGCCATCAAGTTCCTCAACAAGGAGATCACTGGTGTGAGCAGCTCCAAGCGGGAAGAGGAGGTGATGAGTATGAGGAATGAGCAAGGCATGCACCTCAGGGTAGAGCTCAGAAACATGCTCAGGGGTCCCAGGAGGGACAACATGGCCATTCTGCCCTGGTCAGTTAAGGAAGTGGTTGTGCTGTCTTGTGCCACCTTTGGGCCCCTGTTAGGCATCTAGCATAATAATCAGAGGAAGAAATGTGTTCATTTCTTGGTCCCTAATCATCTTACTCCATTTAGGCCAAGTCAGAGCTTCATGCAGCCATTAATCGGTATGTGCAAGAGAAGATTGTGCTCGCAGCTCAGGCAATTTCACGCTTTGCTTATAAGAAGATCAGTAATGGAGATGTGATCCTGGTATATGGATGGTATGGTCCAGACCCTGTGATTAAGAAAATTGGGGGGTAAAATGATCTGAAGAAGGGACTTTGCCCTTTAGGAGTGAGCCATCAGTTAGTGTCATTTATAACTGAATCCTCCTCTCCATTCACTCCAGCTCATCTCTTGTATCACGAACTCTTCAGGAGGCTTGGGCTAAGGGCCGGCGGTTTCGGGTGGTAGTGGTGGACAGCCGGCCATGGCTGGAGGGAAGGCACACGCTACGTTCTCTGGTCCATGCTGGGGTCCCTGCCTCCTACCTGCTGATTCCTGCAGCTTCCTATGTACTCCCAGAGGTGAGGGCAGAGGAAAGAGAGTCCAAAGTTAAAAGGGAGAGTAGTATAGACATAATCCCACCCTCCCAAGGTTACAGTTATTTAGAAGTATCAGAATTAAATAACCCTGTTTATATTTAATAGGAAAAAAATATCTACAGCATGTAATAGCATTTCTAGTTTATTTTTCCCGTGGGAGGTGTGGGCCAATGGTCAGGTGTGTTCCCAAAGGAGCCAACATTAAGATTTATAATTCTGTGTCTTACTGTCCTGGGCAGGAGTGGGGAACGTTATTCTGTATTGATCATGTATCACATTTTCTTCCCCTTCTCACCCTCCAAAACAAATAGGTCTCTAAGGTGCTATTAGGGGCTCATGCGCTCCTGGCCAATGGGTCCGTGATGTCACAGGTTGGGACAGCACAGCTGGCCTTGGTGGCACGAGCCCATAATGTGCCAGTGCTGGTCTGCTGTGAAACATACAAGTTCTGTGAGCGTGTGCAGACTGATGCCTTTGTCTCCAATGAGCTAGGTAAGGAGCCCAGGTGGGCAGAAAAGGAGATTCCAGGGATATGAGAAAATTTAGGAGGGAGAGGGGAGGTTGAACTACAACTTGTTTTCTAAAAGGACATAAATGGCTACACCTCCCATTGCAGATGACCCTGATGATCTGCTGTGTGAGCGAGGAGAACACGTGGCCCTGGCTAACTGGCAGAGCTACTCTTCCCTACGATTGTTAAATCTGGTCTATGATGTGACTCCCCCAGAACTGGTGGATCTGGTGATCACAGAGCTGGGGATGATCCCTTGCAGTTCTGTACCTGTTGTCCTACGAGTCAAGAGTAGTGACCAGTGAGTGGGGGAACACAGGGCCAATAAATGACATAGGTCAATAAATGACATACTCCCTACATGTAGCAACTCTGCTGCCTCTCTTTTAGTATCACCACCACTTAGTTTAGGAGCCCAGAGTCATCAACCCCATTTTAGCACCTGCTACCAATCTCAGACCTTTATGAAGATCTCAGGTGACCAGCTCCATGTCAGTATTTTGGGGTCAAAGTGAAGGTCAGTATGGACACCAAAAACTATCCAAGTCATCAACTGTTTATCAAGTATCTACTACATACCAGACACTGAGCTAGATAACGAGGAGTAATGTAAGAACAAGTCAAGAGTCCTATCCTTAGTATTTTAATATTATTACATTAATACTTATAATACTAGTATATTAGTATTTAGTATCCTTAATGTTGAATACTTATGTGTCAGAAACTGTTCTAACCCCTTATCTAGGAAGAGCTCTATGAAATGAAATTTTACAGATGAGAAAACCAGGGCACAGAGAGGTTACGTTACTTGCCCAAGGTAACAGTCTGTAACTAAACCAGCTGTGATCTCAGGCATTTTGAATCCAGAGACTGTGCCCTTAACTTTTATGCTATCTGCTGTTAAGCACTCATCCGGGTGGAGGAAGACAGACAATATCTACAGTAGGAGATAAATTATATTAGCAGTATGAACACAGTACCTTGGAAGCTAGAAGCAACCAAGGATGGTATCAGGAGATCTAACAAGATTGGAGAAGACTTCACAGGCAACATCTGACCAAGTTCTTGAAGGATAAGGAGTTTCCCAGTTGGAAAAAAATAGGAAGGCAGATCAGCAGAGGAAATGGCTTGAACACTATGACAGAAGAGGCCTTTGAATAAATGGCCAGTTCCAAAGTGTCAGGTAGTGTGGTGAAGGCTAGAACCAAGGCCTATGTGGAGAGTGAGTGAGAAAGCTGCAGAGGTAGATTGGGGTTGGGGGCCAGATTGTGAGGCCAAGCATTGTGGTTAGCCTTGAAAAATGGAGCTATCCATTTTGTGTGTATATGTGTGTTTTAATGAAAAATCTCAAGCAGCACAGATGTAAACTATACAAAGAATTCTCATCACCAGATGTAGTAATTAACAAATTTGCCACATTTGCTTTCTTTTTCCTTCCCTTTTTTAAACCTTGAATTTAGAGCAAACCCCAGACATTATATTTCACTGCTACACATAGCTTTATTATGTCTCTAAAAAATATGGAAATTTACTGTTATTGTTACACTTAGTAAATTCTCAGTGTTAGTCCAATCCATAAACAAATCCTTGTCTCAGAAATGGCTTTTTACAATTAGTATGTTTGAGTCAGGATCCTAACAAATTCACAATTACATTTGGTTATTATGTCTTAAATTTCTTGTAGTCAAAAGCAGTCTCCCCAACCTCCCTTCTATCTCATGAGATTGACTTGTTCCAGAAACCAGGCTGATTGCTCTATACAATGTTCCCCATTCTGGCTTTGACTCTTTGCTTCTATGTGATTCCATTTCACTCATTCATCTAACTCCTGTATTTTCTTTAAACTTTTTGAGCAAGAATTCTTATTAATTGGTGCTAAGTTTCAAATTGCCTCACAAAAGGAGACAAATAATGGTTGGCTGTTCCATTTTCAGTTATGAGTGGGTCCAGTTTTAATTTTAAAGTTTTCCAACAAGATTTCATATAGTGGTTTCATCCACTGATAATGGTTGCCTGAATTATTTCATTAGGTTATGCAAAAGGTAATTCCCCCACCCCCCGTCTTATTCTTTCTACTTACTAGCTAATAATTTCCTATAAAGAGCTCCTCATCAGTTAGTTACTCTGGATCACAATCCATACTGGAAAGGATGTTTCTTTTATTTAGAGTTTTCAGGAATTGGTCACTAGTTACTTCCAGTGATATGCAATGAGCAGCTATTGATTTTTTGGCTTTCTCTTCTTTCTCCTTTTTAAAGATCATTATGAACTCATTGGTTTTTATACATTGAGCTACTCAATCGTCAAAATTAAGTAGAAGATCCACTGGGTCAGCTCAATGCTTTAAAAAGGTAACTGGTAGAGATTAGAGACAAAAACAGATCAGTTGAAAGATTGCCTATCAAGCAAAATTTAAAATGCTCCTAAACTTTGGTCTAGCAGTTCTGCTTCTAGGAATTTATGCTACCCATATAGTTGCATATGTTTGAAGTAAAAAGGTTACTTACAGCAACACTGTTTATAATTACAGAGACTGGAAACCACCTAAATAGTCATTGATATTAATAAGGGGTTGATTATACCACACCCATATAATTAAATACTAAGGAGTCAGCAAAGAATGAGGAAGGTTTTTATGTACGGAAATGGAACAGTCGCAAAGGTACACTCGATTAAAAGAAATAAGGACAGAGTGTCGTCTGAATTATAAATACATATGCATTTGTATACACGTATAAATACAGAAACTGTCTTGGACTATAATGAGAAACTGATTGATCCCCTGTATGGATGTGGTTTAGGAGACTGGAAGCAGGTGGGAGTCTTCACTTTATACCTTATGTACCCTTTGAATTTTGAGCCATGTAACGTGTCTTCTTCCAAAATAAATACAACTATTAATATAAAAAAGATTTTGCAGTAGTTAAACAAAAGATAGCCTAATCTGAGGCAACAGGAATGGACAGATGTGTTTGTGACAGGAGTAAACGTTTGAAGCTGAGAGCTGTCCAGATAAGCATGTAAAGTAAGGTCTTTTAGCGGATCTGCAGCCTCTACTGCAAGTTTGCGCTCTCACAAAGCCACAGCACAGCCTTAGCTTGTCTTTAGGCCACTATAGGCTGGGATGGGAATCCTTTTACTCTAGCGTTTTCTCTTAACTAGCTTTTCTTAAATATTTTGTGTAATTAAGGGAATTCTGTAGGTGAGAGTATTTGGAAAGACAAAAGATTGGTATACCCCAGTCCCATCTGTTCATACATCCAGTACTGGGCTAGTCCATATGTGGACACCTGTGAAATTTATATGGCGTTGAATGTCACAAGAAAGGGCAGACATTTGGTACATTCTTCCTTTCTCCACCGTATCCCACCTACACGGGGACAAAGTGGGGAAGGCCTAGGCCCAAGGCCAGGGTCCAAGCCCAGGGCTTACTCGAGTGTACAGTCCCCATGCCCGGCTTTTCTACTCCTGCTCCTTCCCTTTCTTGTCCTTTTCCCAAACCCCCTTTCATAATGTTTCTGTCACGGGTCCATCCTTGACTGGATCTGCGGAGGGGGCCACTGTCATCCTCTGGCGGCAAGGATTCCTTTGTCTCCCTGACTCTCTCTTCCGCTCAGACGGCGCCAGGGTTGCGGTTAAAGACTCTCACGACCAGTCTCGCCCTGCCTGTCACGGGCAGGTTGTCTAGACTGTAAAGGTAGGAGTCAGGGCTCGGAAAACAACAGGCAGGTGACGGGGTGCGACCACGCGAAGCTCCGTAAAGGCCGCTTGGGAACTCCCAGGGGCTCGACCGTCATCGCGCAGGCGTCAAGCTTTCCTTCCGGACACTGCAATTCCCATAAGGCCACGCAGCGTCCCCCGCGCAGCTGAAGCCCAGGAGCTTGCGCGCTCGGGAAGGGCTCGGGGATTCTCGCCGCTCTGCACTGTGGAATACAGTCTAATAGAAAACGTCTTCAGGGACGAACTCCCGACAAAATCACGTGTTTACCTTGTACACTCTACGTGGGGAGCGGGGCGGTCAATGAAGAGTAGCTGCCGGATTTCGTCATAAAGCCGCGACCCCACAGACGGCGCCATCTTCGAACCTGGACTTCCGGAAGGACTTTGGCGAGGGTGAGTGTACCGCCGCGAGGTGTGCGGGGACCCCACGATTACTCCTCCCCCTTCTTTTTCCGTAGCCCTAAGATATTGGGAACCAATTCCCAGCTCCGCTATTCGCTCTCTGCACAGCATCTGGAACTCCAGCCCCTGCGGAGTTACAGAAACCATCCTCTCCACATTCCCCACAGTGGCACCCGTGCATTCTGCTTCTTTGCCAACCACAGGCCTCACCTGCCTCTTTCCCGACGCGGTGTCCTCAGCACAGCATCCTGTGTCCAGGCCTCGGCATTTCTTACATTGCATACCTCGGACTCTGCGTTCTTACAGTAGTCCTCAGCCTAGAAAATTTAGGGCTCACCTCCAACACAGGCTAGTGGTGAAAGCTTCCTCCAACGCCCAGAATTGAGGAAAAGCAGGCGGTCACTCCTAGAGTGGTAGCGCGTCAATATTGTTCTGCTGCGTCCCGGCCTTTTCTTTGAAGAGGGTTCTAACCCCGGGGGTTGTGCCCTGCGCATTGCAACCCCATTGGCGTTATGTTTCCCTGTCTAGTCCTTTAATTCCGCGGCAACTTGGTGTCTGCTAGGGAAGGCGGAGGTGGCGACTTCATCCCCACCTGTGGTAACCCACTTTGTTGTAGAGGTGTAGGGTATGGTCATGCCTTTTCGCCCCAGGGGCACGTAAACTTAAATCATTCCTGTTGTCATCGTCACTTGTTGCTATTCCTTTCTTACCAACTGTTCCATTTTCTTAATATTCTTTACTTTAAATTTATTTTTAAAGTTAAAGTATTTTGGTCTCCATTTAATCAACATAGGGGAAATCATGGGTTTCATGGGTATAGTTTTTTACACAAGTTAAAATAAAAATTAGTGAAATAAAATTGTTCATTTTTGTACCACTAAAATCGTCTTGCATACCACCAGTTGTACCATAGGAACACTTTGGGACACAGGGCATTATATGAAACTGTGTGTTTAAAGTAATTCAATACTCAAGGAACAGTGTTACCTAATTGTTTTCCTTGGCTGGGGAGCCTGGAGCAGCGTGGGAATGAGACGAATTGAGGTGCAAATGTAAACTTTTATAAACTCTAATACAAATTTATTAAACAACCCTTCCTTTACTGTGTCCAAAGTATGTATTGTGAAATCATAAATAGAAATTAATCACCATATTCTGCTACTACCTCTAGAGAAATGAATTTTTAAAGGGACTTTTATACTTTGAGAAGCTAGTCATTCAATCATCAAAAGTTAATTATTGCACTTACTATGTACCAGGTTCTGGATACAATAGTGAATCGGGCAAGATCCCTATATTATGAAACTTTCAGGGAAAATAGATACGAAATATATAAATACCCGTCCTCTTGTCATAAGAAAATTCGGATAGACTATAAAGACCTACACATGAGATCCAAAACTAGAAAAAGTATTAGAAAATAAAAAAGGATATGTTTGTAGCAGTTGGGTAAGAAATAACCTTTTTAAGACACAAACAAACAGAAGCCATAAAGGGCTGAGAAATAACCCCAGCTTAGCAGGAAACATTATAAACAAAAATTTTTTAAGTAGAGAAAATATTTGCAACATAACATAACTTCACAGATCAATAAGGAAAAGATTGTCCTATAGAAATATGGGCAAATTGTATATACAGGTAATTCATAAAATACACATAGATGTCTAACATATAAAAAGAAGTTGCTAAAACCAGACAGCTACATGCAAGAGAATGAAACTGGATTGTTTAACCCCATACACAAAAGTAAACTTGAAATGGATCAAAGACCTGAATGTAAGTCATGAAACCATAGAACTCTTAGAAGACAACATAGGCAAACATCTCCTGAATATAAGCATGAACAACTCTTCCTGAATGCATCTCCTCAAGCAAGGGAAACAAAAGCAAAAATGAACACATGGGACTACATCAAACTAAAAACTACGGCAAAGGACACCATCAACAGAACAAAAAGGCATCCTACAGTATGGGAGAATATATTTGTAAATGACATATCTGACAAGGGGTTAACATCAAAAATATATAAAGAACTTACACGCCTCAACACCCAAAAAGCAAATAACCCAATTAACAAATGGGCAGAGGATATGAAGAGACAGTTCTCCAAAGAAGAAATTCGGATGGCCAACAGACACATGAAAAGATGCTCCACATCATTAATCATCAGGGAAATGCAAAATAAAACCACAATGAGATATCACCTCATACCAGTTAGGATGGCCAGCATCGAAAAGATTAAGAACAACAAATGCTGGCTAGAATGTGGAGAAAGGGGAACCCTCCTACACTGCTGGTGGGAATGTAAGCTAGTTCAACCATTGTGGAAAGCAATATGGAGGTTCCTCAAAATACTAAAAATAGAAGTGCCATTTGACTTGGGAATCCCACTCCTTGAAATTTACCCAAAGAATACAACTTCTCAGATTCAAAAAGACATATGCACCCCTATGTTTATCACAGCACTTTTTACAATAGCCAAGATATGGAAGCAACCTAAGTGTCTGTCAGTAGATGAATGGATAAAGAAGATGTGGTACATATACACAATGAAATAGTATTCAGCCATAAGAAAGAAACAAATCCTACCATTTGCAACAACATGGATGGAACTGGAGGACATTATACTCAGTGAAATAAGCCAGGTGGAGAAAGACAAGTGCCAAATGATTTCCGTCATTTGTGGAGTATAACAACGAAAATAGAAGGAACTGAAGGAACAAAATAGCAGACTCAGGGGGAGAGAATCCAAGAAGGAACTAGTGGTTACCAAAGGGGAGGGGTGTGGGAGGGTGGGTGGGGAGGGAGGGAGAAGGGGATTGAGGGGTATTATGTTTAGTACACATGGTGTGGGGGATCACAGGGAGAACAGTGTAGCACAGAGAATGCACATAGTGAATCTGTGGCATCTTACTACACTGATGGACAGCGACTGCACTGGGGTATGGGTGGGGTCTTGATAATATGGGTAAATGTAGTAACCACATTGTTTTTTCATGTGAAACCTTCATAAAAGTGTATATCAATAATACCATAATAAATAAATAAATAAGTTGCTGACCTCAATTATAATCAGGGCAATGCAAATAACTACAACAGGGAAGAACTCTTTTACCCAGCAAATTGGCAAAAATTAAAGATTGGCAAAGGTGTGGTAAAATGGGTACTGATTGGTGGTATAAATTGCTTTTTGTTTTGGTGAGCTATTTGCAGTATCTATTAAATTTTGAAATGTGTATACCCTTTAACCCAGTACAATAATTCCACTTCAGATTCTTGAAAAATAATTTCTCATTAATGAATAGATGTGTACTAGAATATTCATTGTAGTATTGTTTGTAATAGTATTGTAATCCAAATGTCCATTAAATGGGGGATATCCAGATAAACTATAATTCTATGGAACACCATATTAGTAACTAAGAAGAATGAGATATATGTATGTGTACTGATAAGGAAAATCTTTAAGAATCACACACACACTGTGTGTGTGTTTGTGTGTGTGTGTGTGTGTGTTTTAACAGATCTCTATTTAACTAGCTTCCTGTGTTAACTGGCATTCCCCAAACTCCCCAGTTCCTCTGTGAAGTATACTGAGGCCCCAAGAAGACCGAGGCCCAAGGCACACTGAATGCTCAAAGCCTGAAGCTTTTCTCCTATAGGCTTGGTTGCTCTACTCCCACTAGTTGAGTAGAATTCTTTGAATTGAACAGTTAGGGTTGGTTCCCAACATTTTTCATGTCAGTTGAGTTGTCATTTTATTTATACAATTGTGGCTATATTTAAATTTTAAAGAAACTTGAATGGAATGTGAAAGAGTAGTTTCTATTAAAAGTTGAAATGTGGCAAATACACAGGTATTGTTATTTATATTCACGTATTTATAAATATTTTTTGTCAACTAAAATTTTATAAAAATTCTTTAAAAAAAAAGCAAACTAAGTTGAATGCTTTGGAAAGATAAAAGAAGTGAGTTTTCATATAAGCAAAGAAGCTGCCAAATAGGTTTGAGTGAGACAACTGTAAAAGATTGAGGAAAAATCTGGAAGGTGACTGCACTTGAATTGCTTGTCAAAAAAAGAGAAGATTTCAAGAAAGGAATGGTAAGTAGCAGTGCTGCTGAAAGGTCAAGTTAAAGGACACTGGGGAGTGTCCATTGGATTGATTGATGCAGTAATTATTGATGACTTTAGCTTCAGTAATGAGTTGGTGGTAATATAATTAGGATGAAGTAGGGTAATTAAAACATCAAGGGCAGACAACGCTTTAAAAATTTGACTCTTGAGAGGGAGGAGGAATATGAGTTGAAGAATAGTTAAGATGAGAATTACAGGTGTATTTTAAGTGCAATTTGGAAGGACCTAATGGAAAGGAAAAGGATAAACAGCTCCAATTTTGTTAGGAGGTTGGCAGGGGGCTAGAGCAAAAATGGAAGCCCTGGAGTTAGAAAAGTGGAATACAGGTTCAGGTACTGGGAGTGTTAGGCTGCCTGACAAGAAATTGAAGTATTTCCTATGTAATGGCTTTGGTTTTTGTTTCTGGAATCAGAAGCAATGTGCTGAGAACCAGGGGATCAGATCTTGGAGGAGAGAGGGTGTGGGAGCTAACTAGAGAGAGAGTGTGATTGCTAGATCTCGGCAGCTTAGATGTACACATGGAGAAGAGGGATGGTTGGTTCATCTGGTGCTTAAGTTTTGCTGGGCCCGTGGAAGAAAAAGACAAGAAGACAAAAAAAAAGGAAGTTCATAATATCAGCAGGAGTCTGATTTTTAAAAAGGAATCTAAGCTAGGTAGGATGTGGCTGACTGACATAGGGAGAAATTGGAGATCAACGGATAGTGGCTCAATAGGGTTGCAGAATAGATGCAGTGATAGTAGTTAAGCAGTCTACTCTAATGATAGGAAGTTGTGATCAGTTAGTGGGATGTCTTAGTGATTTGGGGGGTTAAAAAGTTTTGTATGATGACAAGGTCCAGGGTGTGACAATGGAGTGAGCAGCAGTGGTTTAGCTGAATGTTACAAGCTTCAAAGGAACAAAGTTTTTATGATACAGGGAGGGCTAGTCTAGCAATGACCTTGGACGGGAATTGAGAAGACACTGATCCCACTTTCTACCCTGGAATAAGTAGGATATGAGAGAATGAGCAACCTCCACTTGAAAACCTAGAAAGCTACAAATTTCACTTCCTGAAATTTTTTTCCATCCAAGATACTGAATATGATTTAGGCCTTGCCAATCAAACGTGCTCTTTTTTTAAAAATTAAGGTGGTATTGATATACAATCTTATGAAGGTTTCACATGAACAACATTGTGGTTTTTACATTCACCCAAATGATAAGTTCTCCTGCCCCATCCCATTGCAGTCCGTGTCTATCAGAGTAGTAAGATGCTATAGAGTCATCTTAGCAACCCAAAGTTGGACCTAAGTTTATAGAGGTGAGAGGCAGGCCCCAATGCAATGCATTTTGCTGGTGCAGTTTGGGGTAGTGGTATGGTTCTGGATCTGGGAGCCAGAGAAGGGTCTTTCCCATTTAGTCAGGTCACTTTTGATTATTGCAGGGAACTTGTTTGTGGGGCCATCATGTGTGTGAGGGGCTTCTTGATTCAGCAGGTGGCTTCCCATCGTGGCATAGTAGAGGCCACATGGTTCTGGAATCCAGAGTTGCAAAAGAACTTCCCAATCTGATAAGCCCTTGTTCCTAAATTGCTTTTTCCACCAGCCCTTCCACTGATCTTGTATGAAGATGGTTCTCAAACTTGAGTGTGCATCAGAACCACGTGAAGAGCACAAAGTGCTGGCCCCATCCCAGAGTTCCTGATTCAGCAGGTCTGGGGTAGGACTGGAAATTTGCATTTTATTAATATATTTCCAAGTAACACAGATGCTGGTTCTGGGACCACACTTAGAGAACCACTGGTGTTAAACATTTAATACCCTGTAATAAATCCCTTTTAGCTGAGGTGGCTAGAGAGGATTTTGTTTTTTTTTTTTTGTTTTTTTTTTTGAGGGCATCTCTCATATTTATTGATCAAATGGTTGTTAACGACAATAAAATTCTGTATAGGGGAGTCAATGCTCAATGCACAATCATTATTCCACCCCAAGCCTAATTTTTGTCAGTCTCCAATCTTCTGAGGCATAACAAACAAGTTTTTACATGTAGAACAAATTCTTACATAATGAATAAGTTACATAGTGAACAGTACAAGGGCAGTCATCACAGAAACTTTCGGTTTTGCTCATGCATTATGAACTATAAACAGTCAGTTCAAATATGAATACTCATTTGGTTTTTATACTTGATTTATATGTGGATACCACATTTCTCTCTTTATTATTATTATTTTTAATAAAATGCTGAAGTGGTAGGTAGATACAAGATAAAGGTAGAAAACATAGTTTAGTGTTGTAAGAGAGCACATGTAGATGATCAGGTGTGTGCCTGTAGACTATGTGTTAATCCAAGCTAGACCAGGGCAATAAAACATCCACGTATGCAGAAGATTTCTCTCAGAACGGGGGGGTGAGGTTCTAAGCCTCACCTCTGTTGATCCCCAATTTCTCACCTGATGGCCCCCCTGCGACTGTGCCTGTCTTAGGTTGTTCCTCCCTTGAGGAATCTTACCCGTCTCTGGCTAACCAGTCATCTTCCGGGGCCATACAGGGAAATGTGAAGTTGGTAAGTGAGAGAGAAGCCTTATTGTTTGAAAAAGTTAGCTTTTTACTTCTTTGCATATTTATGCCCTGTGGCTTCTATGCCCAGCATTTGTCTTGAGGTATCTTTACCACTTGGAAGAATTATGATACTCGGTAAATTTGATATGAGGCACGAATTCTATTTAAGGGTTGTAATTAGGAAGGAAGAAGAAAAGCTATAGAAGTAGCAGGCGGAAGAAAACATGGAAGATTGATTATTTCTTTGACATATCTTCTTGTAGAGTAACTTCAGCATGTATAGGTTTTAAGCTACTACTTAAATTGCACACACACATTAACATAATAGGAGTATAGTTACATAACCAAAGCATATCTGTAATTACCAGCCATCTGCAGTGAAACCAAGAAAACCAGTTAGGCACCTTAGGCATTTGTGAAAACTTATCTATGATATGGTGGATATTGTCCAAATGAACTTGAACAGTCTGAGAGAAATCAGACAAATTGAAACAACCCATTCCTGGGGACTGTTCACATGCCATATGTTCTTTTAACAATAAATAGTTTGTAGTTGTAAGACTTTGGAGCGCTACAATTTGCACTTCTCCAAATTCTTGGTTGAGTTCCAACAGTATAGATCCAG
Organism: Manis pentadactyla; assembly: GCF_030020395.1. Lineage (NCBI taxonomy): Eukaryota > Metazoa > Chordata > Mammalia > Pholidota > Manidae > Manis > Manis pentadactyla. Next base: position 214,764,480 of record NC_080020.1, read on the forward strand.
TCCAATTTTGTTGTTTTACTGTATGCACAGGCCAGCTTAGATATCTCCTTCCTCATACCCATGGCAGGTCCAGGAACTGGTGGGATGAGTGCATCTACAGCTGTAGCAGTGCGTGGATCTTTGTTGGGGTTTTTTGATGATCATCTTCTGGCATGAGTCTTCCAGAGGGTGCAGATGTTGGAAGTTCTTTTTCATATCGTATCTTAGTTCATTTTCGGGGTAGCCCAATTAGGCTTTGATCCTCTGTATAAACACAAACAGACCCTTTGCCTACACTTTTATATGCCCTTTATACCCTTGTGTAGAACTCGTTGGAGGTTACCACACAGGAACTGCCCTTTTTTTTTTTTTTTTTTTTTTGCTATCACTAATCTACACTTACATGAGGATTTTGTTTTATGCAGCTGAACCTCCATAAATATAGAGCTTGGTAATCATGTTATTCACATCTCTGTCCTTATCTGCTTGATCTATTAATGATTAAAAGAAGCAGTGATTTTATATCCTGAAGATTTTGCTTTATATATTTTGATGCTGTGTTATTGGATGCCTAAAAGTTCATGATATTTATATCTTTTATATGATTTGAAGTTTTATTCAGTATAAAGTATTTCCTTTTTGTCCCATTTAATACTTTTTTCCATGAAATCAACTCTGCTACTACCAACAAAACTCCTGTTTTCTTTTTGCATACATTTGCCCTGTATATTTTAATTCATCTTTTTACTTGCATCTCTTAGAGTTCCTTTACTTTAGACATCTCTTTAAAAAAGCATTTAGTTATTTGGCTTTTTAATCCAATCCAAATCTTTATTCTTTCTTCTAATGATGAATTGATCTGATATATGTTTATTATTATACTATCTTTTATTTTCTGTCATCTTTGTATCTTAGTTTTCCTTTTATGTGTGTTTCCTTTATTTTCAGTCTTTAAAAAAGTTATTTCTGGTTCCTGTTTGCTTCTGGGTATTTTGGAAGCAATACAGTATTCAGATTTTAGTTCTACTAAACTTCTAGATGGTATTAATAAACCTATATTTTTAAATTTACCAGCCTTAGAAGCAGTCGAAATTAGGATCTTTTGATACGAAATTCACATCAAAATTAGGATACTTCTTTTGTCTTAGTCTACTATGGCTTTCATCTTAGTCTACTATGGTCAGAATGTTGATTTTTTTTATATTGTGGGGCCTTTAAAATTTTAAGTTAGAATCTGTTTTATAGCTGTAGTTACCATAGTTATTTAAATTCAGTTGATATCACTGGGTTAAATGCTTATTGCCAATCTTCATACCACAACTTCTCCATTAGAAAGTTCTTTGCATTGATTTAGCTTTCGTTTGCTAAATTAGATCTTTAAGTGGTTTTTTTAAAAAGTAAGGGCACATTTGTTTTATAATTCCTAGAAACTTGCAGATTGAGAATGTCATCCTGTTGCCTTTACATGAATGACATCCCAGTTAAGTATAGAATTCTCTTGATCCTCTTAGTGTTTCTTTTTTTTTTAATAAAATAGCTCTTTATTTCCTTACTTACATCACACTGAACATTTTCTTATAATTTACATTTTAGGAAAGGATGGAGAGCTTATTACATTTCCTGTTTTATTCTGAATTTTACCTTGTTTATAATGCTTAGCATATTTTATGTTTCTTAAGATGCTTAGGTAATCTTTCTTTGGAATAAACTCTAGAAGTGTATTCTCCTGGGAGGTAGTAGCCATCCATGCTAATGGAAGGAACTTTAAACTTCCAGTTGGTCTGGCTTGACCGTAGATAATTTGAACTAGTTTAATCAGCTCAGACCCATTAATAGGTTTTTCTTCATACCTAAACATGACATTTGAGTAGTTCTTATGATTTAAAAAGAAAATCCTTAATGATCACTTTATTTAGTTGTAAAATATGCATGATAAAACAGCAGCTTTTATTTAGTCATTTGAAGTCATGTAGGATAATGCCTTTAATTTTTATTCAAAATTTTAGACTGTAGGAATGCGTTAGATCTGATTTCTGTTGCCTGATCCTATGGTGATCTCCATGACCACTCTTCTGCCTACACGGTGCCTTTCATCATATTGAAGAAATTAGTATCACTTTCCCCCCAGTCCTTAAATTCACATGCTGCCATTTGGACATGATTAATGTACTATGGTCATTTCATTACTGTTCAAATGATGTTGCCTAGTGCTGTCATTTTACAGTGTGAGAAATTCAGTTTTGATGACTGTGTGCAAGATGTTGATGTGGTCCCTGTAAGAAATACTAGGGTTGGACTTGATTTACCATTTCCCCTTGACTTGTGAGGAATACAATAACTATGTCCAGATTTGTTGCATATAGTATTTTTGCAACGTTAATGAATTTAAATAAATTAATTGGAAAGTTTGATTTTGATTCATTTATCACATTCTTCTGTCTTCCATTTTGCTAATAAATTTTTGCACTGTCATCTTATCTTTCACAGTTTTAGACCTTTGCTCTTGTTTCTCTTCTGTAGGTGCTACTTCTTATTCTTCAAGGGTTGAAGAGTTCATCCTGCTTTAGTTTTAAACATCCCAACTGTAATCAAACTTTTAATTTTATAGTTTAGTTATTTTAGTTAGGGGGAATCCATTGGTGAAATCAGTTCAGTAAGTGCCTTAGAACATGGCATAAATGAGAACCTGTTTAGCTTATAGAGCTGCTCAGAGGTTCTAGTTGGTAGCACTTGTTTTTGCATTTACTCCTTAATCACTGTTCAGCTATTTAATGGCAAACAGCTGTACACATTATTGCTGCCTTTAATCCAGTTAGGATACCATTTGGGATTATGTACACTTGAAGTACATATTAAATTATTTGTCTTGTATTAGGCATAAATATTAAGTAAACTCCCAAATTAAAATTATTCATGAATCAAACTTAAAGGTTTCTGGGCTAAATGAATTGCAGCCCTGCTTTTAGTGGTAAAGAAATATGTGCTGTAATCTTTTCAGAATTTGTCAATTTAGTATTGCAGGGTCTTAAAGTATTAACCTGAATACAGTTAGGCATAAAATGTGACTGTCTGACATTTCTTAATTGTGCATCTTACAGTAGAGAAGATGAGTCTCTAAAAATTATCGTTCCCTTATGAGTGACTTAGTAAACCTGGTGAGTCACTGGAAAAGTGAGGCTGTGCACGGGATGGGGCTCAAAAGGCCGGGCCCCACACCCCTGCGTTCTCCACACCTCCCCTGTTGTGGTTTTCTCTTAGTGTTTCTTTATCTTCTGGCATCAAATGTTTCTGAGAACTCTGAGGCTGACCTGAATTTTTTTTTTCCCTTTGTAGGAGAAATTACTATTTTCACTCAGCTAATTCTTGGTCCTGATGATTCTTTATTGATTTTTGTTTTCCATTTTACACTGTAAGCCCTTTTGATCTATAGACTGAGGTCTTCCTTTATTTCAGGGAAGTATTTTATTTTTTATTTCAGGAAATTTTCTGTTAAGTTTTTGAACATTTTTTTTTCTGTTCCCATGTTCTTTCTTCTTTAGGACCATCAATTATTCATTTATTGGCTCCCTACTTTCTCCTTTTCATCTGTATCATCTCCTCACTGATCACTTTTATCTCTTGCATCCTATGTGGTTGTTCTCAGACCCGCCCTTCCTATCACTGATGCGATTTTCAGCAGTGTAGTTTCAGCGCTTTGCTTCTCTGGTTTTCACCTCTGATTTTATACCTCTACTCAGTTTCTTTACTTACGACTGTCGGCTCACTTTCACCTTGTTTTACCCCTCCTTGATCTCTTGTTTCTTGGATTCCACAGTGTTTTTGTTTTTGTTTTTAAAGTAAAGAACTTCTGTGGGATACTGCGTTCTGGAGCCTTTCTTTGGAAAGGTACTTTTTTCCCTCTTTTTTCATTTCTGTGTATTCTTTTTATTCTTCCTTTAGTATCTATGTGTAGTTCCCATTTGGATCCTTTCTGCTTATTACTAGTTTGGAATAGAGTAGTTCTGTCAGGGCTTGCTATTTACCAAAAAACAAAGTAGGTGGGTTCTCATTGACCTCATTTACCTTAGCACATTTTTAGCATATGATGTTATATTGTATCCTTAACACCTGAGTTAGAGGGTTGGCTGTTATAGTCTGCTTAGACTGTAGCTTCTTCAAGAGAGGCGATTGGAAACTTGAATTTGTATGATATTTCTTATGGTATTTGTATTAACACACCTTTCACCTTTCACTGAGGCCGATAAATTCTTTATCCTTAAGAGGCATAAAATCAGACCTATGGGGTTGGGGGTGTTCTTCCTGGGATTTGAGCTATTTCTCCCCTTTGTCACAGACAAACAGGTTATTCTGGCCCGAAACTGGGCCTTTGAAGAGTTCTGTGTTGCTCATTTGTTTGATTCGGTGGTTGGTGTTTTGTATCTCTCCTGTCGGTTTACTTTGGTCCATGGTTGCACAATTGATTTTCTGAGTTTGAAGAAAACAAGACTTTAGCCATTTTTTAGTCTGTTCTTCAACGTGGAAAAGGTCTTGTAATGTAGCAGGATGTTCCTGGTCTTATAGCCTACCACTTCCCCTATCCAGATGAAAGACTGATGGTAGGGCATTAGAGAACTCTTTCACTTATTCTTAAATAAATCTGTTCCTTGAGTAGGATTCACAAAGATGGATGTTAGCTCTAGACATCCTCCTTCAATGTGGTCTAAATCTGACTGTATCTGGCAGCCATTCTTTATACAGTGTATCTTAGGAAGTTGTTGCCCTTCCCTAGATTCATAACAGGTGACTTTTTTTTCTCTTTGTTTTTTTGAGAGGAAATGGGTGATTCATTTCATTAGTTTTCAGGGAAAGGAGTTAATAATTGTTCATTCACAGCACTATTGTTACACAAAACTTTATGAGCTTTAAATTAAACTGGCTAATGAGTATAGTGCTTGGCTACATGGTGAGCATTTAGTAATGGTAGCTGTGTTATTATTCGTTTATTCTCAGCTCCACCGGCATGTAAGTTCCATGAGGGCAGGGACCTTGTCTGTCTTGCTTTTTGTCATATTACCAGTTCCTAAAACAGTGCCTGATATGTAGAAAATGCTTAGTAAGGAAACTTAGGTTTCAGGTTGGGGGGCAGGTGGAAAAAGAAAAGACAGGAGGTAGAAAAATCTGAGCCAGTGTGAATAGTTTTTGCTTTCTCCTCCCTTGTATGTGTCTGTATGCATGGACAGCTGTTGCAGGGGATGCCGATGGATCCCTGCGGGGTCGGCTGTGTTGCTGTGAGGGAGGCCGGCCCCGTGGGGAACATGACTGTAGTAGACCCTCCTGGACAAGAAGTGCTGAGCCAACTTGATGTCAAGGCCTCTTCAGAAGCACACAGTGCGGAGGCTTCCATGGTGATGTCTTTACCGAGCCCTTTGCCTGGATTTGAGCATTCTCTCAATGAGCGGAGGTTCCCTCCAGAACAGGAAAGCCTCTCCAGACTGGAACAGCAAGGTATGTACCTTGTCCTTTCATCTTTTTCTCCCCATGCTTAGCTTACAATGAAAGTGAACAGGGTAAGCTCACAGGATCTTAGAAACCTGGGGATGGTATAGTCTATTCCAAAGAGGTTTGAGCTCTGGTGCCACCTCACAGACCCATATTCTTCTCTACAGATCTTCCTTCAGAGATGTCAAAGGTATCAAAGCCTAGGGCCTCAAAGCCTGGCCGGAAGAGAGGTGGTAGGACTCGGAAAGGCCCCAAAAGGCCCCAGCAACCTAATCCTCCATCAGTCCCTCTGGTTCCTGGTCTCTTAGATCAATCCAACTCTCTCTCTACCCCCATGCCTAAGAAACGAGGTCGAAAGTCCAAGGCAGAGCTGCTACTGCTGAAGTTGTCAAAAGGCCTAGATCAGCCACAGTCTCCACCTCCCAAGAGGCCCCCTGAGGACTTTGAGAGCCCTCCTGGAGAGCGACCCCGCCGAAGGGCAGCCCAAGTGTAAGGATCATAGGGTACAGCTTGGAGGGGGGTTGGGGCGAAGGGATCGGGGTAGAGCAGGGGTTGGAGAGATGAGGAAACTGATAAAGTGTCAGGTAAGCAGGGGTGGTGTTTGGGTCCTGGGGACTTGAGCGATCTTCTAGCACTTACACAGTGACTCTTATCTGTTGCTAAGTTTCTGTCTAGGGGGTTTCTTTCTGTTCGTTTGTATCCTATCATGTTTTCCACAATTTCCTCCAGGTCTTCGTTGCAGTTTTACTGCCCAGTGTATATCAGTATACACATGTGCTTCCATTCATTCCCTTGGCCCCTGGTGATCTTTGACTGTAGTAGAGTGAAAAGTGCTTTGTACTTGGAGTTGGAAGACCTGGGTTCACATTCCACATCTGTGATCTGAATTGTCTTGGCCAAGTCACTTAACTTTCCTGTATTTCTGTTTTTTTCATCTATCAAAGAGGAAGGGGAAATTAATAGCTGTTTTGCAGGGTCACTGGGAGGATCTGGTGAGATAAGAATCAGCAAGTGGCTGGAAATATGTGCTCTCAGTAAAGTGTGTAAGTATGGCTCTTACTCTGCCCTGTCCCACAGGGCCCTTCTCTATCTTCAGGAACTGGCTGAGGAGCTCTCAACAGCCCTGCCTGCTTCAGTGTCCTGCCCTGAGAACCCCAAGGTGAGCAGCCAGACCAAGCCAAAGAAAAGCCGGCAGCAGGCAGCCTGTCGAGGTGGAGAAGAAGAGGATGATACTGCCCGGGATGAAGACTTTGTTCTCCAAGTCGAGGCTGAAGATGGAGAAGAAAGTGAAGCCCCAAGTGAGAGCTCATCTGACCCCGAGCCTGCAGTGCCCCGAAGCACCCCACGAGGATCTACTTCAGGGGTAACCTGAACAGACAAGAAAGTGAATGTGGAAATAGTAGGATTTTTAGGGGGTCAGTAGGGAGCTCAGGAGAGCTTTGACCTGGTAACTGTGATGGCTAAAATAGGTAAAAGAAGAAAGGGACAACTTTAGAAATAGTTAAGATTGTGTGGGCTGAGGGTGTATGTAAATAAGAGTATTCATTCATATATTGAGCATCTACTCTGGGCTAGGAAGCACAGACATGAATAGACAGTCCTGCCACACGAGTTCACAATGTGATGGGTGTTCACCAGTAATGAACCAAATGCCTTTGGCATGTAAACAAGGGGTGACCAATGACTTAGGCTTCACAGAGGAATGACAGTTGAGCTAGGTCTTGAAAGGTGAATAGAAGTTTGCCAGAGAGATTGGTTTTCCCAGAAATTGATTATGGCTGCAGCATAGGGCCTGGGGTAAAGTAGTAGGGAGATTAAACAAGAGATGATGAAAAGGCTAAGACTGGTAGGAGCTAACAAAGGTATTTCTTTGTTTAATTTTGGCAAAATATGCATAACATAAACTTTATCTTTAAATAGAGCATGCCTGCACTCCCTCTTTAAGTGTGTAGTTTGCTTTACTAAACCACTCTGCTGCTCACCTCTGGAGCATGCCCACAAACCCTCCTTGAGTGTGTACTTTTATTTTATTAAACTACTCTTTGCTTGTACCTGCAAAATAATTAAATAAAAAATAATAAATAAGAATGTACAATTGAGAGGCATTTGGTGCATTCACACTATTGTACAACCATCACTGCTATTTTCAAAACTTTTCATCATCCCAAGCTCTATATGACAGAGGTTTTTGAGTAGAAAAATAACATGATCAGTTAGGAAAATAGGTCAATTTGCAGTTGACAGTTAGAAAACATCTTCATTTATCCAGATAGGAGATAGTGAGGACCTGAATCAAGCATTGAAGAAAGAGAAGGTTGGAGGCAGAGTCAAGAAAGGTTTAAGAGAATTAACAGCACTTGGAAGTTGAAGGAAAGAAAGGAGTAGGAATTTCATCTTAGATGGTGTCCTCATGCTCTGAACTCAGGAACACAGGAAGAGTGAGGGGAGTTGAGGGGTGAGGGTGGGCAGGGGAGGTGATGAGTTCACTTCCTGACGAGTTGGAGGTACCTATGGGCCATGGGCCATCCTTCTGGAGACATCTAGTTGCCAGTCACCTATGTGGGACTGCTGCCTTACTTATCTCAAGTGTGACATTTAAGGGGGCACCAAAGCCCTCAGTAACCAAGATAAATATTTTGTTGCAACATTTTAAACAAATCAGAAATTAAGGCAGCAAACTTGCAATGAATAAAATACCAAAATTTTAAATGAAGACAGGAGCTGTATCTCTGATTTTTCCTTCTGCCTCGGGCTCTAACATGGCTCAGCACCATACTCTAAGGGTCTAAAACGTGTAGAAATGTTGAAACTGAGTAAAGTTTATACTTACTAAGATGTGAACTTGATATTCAAGCATAATGATGGTAGTCAAAGCCATGGGACATGGGGTGACATTACAAGACTGTGTGTATGGAAGGTTGAGAAGGACAGAGGGACTCTGGGAAATACCATAAGCAACCAAACCTGTCAGAGGAGGGAGAGCTTCCTTGGAGAGGTGGGAGGAATAAGAAGAGACTAACCCACAGGCAGGAGTTTCAAGAGGCAAATGGGAGTCCTCTGAATCAAATGCCATGGAGATGTTCAGGAAGAGAAATAGAAGACAACAGTTTGATGGAGGAGTAGAAGCAGAAGGTGGAGAAGTCGTTGCGATTGTTGAAAGATAAGTGTTTCTTAAGAGGCTAATAAGGCAGAGGTGAGAGAGGAAGTAGTGCCAAGAAAAGCAAAAGCTAGGGACACTTTTCTGGGGACTTTTCTAGCCTACAAAACCCTCTCCTTCACACTCTTTTCAATTTGATCCTCAGAAGCAGAAGCCACACTGCCGGGGAGTGGCTCCCAATGGCTTACCAAATCACATCATGGCTCCTGTTTGGAAGTGCCTCCATCTCACCAAGGACCTGTGAGACTTGGGGAACTGGGGCTGGGGCTGGAAGGGTGGTTGGTGGTGGAGTGCAAAGGATAATGTAGAGGTGGGCCATGGGAAAGGGAAGGCACACAACAGGGCAGAACACTGTGAGGACAGTCATAAGCCCTTTGACATTGCTCCAAAGGCAAGCAAGAGCGCTAGAGCTGTGTTGTTCAGTATGGCGGCCACTAGGCACATGTGGCTACTTAAATTTAATTTTAGATTAGTTAGAATGAAATGAAATTAAAAGTCCAGTTTCTCATTTGCACTAGCTGCATTTCAAGTGCCTAGTAGCTACTTGGAGGTAGCGGCTAGTGTACTGGACAGCACAGATAATAGACCACTTCCATCACTGCAGAATGCTTCAATGGACAGCACTGCTCTAGAATTTCCCTCCTTTGTTAATGCTGCTTCTGTTTCTCCAGCCGAGAGCAGAAGCATTCATACTGGGAGTTTGCAGAATGGATTCCCTTAGCCTGGAAGTGGCACTTGTTATCTGAACTGTAAGTTAAAGACTCATCTCTGAAGCCGAGGAGGCATGACACCACTGGAGGCAGAAGGGTGACAGAGGACTCTGTAGACTTACAATGGGAATCCTGGGATGGGCAAAACTTTGGAATTCACGCTGTCCCTTTGCCTTCTCCCAGTGAGTCAGCTCCCTACCTGCCCCAGGAGGAGAAGTCTCCACTGTTTTCAGTACATCGTGAAGGACTTCCTGAAGATGGCACGCTCTACCGAATCAACAGGTGAAGGCTGCATCGCCTTTTCTGATTCTAGGAGACAGAAACAGGGACAGTGGATGTTGAAAGTTGAAAGGGATGGCAGATTGGCCCTGTTCTTCCCCTGATGCGGTCCAGCTGGTCGGGTAGGAGGCCTGGCTCCTCTCTGATTTGCAGTGCTCATCACTGTGGGCACAGCTGAGGGAAGCTAGGGAGGTGGCGGGTCAGACCAGATTACATGGTCACATCTACTCCGATGCGGACAGATGCCCTGGAGAGGAGACTAGTAAAGCAGAATGCACAGCCTATTGCTGCACATGAGCTGGAGCTACACAGATTTTGTGAAGGAATGGGTGGCAATACAAAGGGGGGGGCTAAGGGCTACTCTTACCTGTAGGCTATTTTTGACATCTCAAAGCCCGTGGTTTACCTTAGGGCCCGCTCTGGGGTTGTCCATTCTGTGGGTTTGGGCAGATGTATAGTGGCACGTATCCATCATTATGGTGCCATACAGAGTATTTTCACTGCCCTGAGAATACTGTGTGTTCCGCCTGCTCATCCCTACCTCCCCTTTAGCCCCTGTTGTCACTGATCTTTTTACTGTCTCCGTAGTTTTGCCTTTTCCAGGTTGTCATATAGTTGGGATCATACAGTATGTATGAGTCTTTCAAATACTTAACAATATGCATTTAGGGTTCCTCCATGCCTTTTCATGGCTTGACAGCTCATCTCTTTTTAGTGCCAAATAATATTCCATTGTCTGGATGTATCACAGTTGATTTATTCATTCACCTACTGAAGTCCTTATTATCTTTTATTAACTCTTTTCTTCCTGCCATCTTTGATTTTTTTGGTAGGTTTAGCTCAATCACAGCACACCCTGAGCGCTGGGATGTGTCCTTCTTCACAGGGGGACCCCTCTGGGCTCTGGACTGGTGTCCAGTGCCAGAGGGGGCAGCAGCCTCGCAGTACGTGGCCCTTTTCTCCAGCCCTGACATGAATGAGACACACCCTCTGAGCCAGCTTCATTCAGGCCCTGGGCTGCTCCAGCTCTGGGGCCTTGGGACCTTGCAGCAAGAAAGCTGGTGAGGTGGGGCTGGGACACTGCCATGGGAGGGTGGTTGGGGAGGTGAGAAGGACGGGGCTGGGCAGGGGAGTGGCAGCGAGTTTGGACTGGGTTGAGACACTGGGACCATAGGCTCTGGCAGCTCTAGGCCCCTCCTTACTACTCATTCTCCTCACACATTTCTATCCTCAGTCCTGACAACAGGGCCCACTTTGTCTATGGGATTGCTTGTGACCATGGCTGCATCTGGGACCTCAAGTTCTGCCCCAGTGGAGCATGGGAACTCCCAGGCACCCCTCGGAAGGTACCTCTTAGCTGATTGTGGGGTGGCCCTAGGACTCAGAGCCAGGACAGAGAGACCCTGGGAGTTCCCAGAGTTGAACGGAGGTGGGAGAGTGGTGGATGGAGCTTTTCCAGAAACTCCATATCATATTTTCTGGGACCAGAACCTCAAAGGTTGTCTGAGAGGTGAATGAAGGCTGTAAGCCTCAGCACAGATCTGGTCTCACTCTAGGCTCCTCTCCTGCCCCGGTTGGGTCTCTTGGCTCTTGCCTGCTCAGACGGGAAGGTGCTGCTATTCAGTCTGCCCCATCCTGAGGCCCTGCTGGCTCAGCAGCCCCCAGGTGAGTAGCGTAGGGAAAGAGAGAAAGGGCTGCTGTAGTGGTGGCTAGAACTTAGCAGAGCCTGTCCATTTTCCCTGAAGCTCCTCAGGGCCCAGTTTCTTAGTGAAAAGCTTTAGTCAGCCACACTACTCATTCTGACTTCACAAGACCTCTTGTTCCTGACATCTCTCTTTAGCAGCCTGCAAGTGGTCCTCTCCTCTGCAGTCTTAGAACTGGGCTCTTTCAGCACATTACCTGTACTCTGCTCCCTTTCCCTGCCTCCTCCTGTGCTGTCAGGCCTTCCCCCTCCAGCTGCCACAGTTAATTGCCCTGTGAGGAGATGCTAAGGCCTGCAGCTGATGGCTCCCCTGCTCCACCCTTCTTGTTCCCCCACTCCTGTTCTCACCACCTTGCCTGCCCCACCACCACGCAGGCACATACCCTCAATCTCTTTGTTGTGAGGAGAGAGAATATAGAGCTGAAGATGAGCAAGAAGAGGACAGGGTCAAGGAAAGGTAGATCCTATTTGTTGAATTTGTATTTCAATAGTAATGAATATTTAAAGAAGAGTGTACCCCAGGTTTGCGCCCTGAGAAATCCCATATTTGGTGGTCTGGTGGAGGAGTGGGTTGAGGAGGGAATAGGAGGTAAGGAAGTGAAGGCAGACATAGGACAATTCTTTCAAGCAGTTTGGCTGTGAAGAGGAACAGGTAAGTGAGGGTAGTAGCTGGAAGTGAATTGAGACGTAAAGGAAGTTTGTTGGTTCATGTGTTTCATTCGATAGGAGACTATGGTGCATGTTTATGTGTGAATATGAGAGTGACCATTAGAGAGAGAGAAAGTGGATAATGCAGGAAAGAGGAAGGGTGATCACGTGGGCAAAATTGTGGAAAAGACGAGTGAGGGTCAGGAGCGAGTGGAGTGGAGGGATTAACCATTCTGATGGGAGAGGGGATACAATCAGGGAAGAAGAAGGTGGGGCCAAGCAGAGGTAGGTTCATAAATGTGATGAAAAGCTGAGGGGGAAGGAAAGGTCATTACTGAAAGGGCGGGGAGCCAAGTCCAGAGTGTTGGTGACTACTCTTCTTCCCTCACAGATGCAATGAAGCCTGCCATCTATAAGGTGAGTGAGGAGCCTGCTGCCTTAGTGAAGGCTCTGTCTTCTAGAGCCTCCCTTACTGATTCCACGGTGAGTCTCCTGTCTCAGAAAAATCTCCCCATCCTGCTGAATTGCATGCTGACTGGAGCCTTCGTTCCAAACAATAGGCATCCCTAGTCCTACACCCATCTCCTCTTCCTCTGCAGGTACAATGTGTGGCCACCCTTGAGGTGGGGTCCATGCAAGCCTCGGACCCCTCTGAGTGTGGCCAGTGCCTGAGCCTGGCCTGGATGCCCACCCGGCCCCACCACCACCTGGCTGCTGGATACTATAATGGTAAAAACCAGAGAGAACAGAAGGAGCTGTTGCTTTTTAAGCTTTTCTGCGTGCTGTTTCTTGGTGGTGGTTTCCTTTTTGGTTCAGTGTTGGGGATTGTATAATTATAAATATTCAAGCAATGTGAAAAAAGTACAAAGAAGAAAGAAAAAAGTCACTAGGATTTTTCTACCCAGAAAAAATCCATTAAGAGTAGATGAACATCATTTCACAGAGTTCTCTTGCATATATAAAGATACAAAGATTAGGTAGAGAGAGAAAAAATCCTCTAAAAAATGGGATCATACCATATAAGTATTGAAATGAAAAGTATTGAAATAAAAAGATTTAATTATACTTTAATTTTATAGAAGAAAAAGACTGGAGTGTACTTGAAAGATGAGCTAAGCTCCCAATAAATGTTCCTCCACTACAGAGATGTTAGTTCCTTAAAGATACTTTTAAGATTAAAAGGAGAAAAAAAGATTATAAATAACGTTAAGTGGTTGGAGGTTACTTGGTGGTGGTGGTTTTTAAATGACAGAAAGCTCCAGTAGACTTTCTGCTTGGCAGATAAGGAAATTAGCACCCCTGTACTTCCTGTGATCTCTCACTCCAGCTCCTAAGTGTGTTTCTTTTGGGAGTGATACTCTTACCGTGTCAGGGTGCATGATAACTTGATGCTGTTTTGTTTTCTTCATTCCAAAAGTTATTTAATCTTAATTTTAATTCTATGTTGAAATGATTATGTGTCTCCACTAGTCCCATTCATCTCAGTCTCTCCCCTCCACTGCTGACTGATTTATTTAGTTGTAATTCACTGCCAATACATTTCTTCCAGAAAGGTTTCTGAGTTTATGTATAAAAGATGTTTTAACTACAGATATTTTCTTCAGCTATGACCTGTTAAATTCTCTGTGTTCTTTATTTTGTCTTTTATTTTTACCAAAGTTAAACTTTCGATTACCTCCTCCTCTCCAAGCCTGGTCAGGGGTCAGCTTGTTTTGGGTCCACCAAGTTAGTTCCTGCTTGTCCATTTGTTTCCTGGTCTATAATTTGCTGCTTCTGACTCCTCACCTGTTCTCTTTGTCTTAGAGCAGAGTTGGCAAAATTTCTGTAAAGGCTCTATGAATATTTTATGCTTTGTGGGCTATTGAGCGATTGTGGGAACTACGCAACTTTGCCATTGTAAAGTGAAATCAGCCATTTGGGTAAACAAACAGGTGTGGCTTTGTTCCATCAAACATTATTTACCAAAACAGGCAGCAGGCTGTATTTGGCCCATGGGCTGTAGTTTGCCAACCCTTGTCTTAGAGGGTTGGTGCATTTTAAAAATCCCTTCACTTTTATTTAATAGGGAGTAGAGGCTATTGGGTTCATTCAATCCATCTTTCAACTGCAGGTCCCAGACTAAGCTATTACTTTTTTATTGATGAGAACTGGAGCTGAAATATCAGATTGAGTCTTTAAATCATGGAGGGAATGTTGGCTAGCTAATCATTATCCCTATATCCTTCCACAGGGGATCAGATCTGAGTGTAGAAGGCAAAGGTCCTAGGAGCCCAGAGAAAGAAATTAGAGCAGGGGAGAGAGAACTGCCTTTAATACCTACACATTTTGTTCCTACCTCAGGCATGGTGGTTTTCTGGAACCTTCCTACCAACTCACCGCTACAGCGGATACGGCTCTCTGATGGCTCCTTGAAGCTATACCCTTTCCAGTGTTTCCTAGCCCATGACCAGGCTGTGCGTACCCTTCAATGGTGCAAAGCTAACAGGTATAGATGAAGAGAGTTACGGAGGTGGGAGGTGAAGACCAGCACTGGCTGCCTCTTCCAGACTTGTTCAGATTTGATCTTCTCCCATCTTTCCACAGTCATTTCCTAGTCTCTGCAGGGAGCGACCGGAAAATTAAATTCTGGGACCTCCGACGACCTTATGAACCAATAAACTCTATCAAGCGCTTCTTGAGTACAGAGCTCGCCTGGCTGCTTCCCTACAATGGTGTCACTGTGGCTCAGGACAACTGCTATGCCTCGTAAGGCAGAATGGGGATAGGAGGAGTTCCAGGGACAGGCCCTAAGGGTTGGGGTACAGTGTGCACTGGAATGTTGGGAGAGGAGTTATTTCATTGAGGTAGTTTAAATTCTAGAAGGAATTAGGGAGAAGAAAGGAATCTAATCTTTGGAAAAGGAAGATTTTATTATTTCTTTCTCTTACAGTTATGGACTCTGTGGGATTCATTATATTGATGCTGGTTACCTTGGTTTCAAGGCCTACTTCACTGCTCCTCGAAAAGGCACTGTCTGGGTGAGCCCCTCTCTTACACAGGAAATGATTACTTTTCTCACCTAGTGGTGGTCAGGAAGAGACAGTAGTTTTGATTAGAAGGAGAAGATAGGTGTGTGGTAACTATGTCATCAGGGACATGGGTTATGATAATCTCATTTTTGTTTGTGTCTGTGTGTGTCTCTCCCACCTCAGACTGTACAGCTGTTACCAGTTCACAGAACTGAGTGAATGGATGAATGGATAACATAAATCTGTCTCTTCCTATTAGAGTCTTTCAGGATCTGACTGGCTTGGAACAATAGCTGCAGGAGATATATCCGGGGAGCTCATTGCAGCTATACTGCCTGATATGGCACTGAACCCAATAAATGTCAAGCGACCTGTAGAGCGAAGATTCGTACGTATATGAACATTTAATGGCAGCACCATCTGTTGGGTCTTAATCCACATGACCTCCCAAATTAGAACTACAAATTAGAATTAAAGTATAAATTTGTACTAGGTCTCCCAGCTCTGGAAGTCTTAGCACAGAGTTGTACGTAATCTTGCCTGCCCTACTTCATCTTAGCCTGTGTGTAAACATACTACTTTCTTCCATCTTTAAGTCTCTCCTCTCCAAAACTAATTTTCTTTAACTTTTTTCTTCAGTATCTATAATATTGAATATTGAACCTAACCTCATGGTCTCCTTTCTAGCCTATATATAAAGCAGATCTGATGCCATATCAGGACAGTCCCGAAGGTCAAGACCACTCTTCTGCTTCTTCTGGGGCCCCCAACCCTCCCAAGGCTCGAACTTATGCTGAAACTGTCAGCCATCACTACTTGCTCTTTCAAGATACGGATTTGGTAAATGAGACCAGGAGAATGGGTGTGGCATTTTAAAAAGTAGAAAACTTTAGTCTTTGTATAGTAGTGAATCCTAGGGAGTTCCAGCACAGAGATGCAAGATTAAGAAGCTGCTTGCTTTCTCTCCCCTATTACACTCCTCTCCCCAGGGCTCATTCCAAGACCTGCTCCAGAGAGAGCCCATGCTGCGCATGCAGGAGGGAGAAGGCCACTCGCAGCTCTGCCTGGACAGGCTGCAGCTGGAGGCCATTCATAAGGTGAGAGCCTTGTCTCTCATCTTCTGCCCTCTTCTTCACTCTCCTTTTCTCCCAACTCTGGGCCTGTGATTGGTGAAACAGGACATGAAAAGGTAACAGCGGGTATAGAGGGCAAGTACCTCAATATAATAAAGGCCATATGTGACTAACCCACAGCCAACATCATACTGAACAGCAAGAAGCTGAAAGCTTTTCATCTAAGATCGGGAAGAAGACAGGGATGCCCACTCTCCCCACTGTTATTCAAGGTGTACTGGAGGTCCTAGCCATGGCAATCAGACAAAACAAAGAAATACAAGGCATCCAGATTGGTAAGGAAGAAGTCAAACTGACCCTGTTTGCAGATGACAGGATATTGTACATAAAAAACCCTAAAGACTCTACTTCAAAACTACTAGAACTAATATCAGAATTCAGCAAAGTTGCAGGATACAAAATTAATACACAGAAATCTGTTGCTTTCCTATACACTAACAATGAACTAACAGAAAGAGAAATCAGGAAAACAATTCCATTCACAATTGCATCAAAAATAATAAAATACCTAGGAATAAACCTAACCAAGGAAGTGAAAGACCTATACCCTGAAAACTACAAGACACTCTTAAGAGAAATTAAAGAGGACACTAGCAAATGGAAACTCATCCCATGCTCTTGGCTAGGCAGAATTAATATTGTCAAAATGGCCATCCTACCTAAAGCAATCTACAGATTCAATGCAATTCCTATCAAAATACCGACAGCATTCTTAAAAACTGGAACAAATAGTTCTAAAATTCATATGGAACTGCAAAAGACCCAAATAGCCAAAGCAATCCTGAGAAGGAAGAATAAAGCAGGGTGGATCTCACTTCCCAACTTCAAGCTCTACTACAAAGCCAAAGTAATCAAGCCAATTTGATACTAGCACAAGAACAGACCCACAGACCAGTGGAACAGAATAGAGGGGCCAGATATTAATCCAAACATATATGGTCAATTAATATATGATAAAGCAGCCATGGATATACAGTGGGGAAATGACAGCCTCTTCAACAGTTGGTGTTGGCAAAACTGGACAGCTACATGTAAGAGAATGAAACTGGATCACTGTCTAACCCCATACACAAAAGTAAATTCAAAATGGATCAAAGACCTGAATGTAAGTTATGAAAGACATAAAAGTCTTAGAAAAAAGCATACGCAAAAATATCTTGGACATAAACATGAGAAACTTCATGAACATATCTCCCCAGGCAAGAGAAACAAAAGCAAAAATGAACAAGTGGGACTATATCAAGCTGAAAAGCTTCTGTACAGCAAAGGACACCATCAATAGAACAAAAAGGCATCCTACAGTATGGGAGAATATATTCATAAATGACATCCAATAAAGGATTAACATCTAAAATATATAAAGAGCTCACACACCTCAACAAACAAAAAGCAAATAGTCCAATTATAAAATGGGCAGAGGATATGAAGAGACAGTTCTCCGAAGAAGAAATTCAGATGGCCAACAGGCACATGAAAAGATGCTCCACATCGCTAATCATCAGAGAAATGCAAATTAAAACCACAATGAGATATCACCTCACACCGGTTAGCATGGCCACCATCCAAAAGAGACAACAACAAATGTTGGCAAGGATGTGGAGAAAGGGGAACCCTCCTACACTGCTGGTGGGAATGTAAATTAGTTGAACCATTGTGGAAAGCAGTATGGAGGTTCTTCAAAAAGCTCAAAATAGAAATACCATTTGACCCAGGAATTCCATTCCTAGGAATTTACCCTAAGAATACAGCAGCCCAGTTTGAAAAAGACAGATGCACCCCTATGTTTATCGCAGCACTATTTACAATAGCCAAGAAATGGAAGCAACCTAAGTGTCCATCGGGTAGATGAATGGATAAAGAAGAAGTGGTACATATACACAATGGAATATTATTCAGCCATAAGAAGAAAACAGATCCTACCATTTGCAACAACATGGATGGAGCTAGAGGGTATTATGCTCAGTGAAATAAGCCAGGCAGGAAAAGACAAGTATCAAATGATTTCACTCATCTGTGGAGTATAAGAGCAAAGAAAAAAACTGAAGGAACAAAACATCAGCAGACTGAGAACCCAAGAATGGACTAACAGTTACCAAAGGGAAAGAGACTGGGGAGGATGGGTGGGAAGGGAGGGATAAGGGGAATAAAAGGGACATTACTATTAGCAGATGTAATGTAGGAGCAGGCACAGGGAGGGCTGTACAACACAGAGAAGTCAAGTAATGATTCTGTAGCATCTTACTACGCTGATGGACAGTAACTGTAATAGGGTGTGGGAGGGGGACTTGGTGATGGGGGGAGTCTAGTAAACATAATGTTCCTCATGTAATTGTAGATTAATGATACCAAAATTAAAAATAAAAAAAACTCAAAAAAAAGGACAGTTAACAGCGACAGCTTAGGGAAAACTATGCTGGCACCCTCATCCAGAACATGATAGACGTATGTCACACGTTGTCTTACCATTCCTACCTTTCTCACCTCATCGTGTCCTTCGAGATTGTGGCCCATGTTTGTCCTTTTCCAGCTAGAACTCACCCTAAGCACCATCTGTGAGCTTTTCCGTTTTCTTTTCTCTTCACAGGTACGTTTCAGCCCAAACCTGGACTCCTATGGATGGCTGATATCTGGGGGACAGTCAGGGCTGGTTCGGATCCATTTTGTCGGTGGACTCACCTCCCCACTGGGTCACCGTATGCAGCTTGAAAGCCGAGCCCACTTCAGTGCTATGTTCCAGCCATCCTCCCCTGTTAATGGGCCTGGCTTCTCTCCAACCAGCCATCACCTTCTGCCTAGTCCCTAGTCATGGTCCACATAGGACCCTTGGAATGAAGTCTGCCAAGAACAAATGGCTCCCATGCACGGAACTGTGGGAACTAGGGCCTTCCTGGACAGTGATGCTGCACCTCTAGAGCTGCCTCCCCAGGACTCCTTAGATACCTCTCCTTCCACAGACTTCTCCTGTCATCACAGCCCCCTGCGGGCAGGGGGGCTCTCCGTCCACCAACTCTCAAGGTTCCTCATCCTAAAACTATGCCTCACAAGAAACACTCAGGCCTGACCTAGGCTTGGGAGTCAAATTGCTCATATTGAGCATGTGCAGTAGGTGAAGCTAAGTAAAGGTACTGCGTGTTGTTGAGACCACATGTGAGTGGGTGTTTGGAAAAATGGAAAGGTATCTGCATGAAGGCTCCTGTCTGACTGTATTCCAGGATCCAATATTACTGCCTTCCCAACTTTCTCTTTAGAATAACCAACACAAAGGCCTGGGAGGGGGTTATAGTAATTTACTGAACTTAAGCTGCTTATCACACTTCTTTAACTGAGGAATAATACCACAAACACACAAAGACAGTGGCTCTGTTTTACTTGCTCCTGCTCATGAAATATTCCTGATCACTGGTCATCTGACCCTACTTGAACACTCCTAGATGGTTTTTAAAAATCTTCCTTTATATCACGTTAAAGAGTATACCTCTATAAATTTTACCATGGTTATTAGGAAATCTAGTCATTCTTCCCTGTGATTGCCCTTTTACGTATTTAAAAATAGCTGTTTCCCAAGTCTTTTCTTCTCTAGATTAAATATCTTCAGTTACTTTAACCATTTTCACACGTCATGATTTTTGCTCCTTCATGATACTGTCACACTGCTGACTTACTAAACATGGTTAGCTACTTTATTTCAACTCTTGATAGGAGTTGTTCAGAACCCCGGTAGGGTTGTATACTGTTATATCTCATCTTGTCAGAGTTCCCTTTTGGGATGCTGTAGACTCAGATACTGCAATACTGCTTCCTAATCAAGGACAGACCCCAGCAATGGGAAATAGGCAAACCATAGTCTTGGAATGTATAGTAGTACAGTCTGAGGTTTGAGGGGACATTGTCAGATGGCCTCAGGAAATAAAAATACACAGCCAGCTTTATTGAAAATGATTAGTGCCTACTTAATAAAACCCCGTGCCAGTCTAGACTGATGGGCATGGCTTTCTGCTTTTTCAGTGTAGGGAATTTATCATATGTCAGAAAATCTTTAAGAAGAAAGAAATCAAGTAGCTCAATTCCCTTGTACAGAAGAGGAAAAAGACCTGGAGGCAACCCAGACCATTAGCAGCAGAGGGACTACCACCCACGTCAGTGCAAAGGAGCCAAGTATTGCACCATCCTATTGTGATCCAGAGGTTATGCCAGTGTTGTTTCTGAGGTGAGTGATAGTGAAGTGCCTTCTGTTACAAAGAAGGTTTGCTCATTCTACACAGCATTCCCTTGACACTGCATCATGAAATCCCATTTTCCGTGGTAGAAAGGGAGAACCTGGGCACCCCTGATGTTGAGGCTGTAGGTTGGTGCTGGCATCCCTGCCCCTGCTGCTGAGTCTCAGCTCTCATATTGGCCCCTCAAAAGAAAATAAGGTTCTTTGAGCCCCTGCTCTCCTCTATAATGAACCCTTTCTCTCCAGGCCACTCCATTTCCAGTCTTCCGTCCCTGTATATCCACTTTATGCTCTCTACGGGTTCTTGCACTTTTCTTCCTTTGTACCTTTGCTCACACTATTCCCTCCTCCAGGAGTGTCCTTTTCTATCCACTCCACCTAAGTCCTATTGCTCTTTAAAGGTCCCAGCTCAAATTCCATCTTCACTGAGGGGCTTCCCAGATTTCTCCAATAAAAAGCCTCCCACATGTTCCCAAGAGTGAAGGAAGGAAAAGAGGATAAAAAAGTGTTTATTAAATACTTGATCTATTTCAGGTACTTTGCATATGTTACTTAATTTTATGAGGTAGGTATTGCCCATTTTACTTGACAAGATTCTGAGAGGTCAAGCAATCTGAAAAAGGTCACATAATTTACTAAGTGATGATGTTGGGAGTTGAACCTAGACAGTCTTACTTCAGAATACAGCTATCCAAACTATCACATTTGGTCTCCTGTTAACATTTACTGTTAGAAATTCACTCCTCTAGCATGGCGTTTTGCATATAGGAGCCTTTAGTTAAATGTTTGTGAAATTTTGCTTCTTTACTGTGTTCCTTCAGTACCTGTGACAGGATTCTCCCCGCCTTAATCATAAAGCAATTGAGCAAATTTGAGGTGGAACTAGCTAGGTAGAGAACCTGAAAAAATCAGATACGGATGCCTCCTGAAGTGTGGGCACACTGGGGACAGTTCAAGGTTGCCAACCTGACACACCCACTGCTAGGGATCTTGTAGGAGTTTCCACCACCCTAGAAATGATGTTACGCTATATTCTCAAAAGTTTAGAATATTAGAGCTGGAAAAGGGATTAGGAAATCACTTAATCTGTTTATTTTCAAACACTTCGTTGTGGGTCCTTTTGTTTAAAGTGGCTCTAGAAATTTTATATATATGTATGCATATGTGTGTATAGATATACACATGTATAAACATTTTTAAGGGTATTACCTCTTTTTAAGTTGAGGTAAAGAAGAACCTGTAATGAATGATACCACACAAACATAAACCCCTAAAAGTGATGGGCCCGGTTTGAAAAACATATTCCAAGCCCCTCATTTCACAGATGAGGAACCTTAAGTTCAAGTCTAGTGATGACCAAAGCTGCACAGCCCGGTAGGTTCTGTAATCCCAGTGCTTTCCATGGAGCGGTCATATTTGTGCAGCATTTCTAAAGGCTACTCTAGACAAAACACTGAATTAGTTACTATGAAGATGACATATATGAACAAGACCTTGTTCTGCCCATTCAGAAGCTCTCAGTTGAGGCTGGTGAAGAACGTAGAGACTAAAACAATAACACGCAAGCACCTTACTATGGCTTATATTTCCAAACTGATTTCTGAAAGTGAGGGCGTCAGCACCTTGGTCAGTTCCAGGGCGCGGAAATCAGAGAGGGTCTATCCAAGTTGAGAAGCCCCGACACCGGGGAGAGAAGGGGCAGAAGGAAACAGAGGTCGGACCCGGGTGGGAAGTATAGCAGGAGGGGCCCACAGCAGGTCCCGGCGTAGTCCATGTGGGAAAGGGATTGCCTACAGACCGAGCTGAGGCACTCTCCACGGATACTGGTGTCTCACCCACTCTGCATTCCCCTCGGGCCCCCGAGCGGAAGGGGAGGAGCTTGGGGAGGAAGTCCCTACGCCCGCCCAAGTCACGTGGAGAGGTCTGAGCTCGCGTCCCGGTGAGTGCTGGCGTTCGGATGTCCCGGGCCCGAAGCTTCTCGCGTCGCGTGCTCCCACAGCCCCTGTGGCCGTTCCAGGCCGAGGCAGTGACAGGCCCAATTTCCGGCGTATGGTTGGACTCAGGAAGGATGAGGGCTGGTTCCAATTGAGAGTCCGAATCTTCGGACCAACCAGGCTCTGAGTGAAAACCAGAGCAAACCTGTCCCCGTGTGTGTGTCGGTCTGGACGGAGGCCCCAGGTGGCCCCGCTTCAGGGCTGGGGCTCGCATTGCCTAAGGCGACCCCTGTGACGGGGAGCTATCCGGGAAGCATCCCTTACGAGGCCGCTGTCTCTCTAGTACAAAATGGAAGTGGGAGAGAGCACAAGGGAAAGTCTAGCGTCTCTAATTGTGGGGAGGGGCGGGGGGGATGACCCCCTCCTCTCTTGCTTGACAGGAAGCATGGCACTCTGGCGGGCATACCAGCGGGCCCTGACTGCTCACCCGTGGAAAGTTCAGGTCTTGACAGCTGGTGAGTGTCCCTCTGAGGTGGAACCGGAGCAGGCTGATTTGCGAGACACAAGCTTGCGCAGTCACACCTCCCTCATTTTTGGCTTCTGTTCAGCCCCTTTGAAGGTTTGGCTATCTCTCATTCCACGCTGTCCCCAGTCTGTTTTGCAGGGTGGGTCCCCAAGACTGTTCTTAAGGAAAGGGGTATGCATAGTTGGCCCCTCTGTAAAGTAGGAATTGAATGTCCTCAGAAAGCTGAGGAGACATCCCTTCAGGATAAAGGCATTGCCCCAGGAGGCCTCAACTTAGAAAATTAACAATAGCAAGCACTCCGCTAACATTTTACACTGTGCAAAAACACTTTCAATAAACATTATCCCATAGGGCCCCCACAGAGGTCTGTGAGCTAGGATTACTTGAGTCCTCACACCTAGTAAGTGCTTGAATCAGGACTCCTACCCCAGTTTTTCTTAGTATTTTTTGTTGTGTTGGTATCTATCACCCTACAAAAGAATTATTAAGACATGTATGTATAGAATTAAAACTGAATGTTTGTGTATCATTACCCAGCCTTGAGATTGCCTTGAGTGCTCGCGCTAATTCATACACCCCAAGAGGTAACCACTTTCCTGAGTTGTGTTTGTGCCATTCTTTTGCTTTTCTTATAGTTTATTTATGTACATGTCCCCAAACAATATACTAATCAGACTTATTTTTACTCCAAATCCAGTGATTTAATCCAACGTCATAAAGGTAGCCCAGTGACTTACTTACATTTGTTACCATTTTTCAGATTAGCTAATAAGGGAGGGGATTTCAGGGAGATAAATAAGTTTTATAGGGGGAAAGACTAGCAGGTCTCTGACTATCAGGAAAGTGCAGGAGTGATCAGGAGAAGGGGGGGTCTTGCCTGTACAGAGAGGAAGGAAACAGGATTCTAATGAGGACCATGGGCTTCTGAGAGGAAGACTGTTGGAAAGGATGGAAGGCTACTGAAAGCCAGGGTGGAACAACAGTCTTGTTACTGGAATAGCCCTGTATCAGCACTAGAAACTTCACTGGGTGATTGGCCAAGGAACGGACTGTTTTCCTCCCCGGGCCCTCCCAGCCTCCTGGGCCCCACCACCCCATGTCCTGTCCTCACAGAGTCCGTCAGCCTGCATGACTCACCTGGCTGCGTGTGTGGTGACTCATGCTGGACTGTATGGCTGTGATGAGAACTGACACACTGGGCCCTTCGCCCAGCCTCAGATTCCCTCAGGGACCCTGACTGCCGGAAGGAAGGTTCCCCCTTGCGGCTGTCAAGAATAGGGAGGGAAGGATGATCCTTGTGTTTCCCTACCCAGGGTATCTATCTGCAGCTGATGAGGGCAGGAGCTGGTCTCCAAAGGGCCCAAGTGCAGATATGTGGCTGAACTGGGGTACCAGTCTGTCAATGCTAGAGCCCCATGTGCCACGCCTGCAGTCTTTCTGAAACTGTGCCAACCACTCAGCTCAGCCCTAAAGCATCTGCTAGGTAGCACTTTTCTTAGACTTTTCCTTCCCTGCTGCTCAGTGAATTTGGGTCAAACTACAAATAAAAGGAGGGAGGTGGGTTTATCCCACCAAGCTGTTCTTAGATCCCAGCACAGTAGTTCCTAAGATCCTACGGGATAGCTCACTACACTGGAAAACAGAATAGAGATTTCAGACTTGGAGTTAGAAAACCAAGATTTGAGTGTCAGAGCCATGGCACTTAGTAGCTGTGTGAGTCAGAACAAGTCAGTAAGCCTCTTTGAGCCTCAGTTTCTCATTTAGAATTTGAGTTTAGTTATATGACCTCACAGAGTCAGGGTATGGATGATGCATGTGAAAAGCCTTTAGGAATCAAAAAAGGCTTAGTAGACTTAAAGACTCCAGGGGGTTGGCCCTTCCTGTGAGTATTGGCAACCCAGGCCCATTTTGAGGTTTGGGGTTGGTTGGGTCTGTTCCGTTTGCTGTAACTGAACATGAATAACTATCTTAGCCTTGGTTCTCCAAAAAGCAGAGCCTGAAGCTTCTGTGCAGGCACTTTGTAAGGGAGTAGGAAGTAATTCCATGAGGGAAGAGGGAGAGCCAGTGTAAGGATGGATTGTCACATTGGACACTGCTTAGGGAACATGGCTGCTCAATCACTTAAAACTGACTGGGGAAGCCTTTTGAAATGCCCCTTAGGACTATATGGGTGAATAGTCTTTTCTGGAGAAAACTTCACCCACCAACTCCCATTTCACATCGGCCAAAGGTTTGCCACATGGGCTGTTAACACCCGTGCACAAGTAGGTTGACATGCACAGTCCCTCCCCAGGTAAAGCACCAGACTCAGGAATGACATTGGCCTTAGGCAAGGATCCATCAGGCTGAGCTGCAGGAGGGGCTGGAGTAAGAGATAAGAAAATCCGGAAGACCTGAAGTGGTTCACAAGTGTCTGGTACACCCAGTTTTGGCCAAGCCAGAGTCAGGAACAGGGTAGCTTGGGCAAAGGTCTGCTGTGTGTTCTGCAGAATCTGAGTCAGCCTTCTCTGTCCTTACTTGAGGGCCCTTCCAGTCTCCAGTGGGCCCGGCGCCCAGTTCTATCCATTGTAGGCCACCCTGGTCCTGCTGTGGGAGCAGCTGAGCTGCTACAGACACTGGTTTCCCTGGAGTCTGAATTAAGCAGGGTGCAAGAGCTCCATAGGCATTTAGAAATCATTCAGTCCAACTCTGGATGCTACAGAGAAGGAAACTGAGGCAAGAGGCGGTGTGACATGCACTGAGGTCCCACATGGTCAGTGGTAGAGCTGGCGTTTCCCAATGCCCTGACCTGCACTTGGGCCTCAGGATGCTGAGTGTAGCCCAGCGGGTCTGGGCTTAGATACCTGATAAGCGGCAGAACCTTCCATTTTGTCTCATTTTCCAGCAGTACAACAGGTTCAGACCAGCAATAGGGACAGCATTCAGACCAGTCCCAGAGGATGTACTCTTCCCTTTCACTGGTAGGCTTCAGCTCCCTCTGGACTCTGCCAGATCAGGTAGCTGTTTACTCATTGGAAACTTCTGGGGAGGAATGAGTCGACAGCACCACTGGCCCCATGCCAGTAGCTGAACCTGATGGCCCAGGCCTCCTATCTTCAAGGACACGCTTCCTGCCCCTTATTCATTAGCACTGCATTTTCTTACATCTAAGACTCCTACACAAAAGCCAGGCAAGGAACAAAATCGGGAAAGCAGGGAGCTTACCCCAACCCATGCCTATGAAGAGGGTATGGAAGTGGACAGGGGTGGTCCCAAACAGATCTGCACTCAGAGGGAAGCTTCCTCACCCCCACCCCTGCTGAATTCGGTGGCGAATGATGTCACGAGAACTGGCACCTACCCAGGGGCATGATGTCACACCTGCGCCAGCATCTGCCCACTGGGCTCCATGGCCAGCTGGCAATGGGGCATCACTGCCTGGCAACCCCTTGCTCTGCCCCATAGGGCCTGGGCATTATGTCTCTGCAGGCCTCCAGCTTCAACCACCTGGAAACAAGTCCAAGGAAAGGGGAGCCAGAGTGCTGGAAGATCCAGACCAACCAGATATGTCCAGGACTCCCAGAGCCTGGGGTAGTTTGGGTCTATATGGGTACTGTGGCTGGGACAGGGGCAGGGAATGAGGAACAGGAAAATCATCCCTTCCTGCTCAATCACTTTGGCTGGAAATGCAGGCCTTGTTCTGTGATCAGACCAAAGCCTTAGGAGGCCTGGGTTCCAGCCTTAGCTCCACTCCTTACCAAGTTACCTCACCTCTCAGACATTAACTGAAGGTGTCACCCCTGCCTCTGAGACTTTTTGTGAAGATTCAATGTGTGAGAGCCCTTTGTAAACTGTAAACATCTTGCCAAAGTAGAATGTCAAACTGTTAGTCCCATATTTCAGAGGTACTGCCTTTCTGTTCCACCCTCTCTGGGCCTTTCTGGGGTCACCCCTCCCTCTCTGCATGGCCACAGCAGCTCTCTCCCTACCCCAGGAGTGCAGCAGGCAACCCCAAGTTGTTAGGGGCATAAGTGCTGACTGGGGGGAGCAAGCCTTCAGCTCCGCTGTCCTCACACTGTGAGCCATCTTTGGGTAGACTGTTTAGAGTTCTTCATGCCCTCTTGCAGAGTAGTCCTGTTGTTTGGGGTGGTTTGTTTTCTGAGCACCTGTGAGGCACTCGGGAGTAAAAGAACAGAGATACCTAAGATTCTGTCCTTGCCCTCTGGGAGGTCATGTCTCTTCTGGAAAAAGCACCAGTTTGGGGGTTTCAGGGAGAGGAGAGGCAGGCCTGCCCTGGTGTGTGTGTGTGTGGGTCCCAGAGTTGCACCATGGCTGGGTGTGCCAAGCAGCCAGGTACCCCAGCTCCAGCCCAGCCCCAGCCCTCAGCCCAGCTGTCTGTGACATGGCTGCCCAGGGGCAAGGCTGTATAAAGGGTGTGGGGGAAGAGCAGTGAGCTTGCAGCCAGCACAGACGTCAGAGCCAGCTCAGGACCAAGGAATAGGGTTGAAGGATGTGTTTGCCCAGTGCTAATTGAGGGCACAGGGACACTGGTGGCTGTGGGGCTGGGGTGTGTGGCTCTCATTACTCAGTGAGAGGAACAGGTGAGCTGGAGATCATATGTCACTTAGAAGCGGCCCTATACGTGTGTGTTTGCCAGAAACCATCACGCCACCATAACTGATGGGGTGGGGGGGTCTCTGTAAACAGTGATGATTTCTGTCTTGGTATCTTGAGCTGTTTGGAGCTGGTGTGTGAGGAGAGGGAAAGCAGATGCAAAGGCCTGGGGAAGAAATGGCTATATCTGTTGCTAGTTCAGTCTGAGGTTGGGCATGGGGCAGTCTGGGTTTACCTGATTGTGCTAAGAGGTAACCAGGACTCTTCTTGATGGGGCTTCTTGCATCCTCAACTGCCTGCGACCATTTGAGCACCCATGTTTTAGAAAAAGAGTTGTTCTCACTGTTCTCCATAAATAGAGACCCCAAGACTGAGGTGAAGGACATTGGCCAAGGTCTTGCCTTGAGCTGGGGGAAAACCCTAGGATTGCTTACCATCCTACATATGACCTATCATGGTGTGGTGTCTGGGAAAGAACATTGTCTAGGAAATCAAGCCACCTCGTTCTTGCTTTGGCTTTGCTACCTACTGATTATGTGAAGTTCTTGACCTTCATTTCCATACCTCTAAAATCTGGGGTTTGGATGGAATTATCTGGCAGGATAGAATAATATCCTTATCATATATATATATAAAATTATCTGGATGTATATATAGGATATATAATTATCATCTGGATGAAATAATTCTGACAGTCGTGGTTCTCAGCCCCTGGCACCTTAGATTCTTTGCCCTCTGTCTGCAGTTTCTGACTATGACTTCCCTTTATTGATTAATGCAGAGTTTATGGGCCCTGGCCTATTCAAAGCTACTTATCCTAGTTTCTAACAGGACACACAGGAGGTGTCACCATCTTTGGGAGAGGAGAGACTTGAAGCAGCAGGAAGGGACTGGCCATTTGCTCCAGAATTAGTCCCTTGGGCTCAGAGTGTCAGAGCCTCATTTGGGGATGTACCTCCCTCCTTGGATTGGCAGCCCATCCCCAGGAGGTGTGCTGACAATGCCTGTGTACCCTGCACAGGGTCCCTGATGGGCCTGGGAGACATTATCTCGCAGCAGCTGGTGGAGAGGCGAGGTCTGCGGGAACACCAGGCTGGCAGGACCCTGACCATGGCCTCTCTGGGCTGTGGCTTTGTGGTGAGTTCCGCCCCCAGCAGGGCTGCCAGGGGAGGGTACAGTGGTCTTAGTTCCGTGTCATTCTTTAGTTTCCCTTAGCCTCTCTTACAACTAAGCCAACCTTAAGTGTCTGCCTCTCCTGGGATTTGGCTTCTAATATTCAGGGAGGAGCTTTGTGATAAAAAAAAAAGCCAAGTATCCCCTTCACTTGACCCCTTCTCTCCTTTCTTGGGTTTGCTTTCAGGGCCCTGTAGTAGGTGGCTGGTACAAGGTTTTGGACTGGCTCATCCCTGGCACTGCCAAGGTTGATGCACTAAAGAAGATGTTGTTGGATCAGGTGAGCAGAAGGAAGAGGGAGTCCTGAAGGGTGAGATGTGCTGGGGAAGTGTGGGGCTTAGGTACTCACAGAGCTTTCCTTTTCTTCCCCAGGGGGGCTTTGCCCCATGTTTTCTAGGCTGTTTCCTCCCACTGGTAGGCACACTCAATGGACTGTCAGTCCAAGACAATTGGGCCAAGCTACAGCGGGTGAGCTGGGCAGGTGTGGGCATGATCTCTGGCTGGCAGGCTGGCAGTCCCCGAGGAATGGGGATGAGAAAGGTGGCAGTGCGGGTAGGGCCCCAGGCTCTAGAGAAGGAGCTGAGGTGGGTGTGATGTGGGAGTGTGTGTGTGTGTGTGTGTGTGTGTGTGAGTGAGAGAGAGAGAGAGACAGAGAGACAGAGAGAGAAAATGCAGACGGGGAGGTCGGGAGTGCAGGTGTGAATTTGTGCCTTCTCTGTCTCCTCAGGATTATCCTGATGCGCTCATCACCAACTACTATGTAAGAGCTGACACCTCACTGCCTGTTCTCCTGCTTTCTTGAATGCAGAGGGCCGAGGGATCAGGGGTCCTCCTGACATAGAAACCCCTCAGTTGGGAATAGTCTCATTCCCCAAGTGGGCACCATACTCAGGGAAGCACTCATCCTATTGGACAGAAGTTGGTGTAAAACCAGGCGAGGCAGTGAGTCTTAGGTCAGGTCATGGGGGCAGCCTCCCACCCTTTACCTTCTGTCTCTTGTAGCTCTGGCCTGCTGTGCAGTTAGCCAACTTCTACCTGGTCCCCCTTCATTACAGGTATGACAGATCCCTACCCCACCCTTCAAGGAAGATACACATTATGAATTATTGGCGACAAAATGACTGTCATTTCAATCTTGAGTTACTTTAGATCCCCAGAACTCTGCCCTCATGAGAGCTGCTCAGACTCCTGAGTGTTTTATTCATAATCTCTTATCCATTACAGAATCTGTTTCAGAGCATCTGCACACTGATCTTTGTGGGCATCTTGCTAGGGAGGATCCTGCCCTACAACCCTGTCCCCACCCCACCTGAACTCTCACCTTTGATGGTGTGTCTGCAGGGCACAGCCTGGGGTGCACAGCCTCGGTTAGACAGAAAGGTGGAGCACAGAGCCAACTAGGAACCTGGTTAATACACTGCAAAGTAGTATTTTACCTGCAATAATAAAGATGGTTGCTGAAACCACAATGGAAAATGTAGTGGGACTCCAGGTGAGTAGTTAAATTGTTGGAGGTGAGAGGGCTTTGGGAACAGGGAAGAATAGGAAACTCTTCAGAGGCGACACAGGCAAAATTTACATGAATAGTGTAGCTAAAACGAATACAGACTTATGAACCAAATCCTAAACATTAGGGCCCTTGCAACACTTTTTGAAACTAGAGCAAGGTAAATTTCAAATAAAGAGGTGCTACTTTATAGGGCAGGAAGTACATTTTGTGGAAGATGAAATCCCCTCAGCTGGTACATGAAGGACGAGTGTATTTAGAAGGAGCCTGGATGGAGTGAATAACACAGCTGTGTGTGGCAAGATGTGGGTATTTAACTTTGAGGCTCTTGTGCCTGAGACAGAGCTGTGGGACAGCACCAGAACCTAAGCTGGTTGTCCTCTGGTCAAGCCCCAAAGCCCTCCTTTGGGGGCTGAAGGAAGGAGCCCTGAATCTGGACATCCTCAGAGATAATCCTTCCCTGCTGCATTTTCCCACCTCTGCCCTCTGGCTTGCTCCTTCATCCTCCTCTGCTTCACGATGCCACTCCTATCCCTTAGGTTGGCTGTTGTCCAGTGTGTCGCTGTCGTCTGGAACTCCTACCTGTCCTGGAAGGCACATCGGCTCTGAGCCTGCCTCACTCCATAGTTTTCATCTTGCAGTGATGCAGCTTGATCCTGGAGTGAAGCAACCTCCTGAGTGGGCACATCAGTTTTCACGGGGCTTGCTTGCTAGTCAGAACATAATGGGGTTAGCACCATGAAACTGCCCATGTCATGCTGAACTATAACCTCTTTTTGAAATCATTAAACCCTTTATAATGGTCTTATGCCCACCACATAGTAGGCACCCCATAAATATTTGTTGAACCATATGATCTTGTCACCTTTAGTTTATACCTGTGTCCTGGCCAGTGCCACTCATCCCCATTCTTCACAGAAACAGCTGTTTCTCTAACCAGGAAACCCTCATGTAGCCCCAGCTCTTTAACGACCCCCTCAAACCCTTAATATGGTGCCTCTGTAAGTATATTACTAAATACATAATCTGGAACCTGCAGAGACAAAGAATTAAGACCCAGCGGAAATTTAGTGGGAAGTCAAAATGTCTAGAGCTGGAAAGTCTAGAGACCACCAAGCCAAACCTTTTACAGAAGACTCTGATGTCCACAGAAGTGAGGTGACTGTCCACACCACAGGGAGTGGCAGAGTAGAAACCTGAGCCCAAGTGCTATAGATTAAATGTTGCTCTCTGGTGAGATACCCCACCCCCTCAGTTCATGTTGAAAATGTAATGCCTAAGGTGATGGCATTAGGAAGTGGGGACTTTGGGAGATGATTAGGTCATGAGGGCAGAGCCCTCGTGGGATTGGTACCTTTGTAAAAGAGGTGCCAGGGAGATCCCTCACCCTATCCACCAGGTGAGGGCATAGTGAGAAGGCGCCAACTATGAAAGTTAGAGGGCAGGGGGAAGGGGTTGTCTCACTAGATACCAAATCTACAGGTGCCATCATCTTGGACTTTCCAGCCTCTAGAACTGATAAATGTTTGTTTATAAGCCACCCAGTTTATGGTGTATTTGTTGCAGCAGCTCTAACAGACTAAGACACCAAGTTTCCTTACTCCCCGGTGATCATCTGGAGGTCAAAGGTACTGCTTCTGTGGTTCCCAGGAGAAAAGTTAATTTGGCTAAAATACCAGTTTGGGGCAAATTTAGAAGCAGATGAACCAGCCTTTTGTGGTCTGAAAGCACCCTGAGGCCAGAGGCCCTAGTTCTTAGGATGCCCTGAATTTAGATTATGGGGTTGGAAGATGAACCTGGGCCCATCTGGGCTGCATCCACTGCCTCTGGGTGGGTTCCACAGTGGTAGCTGATGCCTTCATTGCCTTAGTTTGTGGAATGGATAGCTGGGGCCAGGGACTGGGTCTGAGCAGCAGAGCATTTTTCCAGTGCCTCTGCCCCTTCTAGAGGCATAGGACAGGGTCACTGCCATGGACGGCCCCATGCTCCAGCTCTCTTTCCTGTGCTAGAAAAGACTGGTCACTCAGACTAGTCTGGTCTAGGGACCGGCCCTAGTCACTGCTGGCTGTTCCAAGCAGGCAAAGGACTCTGGTGGCTCCCAGTTCAGTCTTCACACCCCAGCCAGGTTCTTGCTCTCTCCTCGCTCTCGAGTCTGACTCTGGTGCTACTTCCAGCCTACCTCGAGAGAGGCAAAGCCTAGACTAGAGTCCTGAGGCATGCTCCTTGGGGTCTTGCAACTGGCGGGACGCGAAGCCGTCATTGCTTCTACAATCAGTGCATGTTCCTCGCTGACGTCAGTCAGAGCTGTCCCGGAGCTATATAAGGCTGGCGGCGGTCCCGGGACAGACCCCGTGTTCCCCAAGGCGCCCTCAGCACGCCCCGAGGGACAGAGACTAGAGCTCCATCCTGCACGGTGCAGACGCTCTCCGGCACCCTGTGAGTGGCTGTGAGCATCCTCCCAGATGCCAGCACCGCCTGGGCTCTGGGCTCTGCGCTCAGCTTACCCACTGCGACCCGCCATGAGGGAGGGAGGGAAGGAGAAAAGGGTGGCATAAGACTAGGTATGGCTGGGGCCGGAGGGAAGGTGTGGGCACCGGGCGGCAGCCACAGGGGCCCGGCGGGGAGGCTGGGTGTGCGCAGGGAGTGGCGCCACCTGCGACTCGCCCAGGCGCACCTCACCCTGCGCCTCCTGTATGTGTCCAGGGCCGGTGGCACCATGAAGCAGGCGGGACGCGCGGCGCTGCTGATGGCGCTGCTGCTCCTGGCGGCGCTGCGCCCGGGGAGCAGCCAGTGGAGACCGGGGGCGGCGGCGGCCCGGGTGCAGGACCCGAGTCTGCGCTGGAGTCCCGGGGTGAGGAACCAGGGAGGCGGCGCTCGCGCGCTCCTCTTGCTGCTGGCAGAGCGCTTCCCGCACCGCGCGGGGCTCGACCGATGGGGAGCCCGGACTGCTGGCGAGCGGCCGCGACGGGACGACCCCCCGCTGTCCATAGACCTCACCTTCCACCTGCTGCGGACCCTGTTGGAGCTGGCGCGGACGCAGAGCCAGCGGGAGCGCGCCGAGCAGAACCGTATCATATTCGACTCAGTGGGCAAGTGATCCGCGGGGTCTGCGGCACGAAATCCTCGACCCGCATCCCCTACCCCTGGGGCGGGACGTGCGCGAGTGGAACTGACCCAGTCCCGGGGCTAGAGAGTCCCAGGGATACCCTGACCGGTCTCTGCGTTACTAGTTTTTAATAAAAGTGCTGAAGAGCCTTTTGGCCTCTGTTGTGGGGGTGCGGGGAACCACAGCAGGGTGGGAGCTCGTGGGAAAGTGGGGCCTCCCAGGCTGGAGGAAACCAGATGCTGCAGGAGGGCTTCGGAAGAACGGCTTTCAGCCAGGGTCCTATATCCCCCAGACACTGAAGTCCGGGTGCCACCGCATCCTGCCCCGATCCTCTTCCTTGGCACTGGGCGTGCGTATCCGTGCCTGATATCTAGGAGGTGCCCAAAAGGAGTTCATTCCACTTCCACCCCCTAAAATGGTCCCAGATCGGAGAAGGGCAGGGTGGTGAGGGGCCGCCTCCGAAGCCCGGGCTGAGGGAGTGAGCAGTGAAAAGGAGCTGCGGGTCGAGACGCAGTAGCCCTTTATTGAGCCCCAGTCTCCCCTGCGGCGGGGCGCCGAGCTGGACGGCGCGATGGTCTCTGCGCAGATCCTTTGCCCCCGAGAGCCAATCCCAGGGGTGCGGGCTCCCCAACAGGGGGCGTCAGTGCAGGCCCGTGCCTGGGAGAGAAAGCTCCATGGGCTGGCGCTCCAAAGGAACAAGGCAACTCCGAACCCCCAGAACCCCTTTCCCTAGCCACGTGGGTTTCTCCTCTACTTCCGCACCTAGCCTGCTGTCCTAAAGCCCCGGAGGAATGCCTGGTGGGAAGGTGTACTTTTACATGCGCGCTAGGGGGCGCTCCCCCTCCTGCTGGAGGTTGGGAGGCCCTTCAAAGGAGTGCGGCTGCCAGCATCCTCAGTGCAGCAGGCAGGACAATAACCAAGGCAGGTGACCGGAGCGTACTAGCCGGGCCCTTCCGGCCACTCTCACCTTCGGGTCCGTCCGTCCGCTCTTCTGCTGGCCCTGTGCTGCCCTCCTCCCCGTCCAGTGCTACCTCCTCATCCTCTTCCTCCCCGGCGGCGCCTGGGCCGAAGGAAGGCCCCGTGAGGAGGAGTCCGTTTTTCTGGCCGTCATTTCCCACCGCGTCCCCACCCAGAGAGGCTGCACGCCCAGTTCCCGGCGGTCCGCCGCTCCCTCCCATCCCACCTCCCTCACCCGACTGGAAGTTGATGGTCCTCAGCATGTCGGCCACGTGCTCCACACTCACGGCAAACTGCTCCATACTCTCATAGCCTGGTTCTGGCCGTCCCGCCAATTCCACTTTCGACATTGTCCCGACCCTGCAACCGCGGCAGCCGCTCAGCTGGAAGCGCCCCAGCACTCCACTACCCCCTCCCCACGGCAGTGGAGCCCCGGCCGCCCCTTGCTTTCCATTCCCGTTCCACCTACTCACTTATTGATCAGCTCCTTGGCCTGCTGCAGGGAAGAAAGGAGGGTGAGAAGTAAGCATTGTGCCAACCTCTGGCAAAGTCCCATTTCTGATGCCCAGGCCAGTCCTGCCAGGTAGGCGGTGATGCATATTGAAGTTGGGCAAGGAGAAAAGGGACTCAGAAGGAGTGGCTTGCCCAAGGCTGTGGGGCAAGTAGGTGCCAGAGATAAGACTTGAACCCGGCTCTCTAGAGCCCCCACTCCAGCCACTACACACCCTGTCACCCTCTCCCAGGGCCCACCTGGAGGTAGAGGGCCATCTGCGGCTCTTCCATGGACTGTATGGCCGACTCCACAAGCTTAGAGGAGGCCTCCAGGTGGTCTCCATACTGGCGGATGAGGCCCCTGACACGCTGCAGCTTCTCCTCCTGCTCCCGGGCCAGTGCCTGCAGCAGCTCACGCTTACGCTCTTCCAGCACCGCGCACAAGGCCTCAAACTTCTGGTTTAGCAGCTGCTTCTGCCTCCGGCTGTTGTCCTGAAAAAGGGGGAGAAAGGATGAAACCTCATAGCTCAGACAGCACCCGACCACTTGTCCCACTCCCCATTAATTTTAAGTTACTAAGAGCCAAGGAAGAAAGTGACCTGTCAGTTACACCACAAATTAGTGGCAGAGCCAGAACTCCAGCAGAGGGCTGCTGATTACCAGATCTTTTCAGTAATAATAATAATAATAATAATTCAATAATTCAATAATAATAATAAAAACAGTAACAATAATAATAACCTGACATACATTATATTAGTTTCAGGTGTACAATGTATTGATTCAGTGTTTGTTTATATTGTGAAATGACCACAGTAAATCTGGTTAACATCTGTCACCACAGGTAGTTACAAACTTTTTTCTTGTGAGGAGAATTTGTGAGGTCTACTCTCTTAGCAATAACATGATATTTTTAAGTGGCTTTATGAGTGCTGTCTATATCTCTGGCCCTTGTTTTTATGTATATTATCTCATTTAATTTTCAAAAAGATCCAGTGAGAGAGCCACCATATCATTCTCATTGTCACTATTTTATTTAATTAAAAACAAAACCAAAGCACAGAGAAGTTAAGTAACTAGACCAAAATTGCAGAGCTTCTGATGGGCACAGATGGGATTCAAACCCTAGCAGCCCAGCTAAGCACATCCCACTACTTGTGACCCACCTCCAGGAGCCCACAGACTTCCCTGCTTCCCATCCCAGGCTCACCTCAATGGTCTGGCACACCTCCTCCATCTGTGTGATCACTGCTTGTACACGGTCATTGCCTGCTACCAGCATTGCGATGCCATCACTGAGCTCACTCTGCCACATACACAGGATGGCACTTAGGGCTGGGGGACCTGGTCTAGAGCTGCCCCCTGCCATCCCAGTCTAGGGCTGCCTAGAAGAGGGCAGTCCCCTCCACCCCACCATCAGAGCATCTTCAGGGAAGCTATTCCAGAGATCTAGAAGGCTTGGGACCACCTAAGAAGTGTGGAAGCACATTCAATGGACTCTGGAAGGAGGTGTAGAAAAGAAGCCCTCTACCACTGAATGATAAAGGAACAGACATTTGCCAGATATCCACCAAATGCCAGGCACTGGCATATTATATATAAAATCTAGATTTACATATATATTCAATAACATTATATACTATATAAAGATAGATACTTTATCTGTAGATTCATGTCTTCCATCAATTCTGAAAAGTTCTTTGTGGTTATCTGTTAGGATAATACCGCCTCTTTTCCATTCCCTTTTTTTTCATTCTGTGACTATGATTAGATATATGTTGACCTTCTCACCTCCCAGTGCTGCACTTTACACTATTTTATTTTGCTTTCATTAAACTACAATTACATGAAGAATATTATGTTTACTTGGCTCCCCCCTTCACCAAGTCCCCCCCAAACACCCCATTACAGTCACTGTCCATCAGCGTAGTAAGATGCTGTAGAATCACTACGTCTTCTCTGTGTTGCACAGCCCTCCCCGTGCCCCCCCCCGCATATTATACATGCTAATCATAATGCCCCCTTTCTTTTTCCCCACCCTTATCCCTCCCTTCCCTCCCATCCTTCCCAGTCTCTTTCCCTTTGGTAACTGTTAGTCCATTCTTAGGTTCTGTGATTCTGCTGCTGTTTTGTTCCTTCAGTTTTTCTTTGTTCTTATACTCCACAGATGAGTGAAATCGTTTGATACTTGTCTTTCTCCGCCTGGCTTATTTCACTGAGCATAATACCCTCTAGCTCCATTCATGTTGTTGCAAATGGTAGGATTTGTTTTCTTCTTATGGCTGAATAATATTCCATTGTGTATATGTACCACATCTTCTTTATCCATTCATCTACTGATGGACACTTAGGTTGCTTCCATTTCTTGGCTATTGTAAATAGTGCTGCGATAAACATAGGGGTGCATATGTCTTTTTCAAACTGGGCTGCTGCATTCTTAGGGTAAATTCCTAGGAGTGGAATTCCTGGGTCAAATGGTATACTTTACGCTATTTTTAAATCCCTTCTTCCTGTTCACTAGTGCATTTCTTCACTTACGAACTAATGTTTTTTTGTTCTTAATCTAATGAAAACCCAAGAGCCTAAACTGAGGATTTTTTTCCACCAGGCAGAATTTGCATTTGCTTTTGTCAAAATCCAGATGGTACAACTGACTGCTTTCTTTCCTGAGATTCCAGTTTAACCTGGGATTCGTGGGGGTCTTTGATTCAGGTCCCCCACCTGGTTTAGTGGTTTGGAGGCACAGTCTCATCTCTCCAGCTCAGTAGTGCTGGCAGCATTTGCCCTCTGGGAGATGCTGCCTTTTCTGGGCTTAGCCCTCAGTGTTCTGTTCTCAGCTCCCTCCCCCTCTCTACCTCCCCACCCCACCCCCACTTGGAGATCCTCTTTACTTCCTATGTTACAATTATGTTTTCTGTAGAATGTAGTTGTGTGCTAGTGAGAGGGTCTTGAGAGTGTCCAGTCCATCAGACTGAAGTCTCTGCTTGCATCCTCAATACACCTCTTAGAAGTAAGCATTTTCACTCCCATTTTATAAGTGAGGAAAATTAGGGCCTACGGTCACACTTCAAGTCACACATATTCCTGGGACTTTAACCCTGATATGCCTGCCCTTACAACCAAGTGGAGTAAGAGGCTAAGGTTTGAGACCCAGTCCTATGTCCCCAGTTCCACATGCTTGCTCCTTTCACTACTTGATACCTTCTGGCGTTTATAAATGGCGGGCAGTGGGGCCACCTCACAGTCCTTGTGGGCACCAAAGACCTTGCAGAGAGAGCAGGTGGGCACTTCACAGCTTAGGCAGTAGATGTTGATCTTCTCCTCTTCATGCTCCTCGCAC
The DNA here is from genome assembly GCF_030020395.1 of Manis pentadactyla. Classification (NCBI taxonomy): domain Eukaryota; kingdom Metazoa; phylum Chordata; class Mammalia; order Pholidota; family Manidae; genus Manis; species Manis pentadactyla. The sequence goes on from NC_080020.1 coordinate 214,802,418, forward strand.
ATGAGGTGCTGCTCGGCTTTGGAGTGCAATGGCCTGCAGGGGAGTGGGCAGGGTGACAGGAGGGTCAGGGGCCAGGCCACGGGGAGGTGGGCTCTGAGAGTGTGGGACCCCATGAGCACCTCCTCTTCACCAACCACCACCACCTTTCCTGCCGCTGCCGCTGCCGCTGGGGCTGAGGCTGGGGCTGGGTAGGAGAGTGACTTCCACAGGGCTCTTAAATTGAGGAACTGAAAGAGCTAAGGGGTAGAGGAGGCCTAAATCCAAGAAAGTGTCTATTCCAGTGGATAGGAAAGTCCCACAGGGCAGAAGTCATACAGGGTTGGCAAGAATCTTGTTGGTGGATTGCCAGCCCCTCCCCAGGTAGAGAGGGTTCAGGCGAAGCACTGACCAGATATCAGAGACCTGAGCTGGGTGACCTGGGGCAAGACAGACAGCCAACCCCCAACCCAGGGTGCAGTCCTCTTATCTGTAAACTGAAGACACAGGTTGGTTGTTTCAGCCCCTCCCTTCTGGCTGATGGCTTCCCTGGCTCTGTGCCAGGCGCTGCCCTCTAGGGAGACAAAAAGGCCCAACAGCTCACCGGGAAGATTCTTGCTTGTAAATGTCAATAATGTTCTCCACTAGCAGGTTTCGCTGCAGGCCGTAGACTCCATGTCGGTCCAGGACAACCTCATGCCTGCAAGATGGGCAGCGGAAACGGCCTCCTGAAGACACAGTGGTGGAGCCCCGAGATTGCCACAGAGGGTTTGAGGCCTGGGGGGAAAAAGTGGTGTGGAGAACAGGCACAGTGAGGCAGGAGGGACCTGGGAGGAGGCAGGGAAAGGTCATGGGGTAGTAGGAGAATGGTAGAGGGGAAGGCATCAGCCCTCCTCTGAGAGCAGCTCATTAAGATCTTCTTCCCCATCTTCGCCTCATTATTTGCCTATCTCCTTGAGTGACCCTGCACCCAGAGCCTGGCTTTGGTCACGGCTCAGTAAGGAGGGCACCTTTCCAAAGGGCCCAGCTTGAGGCTGTAGGGAGACATTGGCCTTGGCAGGAAGTCTGAGGTAAGAAAGGACTCTCTGTGCTGCAGAGCCTGGGGCTCTCTGGGCCACATCTGGGGGAGATTCTCTGCAGGCCTGGGGCAAGTGCTGAATAACGGGGCAGACCAGCCATGTCATGCCATGGAGTTCTGGGAAATCACTCCAGGGACTGGGAATCAGGACTTATGGGTTCCTGTGCTGCCCTTGACACTGCTCTACTATGTAAATTTGGGCAAGCATCAATCTCTGTAAAATTAAGGACTAGACTGGATATTCATTTTACAACAAATATTGAGTATGCCAGGTAATTGCAATGCTCTGGAAATAAGACATGAACAAATAAATGCATCCCTGCCCTAAGGACAAGCAACCCACAGGTATTATGGCAGGAATAAGCTCAGCAGGAGGGCATGCAAGAGATGCCCATCACTTACACCTCTTAGAGAACTTGCTCCATCCCATCCTAAGAGGAAGAGCCCTACCATGACCCAGGCCACAGGGAACTGGCTCAGAGTTGAGGGGGTGCTTGCTTGACCCAAGCAGAACCAATCACATTTTCTCTCTAGGAACTTGCAACTGAGACACAGAGGCTGAGATGGCTTTGATTTGCTGGTGACAAGCATATAAAGGTGCTCAGTAACTGTCTGAATGGGAGGAAAGGAGGCATAGTCTAAAGCCTTAGCCCACAGTGAAGACAAACTTCTGAGTAGCCACTCTCCACCTTTCTCCCTCCCTTAACATACAGCACAGATTTTGAGGGCCTATTATGTGCCAAGCACTATTCTATGGGCTTTTTCTTTTTTTTCCTCTTTTTTTCTATGGGCTTTTTCTTATTTAGCCCTCAAGAATTTCTTGTATAGATGGTGAAGGAGATGAATATTTACCCACTTAGACTACAAGAAATAAATGACAACCGCTAACATCTATTGAGCACATACTTTATCCCAGGCTTTGCTCTAAGTTCTTTCATTTGTATTAACCCATTTAAGCCTCATATTACGCTATGGAGTAGGTATTATTATTATTATTAGCCCCATTTCAAAGGTAGGAAATTGTAGCCCAAGCTGAATAAATTGCACATGGTCATCAGATAAATGGGTGGCAGAGGTAATATGTGAACTCAGGCTCTCTGACTTAAGTCTGTCCTAAAAAATCAAATATACTACCTTGTCAGACACAATAAAATTTAGGCCAGTTGAAGAATGATACCCAGAGCTAACATTTTTCTGAATCTTAGATAAAAAAGATTTTAGCAAGAGAGTCATGAAAGGTCAAATAGTAATCCTTCACAAAAGAAAGAAACAACAGCCTAAAAATCAACTGTGCAACTATGGATTGAAGTTACTTGAGCAGAGACAAACAAAAGATGACCTATCAAACCAAAACTATGCGCCTGGAATGCTACAAGGGCCAGGCTAATAATCAGAATGACCTGCTTGTCTGTGAGAAGGAGAGGAAATAGCTCAAATTTCAGGGGATTTGACTCCCTTGAGGACTTATCAACACTTGTCTGTCTTAAACACATACACACACACACAAAACAAGCAAACAGAAAACTTGTCTGTCTTGTTTCCAAAACCTTTTGCTGCATGGCTCCATGAGGAAGTCATCTGTATGGGATATGTGGATAAAATTGTTACTCCTTTTTGGTAAATACCCATATTTTTAACAGAGGGCATTTAGTGCAGCATGATACAGGGGAAGCAGCCCTGATCCAAAGATCTGGGTTTGGGTTTGTGATATATAACCTTGGGAAAATAGTTTCTCCCAGGCCCCCAATTTCCACTGATCTATAAAGAGGGCTTTGTACTTAGCACTAGCTCCTTTCAAGGGCTGATATTCTCTGAGCAATCAGCCTTAATTGATAAAATATGGTAAGAGTTTCAGATACTCTGACCAGTGTGTCTGCCTGTGAGATGGGGGAAGGGAGCTGGTGGTTTTTATAAACCACTTTCTTGCTCTGACTTTGACTAAAATCCCATCTCTGAAATAGCCCTAATAATGTTTAGGCCAATTTATATATTTTACAATTTGTATTATCTATCAAGTCTGGATTTTACATAATATATCAGTATTACTTCTTTAATCAGAATAAGCAATAAAATTTCTTTTTCAGATGTGGAACATGTTAGTTATTAAATAGTAAAGAGTAAATGGATTATAATAGATTTAGAATGCAACCATCTTTAACAGAGTTCTTTATGACATGGGGAGATACTCATGCTTTTAGATGAAGAAAACAGGATATAAATTTATATAGACAGTAGTACCCCAATTTTGAAATGGGTAATGGGATTTACAGGTGATTTAAAATTGCTTTCTTTGTATTCATCTACATTTTCAAGTTTCTGTATATAGACCATGGAGTACCTTATAAAATGCATAAAAATAAAAAACTAAATAAATTTTCTAATTGTCATTGGTTGATAGAATGGGTTCGGTGATTCCTTCCTTCTTTTCAAAAATATACATAATTTCCAAGTTTTTAAAAATATACATAATTTCCAAATTTTGTATAAGGACTTTGGGGTTTGGGAAGCAACTTTTTTTTTAATGCAATGCTCAGTCCTGACATGAAGGAAAGGGGGCGCTGAAGTGCCGTAAGAGCCAACAAAATAAAACACCACTTAGGAGAACCTTAAAGGACTTCGGTCGTTCAAGGGGCGGGATGTTTAAGAAGATACCACTTGAAGACAGAGTAGATAGGTAACGGGAGGTGGTAGGTAGGAAAGTTTCAGGAGACCAGAGAGACTATAGAAATTTAGGTTACAAACAGGGAAGTCATGGGGGAAAACTAGAAAGGTGGGTTTTACCATGAAGGGCTTATACAAAAATTTTTTTTAATTATGGTAAAATCATGAAGGGCTTTGAGTCCAAGAATAAGGATCTGAACTTAATTTTGTAGGCAAGTTTTTAAGCTAGGAGAGAAAATGAGAGCGAATATTAATCTAATGGAAATAATAATTGGGATAGACAGGAGGGGAGAGAGAAGCTGTGGATAAAATGAAGGTTCCTGTGGCCAGGATTCCCACCTGGCCCTGGTTGGCTAGCTCACTACACACGTGTGGGCAACACGTTGCTATTGACTCTATATAAAAAGCTCTTCCCAGTGCTCTGGGCAACACGGTGGCATGGCTGCAAGCCTGTAGGAGAGCAGAGCAGAGGCTGGAGTGGTGGCAGCGCTGAGGACAGAGGCCCAGAGGCAGAGACCAGCTTGCTGCCTGCAGACTCGCTCTGAGTGAACTGGATCTTAGTGACTGACCTGCCACCGTGGAGATAAAGTTGGCTACAACCCTTTCACCCCAAGAATGTTTTACTGTCATTTTCTTTGGTCACACTGAATCCATAGCGAACTTGCCTGGGGCTAAAACCCATTGGCAAGACAGAGGCTAAAGGCACAGATCAAGTGAGGCAAGTGCCACAGCCAATGCCATCCAGGGCCTGCCCGCAGACAACCGTCCCAGGAACACCAGGGCGTGGCAGGCAAACCAGTGAACCTGCCAGTCACTTGGCTGTGGGTGGGCTATGGGGCGAGGAAGGAGTCAAAAGACAATTCTGGCATTTCAAGCCTGAATACTTGGGAAGATGGTAGCACCCGTAATGCACTGGGCACCATAGCCCTCAAAAGACCCACCACTAGAATTCAGGGGGTCTCTGAACCCAGATAGGAAGAAAATTACATCCTTACTTTCACTAACCTCTAGCAGAAATTGGGCATTTCCCTCCGTTGTGAAGGGAGGCAGTAAACACAGTAGTTTGGGTGGTACTTGGGCTTTGTCACCAACAGAGATCACAGGTGTTTTCATATCACATCACAGTTGTTGATCAAATCTCCAAAAATAATTTACATTTATCACCACTTCTATGGTAGTTATTAGGCCCTCTGCTGGATCTCATTGTTTAATGTGTTAATCAAGAAGCATGTATATTACTCTGTCAAACATGTTCTAATTATTTTGGTAATTATATTCCAATGGATCTTTCTCAAGCTTTTTTTCATCACCTCCTCTTCCAGGAGCTTTTTTATACTTTTTTCCCTAATCGCCACCAATTCCCCATTATTTTAATACCACAAATCTAAAAGAGTGAAACTCATAGAAGCAGAGAGCAGACAGGTGGTTGCCAGGGGCTGGGGGGTGGGGATATGGGGAGGTGTTAGGTCAAAGGGCACAAACTTTCAGTTATCAGATGAATGAGTTTTGGGAAATCTGATGTATGGTGTGGTGACTATAGTTAATAATACTACACTGTACACTTGGCCTTTGCTAAGAGAGTAGATCGTGTGCACATGTGTGCACACACACGCACACTAATGGCAACTATGTGAGGTGATGGATGTGTTAAGTAGCTTATTTGTGGTAATCACTTCACAATGTATATAAATATCAAATCATCACATTGTACAGCTTAAATATATATATGTTTTGTCAATTATACCTCAATAAGTGGGGGGGGTTACATGAAAGCAAAAATAAATAAATAAAATCACAATACAAAAATTTTAATACCACAGATATACTTGTGATACTATCCCTGTTGAGAATGCATGAAAATGCATGCTGTGTTCTAATGCTAGTGGTTTTCTTTCTAATCATGTACGTTATACTTCTGTGTTTAAAAACATTGTTCTCAGAAAAACCACACACACATAGTCCTTAGAAAGGGTCTGTGGGCTTCACAAACTGGCAAAGGGGTCCATGGCACAAAAAGAGGTTACTTCCTGTCCTGATTGTGAGTCCCTAGATGGCCTCATCACAAAAAGGAATTTTATACTCCAAGATGTAGATGGCAACTTCTTTAATTACATCTCCATAGATGACAGTCTCTGCATTGGGCTAATGATCTCTCAGCTGACTAATATCCAGTTAGCAAAATCCTATCTCCTGCGTTTATCTTTCCATTTAAGACTAAGGAATAACTGATGGGCTGTATTGTCCACATAAATGTGTTTATCCTTTTCTTAAATCTTTCCTTTATACAAGGGAACCAGCCCATAAAGTAAAATTTCATAGGCCAATGATATGATGTGTAGAGGAAATTCTATCACTCTAGGAAACAGAACACCTAGATTTATGTCTGTACTCTGTCCCTGTACATGACTGTAACCTGTGTCCTGTGTTCTTCCTGTAAATGGAAATAACATCCATTCTGTCAACTCAAATGGAATCATGCATGTGAAGGTTCTCTGGACACTGCACAAAGGGTTGTTATCAATTCTAATCTAGACCTTAAAAATATAATGACCACACAGAACCACAGGACATGAAATAACTTTTTTCTTTGCTGTGAAGGATAAAATGGAATGGAATAAATAAGAGGAATTTAATTCTAGGCTATGTTCAAGGATTCTGTGTGGCATACATGCCACGGGCTGTCTCTTTTAGGCTATATGGTGCTATTTCCTTTGTAATGTTCCATGGCATCTAATAGAAATGTTCCATCGAGAAAGATGTTCTGTGAATGCAGTTGCTCTATCAACCTTACACGTACCTCAGAATGTTTTCTCTCTTCCCTGGCTATCCAGAGTGATGCTGATCTGAGAACCTGGCCCAGGATGCAAGGGGGGTTGTTGGAGGCTATCTCCTCCATACTGATGGCCTGGCCAAGGATGAATAATGGACTAAGCAGGTCCTTTGAGCCACACCCACAGAATATGCTGGAGAAATCATGGGAAAATGGTGGGCAGAAAACCAGACATTTGGAAAAATGTTGAAGAAACTTAGCAGGATCCAGGCATCAACAAAGCTGAGCTGTGGGTGAGAGGGATTTTGGTGGCAGAAGGGCCCAGTACAGGGATTTGTGAAAGGAGGCTGGCAGAAAGCAACACTGATAAGCAGAAGAGTGAATCAAGTTAGGACACCTGTAACAATGAAAAGCCCTTAAAAAATAGAGATCCATAATATATCTTGAATTTGTGAAATCAGACTGTTAGAAATACAATGATGTTCAAGATCAGTTTAAAACATCCTTTCAATCTGTGTATCTGTAAATGGGCTTAAAGAGGTGAAAACAGCCTGATTTACATTACATGGCAAATTAAGGAAGAACCTGGTGGGACTAGAACCCAGGAATGCTAAGGCAGTCTAGGCTTTTGTTCCTCACTAAACCAAGTTTCCTCCCTAAAGTATACACAATCCTTAACACTGCTATGAGGTTAACTCAATGTGCAAAATTTCAGTGAACCAGTTTCTCATGAAGGAAACAGGCCCACCCGAGGTTGGGTGCGGAAGGGGGGAGGTGTCCCAGAGCCCTTGGCAGCAGGTGGAAGTGGTTGAACAGGCTGCAGTATTTTCTCTGGCAGGCCTATACTCAATGACAACAGGTCCTAACAATTAACCGATAAAGAACTGGAATTAGGAGTGGATTGAAACAGAGGTTCTGTCTTCCCCAGACTGTCCTTTTTTGAGAAGGCAGCCCCCTTTTTGATATTCCCATCTCTGTAAATCTCCCCTTAATTGGACACCCTCCAGAAGAGCTGTCTCTGAACAACCTTCTTATAAGGCCTTCTGGTTGTCTGTTAAATTACAACAGCTTGCAGCTCATAAACAAGTGCCCACAGTGAAGTGGGGGAAGGTATAAAAATAAACTGAAGGCTTGCTTTAAAGTAGTTTAGAAGTGAATAGAGTTTACAAATACAGAAACACATGGCAAGATGTTTGTGTCAAATTCCCACACCAACAGCTTTCCTCTAGTCAAAGTGATTGGTACCTGAGTGGGTGCAAGTGTGGACAAAGAGGGAGGGAGAAATTAGACGGGGTCCCTGTGGTGTTCTGATGTTTTATTCTGCTTAAATTCAGACGAGGGGGGGTGAAAATTTAACTAGAAAACCAGTTAAACTGTGATGGCAACTCTGCAAAAATATGCATGGGGACAAGGGCTTGAAAGTAATATGCAAATGTGAAAATAATTGTCTTGCGGGGGGTAAGGTTATGATCTCTCAGCTGACTAATATCCAGTTAGCAAATCATTATGAATGATTTCCTCTCAAACCCTTAATACTGTTTAACATTTTCAATCAATGGTTTCAACTTTTCAGATTTTGCTTCCTGGCTCTCTAGATAACCTGATATTATAAAATCACAATTCCCCCAAATTCTTGTTTTTTGTCCATCAGAGCAGTTTTTAGGACAGCAAAACACTGGACACCATCTAAATGTTTTAGAGGACTGATTAAACAGATTATAGTCCAGTCATAACAGTGTAACACTACACAGCCATTCAAAAAGGCAGACACAGATCTGAAGGTTCAGATACGGAACAACAGCTAAGAGAGAGTAAGTGAACAAAGGCAGGTGTAGGACAATGAATCTAGTTTAAATGTATGTATACACACACATACCTATTCATGGAACATTTCTAGAAGGATACCCAAGCAAAGTTGGTAATGGCTACCTCCAATTCCCATCTGGAGGAGGGATTGAGGGCCTAAAGTGAAGAAGTGAAGATTTACTTTTCATGACAGAAACACCTACACTATTTTAAACATAATGTGAGTGTGTATGTCTGTGGGTGTGAATATATATATATATATATGTATATATAAAACTTTAATAAGTCCTATTAACTTTCTAGGCAATGTTCTAAGGGTATTCTTCCTAAGTGGTTTTAAGATAGAGGAACCAAAAATCCTGTTCTTGTCCCCATACTTAGAAAACAGGCAATCTGATTAAGCCTAGAGTTGTCAAAATGTGGAGGCAATGTGTGAAAAAACTAAACATGCTCATCTTTTAGAAGGAGAGCTACTGAGATGTGTATATATATATATAAGTACAGCTGAAGAACTGGGTCAGCCTCCCACCAGGCCACCCCAAATAAAGCAGCAAGGAACTGAGCTGTTCATTCTTCTCTCCTTGGGGGGCCTGGACAGTGCTCAGCACTTCACAAAATACACATTAGTCCAGATCCGCAGAAGCATCCCAAAGCCCTGGGAATCAGGTTATCTCCTGAATATATTCTGCACAGGGGCTGGCCCAAATCATCCCAAGGTCTCTCTGGGCATAGGTCAGTATTCCAGAGTTTCAAGGAGCCCAAACAGTGTGCATGGATACAGAGGGCTGACTCGCACGAGGGAGGCCACCTAGACCTCTCCTAGCCCCCGTACGTAGGACCTGCCCCTGGAGCCCTCTGCTTGATGAGGAGGGGCGCCTGGTGCTTTAATATTCTGACCCCTCTTTTATAGGACACATTACCTTCACTTTCAAAATTTCTCTTGGCTTTCACAAATTTCAGGATCTCACGAAAGGATGTCTCACTACAAATTCGTGAGAAAGGATGGCAAAACCTTTTTTTCCATTCCCTCCTAGGTATCTCAGCATGAAGGATGTCCAGAGTTACTTAGACCAAAGGGAAAACCAAGATGGTGGGCAAGACGTAGCTTCTCATACATGACCTGATGCCCGGGGTGAGCAGCACAGCAGTCAGTCTAGGCCCCCAGAGAGGGAACATCACCAGCTCTGAGATACTCTGGAACCAAATGATGGCAGGTTTGGACACGTAGAGGAATAAGAGGTGGGAATGGGCCTCAGTGGGAAGATGGCAGGGAAGACCACAGGGCCAGGCAGTCAAGGGACGATGGCAGAGGGCAGACAGAAAAGGGTGGGTCACAGAACGCAGCTGTGGGATGGCCTAACTTAGCCTGTTATTTTTCCCCAAATGTGCTATCCCAAAGAACTTAAGGGAAGCATTTCTTGGGTAAGTTAAAAATCATTTGTGTTCAACACATTTCCTCATAATTTCTGCTGTAGATGAAGAACAGTGTTGGTGATGTTCCTCCCCACTACCATGCCTACTAAGCCAGTCAGCATTGGTCTATTCAGAGATTTTACTTCATTTTCAGGGTCTTTTTGTGTGTGCCTTTCCCCCTCAACTCTCCTTGGTCTTCATTCTATTTTACAGATTACTTGAACCTACACCAGTGATACAGGGCAAGAAGGAAACCCATTTATAAACAATTCCAGTAAATGCTGCCTTTCTTCTTGAAACTAGTAGTTAAAAGGTATCAGTGTATTTGATTAGCTATGCTTGTCCCACACATAAACCAGAACTGCCTGCATTTCTGGGAAGTAAAATTTCTTCTCTGCCTGCTCTCTGGGTAAGTGACCTCAATCTCTTTTTAACCAGCAGGCCCCTTTTCTGACCACTCTTGAGTGGGGTATAGTATGAACTTTATTTGGGGAGAATTCCCTGCCCACTGTCTAACCCTGCTCCCCAAAGATGGATGTGTTAAGTTTTACCTTAAATATAGTTTCTGTCATCATGGACTTTGCTCACAGGATTTATTTTTCTGTGTTTAATGTTCTCATTGATGTTTTCTCCACATTTTCCATACCATTCTCAAAATCTGAAACTTCAAACTGGAATGCAGAGTCTAGCACAGCCTGCTACACAGCCTGGTGTAGGATCACCTCCCTCCCAGTTCTACAGGGGCCTTCCTTCTTCTGGAGAAACCAGCAGCCTGCGGCTGTCCATGCACAGGCTGTCCCCGCCAGCCTGCAGAGCAGCTGCTGACTCATGCTTACTTTGGGATCCACTGGGACCCCAGCTCTTCTTCTGTTCTGCCAGGACAACCGGCCCCCACCTCACAGAGCGCTCTGCCTACCACCTTCTAGGGGCTCGGCTCTGACCTGAGAAGTCTCCCACAGGCCGGCCCCGGCCCCAGCCCACCTGGAAGATGTCGTTGGCGCACTTGCGGCACAGGTTGTGCTGGCAGGGCAGGATCACCACCGGTTTGGAGAACATCTCCAGGCAGATGGGGCAGATGAGCTGCTTCTCCAGGTTGTCCATGCTGTGTGCATCCCCTAGCAGCGGCTTGAAGCCCACCGTGAAGTTCATCCCCTCAGCGATCGTGCCTGCCCTGGCCCGGGCCCTGCTCCTGGCCTTGCCTCACTGCCTCTGGACCCTTCCTCGTTTACTTCAGACAGGCCGTGGATCCTTACGTTCCCTCTGTTGGTCACTCTTGAAATAGCTCTGCTATCTCTCCTGTCCCTTCCTCTAACAATTCGCCTCGTCCTTAGATAGCTGTTTTCAGACACTTCTGCCTCTATTCTTTGCCCTGTACCCCAGCCAGGCTCGCGTAGCTTTATCTATCCCTCCCTCTCTGAATAAGTCTGGCCCTGGAAATTTCTCCTTTTGCTTCCCAAATGACTTTTGTTCACTCTATGGGTAGCACTGTTTGTCCGTCACTCCAGAGAGGAGATTAATTTTAACGTGGGGGTGGGGAACAAGGGGCATCAGCATGACATTCCAACTCCCAATTTAGCTCATGTAAGGCGAGCCACAGCTGTCACCAAGTGAGTGACCCTGACGCACTCAGGAATGGGTCACTCCCTTGAGCAAGAGCTGTGGAGCTGCACTGGTCATGAAAAAAAGGTGGGCCAGCAACGGCGTCGGGCTCTCGCTTGCTCTCTCGTTCAAAAGGCTCCGTGAGCCCCTGGCCCCCACGCTCTGGCTTTGGTGCAGGGCAGTGGCATGGAATCTAAATCGGCCTGTATGAGAGGCACCATATATGGATCAGAGTGAGAGGAAAGAGCTTGCCAGACCTACAGATAGTCAATGAAAGTGTCTGTCTCCAAGGCTTAGCCGTGACCCTGGCCCTCTTCCACAGAACTCTGTGATTCAGAGCAGGGGCACAAGACGCTAGAGAAAGAGGCTTTGATCCAACGCTTCTGGTCCATTTTTGTTCTTGCCCATAACTTTCTTATGTCGTCCTCAGACAAGCAGCTCAGGAGGCTAGAGCTGGCAGTTGGACAGGCCTGGAACAGCCTCATGAACATACCTCTGAGAAAGTGTGGGATTCTGGTCCACAAACACATCACTGGAGCCACTCCAAGGACTTCACATTTGTTGGGAAACTGAGAGAAGCTGAGCTGGGCAGAAAGGACCTGAACATGCCAGGGACCTATTTTGGGTACCCAGGGAATCAGTCTCCAGGGAAATTTTAGATCACTGACAGTCATAATCACAAGGCTCTGGGAAGCCTCTGCCCCAACTCCACAGTTGTCCTGGACTCCTACTCTCCAAGGCAGGCAGGGCTCAAATGTGAGCACTGGTCCTCTTTTTCTTCTACAGGCCTTTTTCCTCTATCCCAGGTACAATTTGTCTTGTTTGGGCCCAACACATGCACTGGGACTGGACAAAAGCTTTTATTTACTGACATTCTTTAGCCCCTCTCCCAGTCAGGAGAGAGACATTTGAGGAGTTCCTAGGCTCTAACCCTGCGTGAACAGGAAACAAATGGTGCAGAAGATACCAAACAGACAGTGCCAAGAGGCACAAGTGGGGAAAGGGTCTGTAAAAGTGCAATCCTTTCCGTATCACAGGTTTCATGCCCCTCTTTTAAGAACAAAATATATGGCGATCAGCCTACATAAGATGTGGTAAAAAGGATGGAGACAAGCAGGCACTGGTGGGTGAACATCAGTCAGCCCACAGGACCCGTTACAGTGGGTGCTGTGCTGGCAGCTGTAGTCCTGGAAGAGGACAGAGGTGCCATATCTACCCCTGAGCCTTAAATGCATTCAGGCTTTTCCTGAATTGACTCATGGTAGCACAGAATGAGACTGGCAACGCCAAGTGCACAGGCAGCAGAAGGTGAGACCAGCCCCAGAAAGGTGGTGATACTAACAGTTCTTGGGACACAGTTGCAACACCGAAGGGTTGGCTAGTACAGCAGCTCCAGAACAGGATCTGCGTGCTCAGTTATCAGGATCTTGGTGGAAATATCACAAGTGGCTCAGCGACCCCACCCTCTGACATTAGCTCAAATCCCAAGAAAAGCACAGGAAAAAGAATGCTTGGGCAAAGTCTGTCACCACTGCCTGAGACCTCATAAGGGTAGGGATGGGAGGACTGCTCTCTAACAGATTGAAATTGGACCAGGGTCAGTGATACCATCAAAGAGGGAGATAGTATGCTCACAGTGGAGGTGGGGTGGGTGGATACACGCCATCAATGCTTCTGAATTTGGGAGTCTTACAAGAGGGGCAAATCAGGGTCAATGTCAGGACAGGGCTACTTGCTCCTCTCTCCAACATGTCCAGTGGACTGGGGAGCAGAACTCGCCATCACTGGGTTAGCACCTAGGGGCAGAAGAAGTTGGTATCTTGTTAACCAGAAGGAATGATCATCCAGAACTTAAAGTGAACACCCTGTAAGTCAAGATATAAACACCTGAAATCCCACCATAAGGATATAAACTTTCCATAAAAATTCATCTGAAATCAGTGTATATTCTTTTCTTATCCTTTAATTATTGCTGCATTTCAGTTTGCATACTTCACTCTTCTTCATCTTTAAATCATCTTCACTGTAGTTATTGTCCCTGCTTCTAAAAGTTTCTTTGTTTCCTGTGGTGGAATTTGAAAAACTGTTAACATTTAGTTACAATTTTTTCCTCTCCTGGTGAGTAAGCAGTTACCTTGTAAGTACACATTAGCATCATTAGATGGCACTGGTGCAAGCGTCAGTCAACCCATTCTTTTAAAGTTTGATTACTTGGGTTGGGTATAATCCCAGACCCTTTATCATCCTTCTGAGTAAAAGCAGTAAACTGCATCTTTTAACCTGTCTTCAACTACTACCTTTTCTAGGCACAGTGTCCTACCACGTTCCTTACCTTAACTCCTACCTCATTCCTAGCGCAACAGTCACAGGAGGCCAACAAACATTGCACTCACACTGTCAGTTTGTGGCACAAGCCCCTCAGAAACAGTGCATCCCCTTTTCTTTCCTCACTTTGTCCCTGTACCGACTCAAGACTCCCGTATTTAGGGCTCACCGCCCACATCCCTAATCCTCAAGTGAGCATGTCTTGCCTCAGAGGCTGTGTAGGGATCTCACCTGCCCTTGAAGGCTGTCGCCCGGTGTGCTGCAGGCACACCCTGCCTGCAGCCTCCTCGAGGGGTGGCCTGAGGACCCCACAGCACAGGCAGCAACAGAAGCAGCAGCAGCAGCAGGTGAGCAGCGTACACAGGAGCACCAGTGCCTGGTGGGGGCAGGCGCCTCACTGCAGCAGCCCCGCCTGGGCCCGGGCTCCCTACCCTGACCCTGCCAGCACCCAGAGGGGGACAGCAGGCCCACGTTCTGGGAGTCGGGGGCCGCCTCGCCTTCCTGATTCCTAAGGGGCTACAAGAATTGTGTACCTTGAACCAGCAACTATTCATCATAAAATAGTATCTGACACCTTCTTCATCAAAGTGATCATGTATATATACTCCCAGTGAGCCATGACAGTCATAGATTTTCCGCTTCTTAGGGTCACTCAGTATGGAGTGAGCTGTGTTGATCTCTTTAAATATTTCTGCTGATTGAACGTCCCCTGGATTCTTGTCTGGATGATACTTTAAAGCCAGTCTCCTATCCAGGCAATACCAAAAGGGGTGCGGGGAGAGAGGACGGGGATTGGCTGGGGAGCAAAGGGAGGCTGGATGGCAGGGATAGGTCTGTAGACAGTGAAGGAGGAATGCATGAGGGGTAGTACAGAGGGTGGGGGCACGCAGCCTGAGTCTACATTCCTTCCCATGCCATGCCGAAGAGCATGATGGCCCCATCCAGCCCCAAAGTGAAGGCTTAGGGATTTTAAAGTGAGTCAGAAAGCAAGGTAGAAAGGGAAGGGTTTGTGGGGGTGGGGAATTCCAGGGTTTAAGAAGGGGCTGAGGTCTGAACCTGTAGGCCTTTTTGATGTCTTCAGGTGAGGTACCCTTCTTAAGCTCCAGCACTGCATAGAGGGTGATCCCACTTTTGGACAGCTGGTGGGCTGCTTCATCCACATGAGACATGACCTGGGTCAGAGAAGAAGCACTGTGAGAGCTTTCACAGGTGAGACTGAAGAGAAGTGAACTTCCCCTGACAGGAAACTCACTGGCTTCAGGGACTAAGCAGGTACATGACTACAAAAGGACGAGAATAACACAGCCGTGAGTGGGATCTGTGACTAGCAGGAGAGTACAGGTGACCAGAAAGGACAATCACATTCAGATTTTGAAGAGGAAACCTCTCCTCATAGTTCCACCATCCTTCAGCAACACAGACCTACAGATTCCCCACCTCCTAGAGAGATGGAAGCAAGGGGTGGCCTAAATCACAGGAAGAGACTAATGTAGTCCAAAGCCACCAGTGCCTTACGTAAACAGCCCTGGGTCTGCCCAAGCTCACTGCGGGGTTGGAGAGACCAGGGCAGCCCCAGCCCCTGAACAGGTTGGGTCAGGTATAGGGGTGGTCCACAGCTCCTAACGGACAAACAATGCCCAAACCTGCCTTGCCTAAAAGAAGTCAGGTGTCCAAAAGCCAGGCCAGAGGGCAGTGCTTGCAGCTGGGCCAGAGACTTCTCTCCCCTGGCCTCCCTCTCACCATCCCACCTCTACCCCTCAGAGACGGGCCAGTGGAGAGAACAAAGTCGTGACTCAAAGGAAGAAGAAGGACGGGGAAAAGGCTAGGGGTGGGAGCCGACCCACAAGGGAACAGAGCGGGACCCCACTGAGCGGGGGAGAACTCAGGAGGCTGTGGCCCAGGAGAACCAAGGCCGCAGCTCAGAAGGGAACGCTCTGGGTCCCAGGTGCCCTCTGGCCCTGTGTAGCCTCCCCACGCAGCCTGGCACTTCACCTCGGCGTCGCTGTCTTCAGCCAGGAGGCCTCATACGACCTCCATCAGGGTGTGAAACTTCACACGGTGGGGACGCCGTTGCGGTCCAGTGGCCGTCAACACTCTGGGTAGTTTTTGGCGTCGCCGGAAGGTCTGGGTGGTGAGGTTACATGAGACCTGGGACTTATTTCACTTGGGAAAGCCTGGCGATTGGCCTGGCGCCACGCGAGCTGTGGTTCAAGACTTTCCGGTGGGCGTGGCCTACAGGGTCATCCCTTCTCCAGTAGGAGCTGGTAGTCCACGCTGATCACCGTTACTACTTATCGACTCATGGACAGGAAGGGGACTTGCAGACCGGCTGTAGGAGAGGTATGTCTGCTGCAAGCCTTTCTCATGAGGTGTATTACCTTCCTGGTCCTCTCTTTTCACGATCAGCGGGGTCTCCACTTGGTCCTTTCATTTCCTTCTACCTGGAAACTCCTACACATACTTTAAGACCCACCTCGAATGTCACTATTACTGGGAATCCTTCCTTCCTTCCCCCAGTTGTTCCTATCTTGCTCTAGCAAAGCATTTATCCCATTATATTGCAACTACTAGTTCGTACATTCCTTTAAAATATGAACATTTCCAAAAGTCACTACTTAGACGCTTTCTTAAAAAATTTCATTTAAATACTATCACGAGGATCTACCATAATATAATTATATAATCCAGACTGAATAGTTGTTTCTAACCTTTTGATAATGTAATAATCTTACAATGAAAGTTCTTATCTATAAATCTCTTTTTATCCCTCTTGGGGTAGATTCCCAGGAGTGGAATATTGGGTCAAAGCCAATGGTTTGAGGCTCTTGATCCATATTGCTAACTTTTGTCCAGAAGGTTACCAAAAATACCAGTTTGCATTCCTAACCAATTTATATCCCGCCTGTAGGGCATGAGAGTGCCTATCTCTACCTGGCCTCACTTCTGTGATTCCTACAGGCGGTAGTGTTTGCACCACTTACAGTTTTTCATGCCATGATCTTGGATTTCTAGAGGAGCACTCCTATAACATGTCATTGAAAGAGCTTTGTTATTTTAATATTCTTTCTGTTACCCTCTTGTGGCTTTTACTACTCTCTTCCTTATATTACATTTCCCTCCCCATTAGGTTTTAAGTGGTACATCAATACTTCTTAAGAGATGTGAGCCAGCTGAGCAAGCTAATTAAGGAGTCTACATGCAACAGTCGTAGTGACCACTGAATTAATTCATTTCTGTAAATCTGTAATAGGTGTAGGGGCTGGGCATGAAAATCTTTGGTATCATCTACCCAGTTCATAGGTTCTGGGTAGGATGAGCTTAGGGTTAGTCACCCAAAGCAAAGGAGCTAAAGCTGACAATTTGTTTTTGCTGGTTTGTACTACGACGTGTTTCCTTAATGAACCTCCCTGCTCTCGTCATCGTCATGGGATAACAGAACTAGCAGGACAACCAGGTCATTTCTTCACTAGCACTGGGAAAAGAGCAGAAGACCTGAGAAGTGTGGTACCCTTACAGTGGATTCCTTCCCTCAGTTCTCTAGGCCCTGTGTAGACTGGAGCCTGCCTCTCACTCCAGCTCTGTTGAGTGCCACTGTCTTGATTGCTCTGGTCTCTGCTGCACTGCTTTTCTCTTAGTTCTTTGGAGACACGTGTTCCCTCCCACTTCAACGGCTTTTGGCCACACTGCTCCCTCTGTCTGGAGGATTCTTTCCCAGGCTATTCGCTGGCTGACTTCCCATTAGTAGAGGAGCTCCGCTTTGTGCCTCATCAGGGAGGACTTCTAAATGGAGTTCCACTCCTCTCTCCCTACTTTCTGACCCCCTCTCCGTGATTTGTGATCATTTTAATTTTCACATTGATTCGTTTAAGATCTGCCTTCCCTAGTAAACAGTGAGCTCCACGAGGGCAGGGATATTTATGTTTATTCACTGCTGTATCCCCAGCGTCGGAAATCATGACCTTGCTCACCCAAGTCAATGAATGATTTGTTGAATGAACTAGAGCAGAGGGAGCCCTCTGCTGGTTCAGTATAGGCCTAGAGGTTGGGCACGAACTCCCTGGGGGCAAAAACATGTAGCTGAGAGCAGAACGGGACTACAGGGCCCGTATTCCCTTGTACGGTCCTAGTCAGGAAGAGACGCTGGGGTACAAAGAAAGAAGGTCATAAGGGAAATAGTGTTGGTGATTCTGAGCTCCTTCTTTTTTGTTTGTCTTAATCTTCCTCCTGTTCCTCACACATTTCTGAGATACTGTTGGTACTCAAAAAATGTTGGTTGGGTGAATGAATGAGCAGACTTTTTGTGTGACTTTTCAGAGGCACTTTTACCTAATTATCTCTGATCCTTACAATACCCCTGAGAGGTGGTGTGGTCACGTCCTTGCTTTACAGCAGTCAGCCCTGAACAAGAGGGCAAATTAGGTTCTGAAAAGAGTTAGTAACCTTCACATCTTGCCAGAGGCTCCAGGATGTTATTACTTCTTATCATTGCCCTCTGACATTTTAATTAATTCTAGCCATAATTTGTGGGTCTTGAAATAGCCATTATCTTTAAGTCTTCTCAGCTTCTGCTGTAAATGAAATGACGCTGCAGCCAGTATGCTGCAGAGATGAGACTAGAGCAGGCAAGTCAGCCTGCATCCTTTGGCCAGAGGTGCTCCGCTTTACCTTCACCTAGAAACAGACCCCATTGGACTTGTTGCACCACACCTAGCACAGTACTAGAAACAACACACAAACTACGGGTCAGAAGCCCTTGATCTTCATTCCGGCCTTGTTAGGTTCTACCAAGCTGTGTGATTTTGGACAAGTCATTTAATCTCTTTTTCCTCTTCTGTAAAAACCTGTGCCATTTCACAGGGTTGCTGTCAAGACTAAATTATTTAATTTAGGATCAAGATTAATTTGATTGTAAAAGTAATGGAAAAAATAAAAATAACTATGCCAAAGAATGATTACAGACTAACATCTTTTCTAGAATTATTTGTCCTTCTGCCATACCTGGAGTCAGTGATCTTAGGGTTTGCTGCCTCACAGAGCCATTTGGTCTCTCCTGGAGGGAACCAAGAAGCATCCCTTATTTACCCACAAACAACTAAAGTTTTAGTCATATAGCTGGAATACACACATACAGACAGCAGACAGTGGCATATTTATACCCAAAATATCATACTCTTGAGCATATGCAGTGGGAGAGAGAGAGAGACATCATAATTTGTCATACCCAACCACCAGGTTCCAGAACAGTGCAGTTTTCAAGCTGCAAAGGACCTCAGAGACTTAACTCTCATCCAATGCCTTCATTTTGTAATTGAGGCAAGTGTGACCCAGAGCAAAGGGTCGACCTCATGGTTAACCAGTGAGGTCCAGACCTAGGTATTCTGACTCCAAGTTAATGCCTACACCATGACACACCAGCTCCCATCCCATTTTAAAATCTAGGTCTAGAGATGGACCAAAGCTGTAGTTGATACTCACCTCCTTTCATGGGTGATGTTAGGTAATGTCTCTCTTTCCCTCCCTCCAGTTGAAGTCACACATACCAGAGGTGACTAAAAACACTGCTGGCCCAGTTTGTTTGTCCTGCTGGGGGCCAACATCTCAGAGTGGGAGGTGGAGGGCTTCTAGCTAGAGAGGCTGCTTCATCCTCTGACCTGCAGCTCCAGACTCTGCAGACTTAAGGGCAGGCTAACAGGGGGCACCTGCCTTACCTATAAAGTAGATAATAGAGACAGCAGTGTCTGCCTCTCAGGGTGGATCTTAGAAGGGTTAAATATTTCATTCAAACAGTGCCTGGCACATGGTAAGTGCTGTGTCTTCCTCATCACTATCATCATTTTTTCTATCCAGTCTCCTCCCACTTTAGTGAAGAGAGAAGCTGCTTTTCATTTTGTCTCTGGGAAGAAGGGAAAAATCAGGATCTTTCTTCTAAGATTTGCAAATTGTCATTGGACTCCTGCCATCCCTTTTCTACATCTTTCTCTCAGCCTCTTAGCACGCATTTTCTTGTTGCCCTACCCAGTGCCCTTATATTGTTTCTAACTACGCAAAATATCCCCAACAGTCCCTCCAACCAATCAGAACTCCCAAAGTGCCTCTCACTTCCTCTCCTTTTAACATTTCCAATAAAGATGATTACCTCCATAAAATGGTCTCATCCCTACGGGTTAGGTGGAAAGCAATCTGATTAAAACACTGTAATTCAGCTCATAGCAAGAATGACTACTAATACCTCACCCTCTCAATTTTCACTAACACAAAAGGAATAACTGGCAGGATTTCAGGCAGTGTGACTAAATGAGGTGAAAAATATCAGGCTGTGTTTTGGGCGGAGACTTTGGGCCTTAAATCACTTCTCTCCTTTCTGTTTACCTCCACCAAGTTCACGTCTTTCCATTTCTGTGGCTCCATGTTATTCTGGTTCTCCTACATCTCTGGTATTTCCTGTCCCCTTACTGGCTTCTCTTCCTTCTTTAACCTCCTGACTGGGTATCGTGCATAGTTTGGCCTTTAAGCTTCTGCTTGTGCTCTTCTCTCTCTACTTCAGAGATCCAATCTATATCCACAGCTTCAGTTATCACGACTATGCTTTAGGGTCAGTTTAGTGTCATCTACATGCCAGTGTCGCATTGCCTCAAAGCCACTCTAAAATCTGAACTCATGATCTTGCCCCCAAACTGGTTATTCCTGTTTGTTTCTCTAGTTATGTTAATATTATGACTATTTTCAAGATAATGATGCTCAAAACCCAAACATCCCTGGTCTGTGAATTCATTATTTCCCCCAAATTCAGTCTAAAAGGTCTTATTAAATTTTTTTTCATAACTGCTTTTTCATTTTGGTCCTTCTTTTCAGCTCCTGCAGGCTGGAAATACCTGAGGAGAAGGATTTCCATAGCACACTGACTGTTGTTCTTGCCTCCCAACTGCCCATCCCATCCTGGGTACTCCTACCAGATCCGTGTTCATAAAGCATTGTTCCATCATTGTCACTCCTTTGTTCTTAGTCTATAGGATGCAAAACAACCTTATAAGTCTGGCAGCGAACTCTGCAACTTGATACTGTTAGGCAGGAAAATAGATTTGAGCAGGGTGGCAAGAGAAAAAGGTCAGGAAAGTCCACTAAAAAGAGCCAGAGTTAATCAATTAAAGCTCAAAAAGCCAGGAGCAACTTGGCCTGGAATGTTTGAATGTTCCCCAGATAAAGGAGTGTACCTCAACATAGCCCATGTCTTTATTGTGTTAAGCATGCAGGCCCAGCTGTAAACAACGTAGTAAAAGGTAGGAAGGATTCCATCTTAAAGATTGCATTTTAATACCCAGGGAGTTAAGAAGTAAGGTTCTTTTTTTCTAAACTTATTATTTGTTTATTTATTTTTATTTTGGTATCATTAATCTACAATTACATGAAGAATATTAAGTGTACTAGACTTCCCCATCACCAAGTCCCCCCCACATACCCCATTACAGTCACTGTCCATCAGCGTAGTAAGATGCTATAGAATCAAGAAGTAAGATTCTTAACTTACTCTTTGGCAAACAGACAATAACTCAGCCCACGTTGGGGGCTGGGCAGGCAGCCTTGTTTGATATGCTCCCGGACCAAGACTCTGGAGAAATCAGAGCAGGAAGTTCCTGTGTTAATTCTAAGTATTCAAAGATCACTTAACAGGTCTGCACCCCCAGCCCTTAGTCACATTCCTGAAGAATCCTTAAAAGTGGGAACCCCCAACCTTTCAGGGTGCTCCTCTCTCTGAAGTCGCCCACACTCTCTAAGTGTATAACCTTTTAATCTTAAACTTTCTCCAATCTTTCAGGGCACCTCTCCTTGCTGAGGTGGCTGTGCTTTTTCTCTCTTTAAGTATCTTTAAATAAAACTTTTACTCTGCTTCACTACTGTGTCTCTGACCTTCAATTCTTTGTTGTGACGGGGACAAGGACCGAAGAAAATATACAATGCTCCCAACAATACCAACTTATCCCTCCAAATCCATTGTTACTCTTGCCTTAAAGTGAGCCTGCCAGACTGGTCCTTTCTCCCCCCAAATATTCCTGTTCTTTCTCACCTCTATGCCATTGCTCTCACACCATTTTGTCTCATGAACTGTCCTTTTCATTAATCAATTCACTTTCTCCACAAATATCTCTAAAGCACTGCTGTATGCCTAGTACCTTGGATACAGTGATAATTGGTTAAACTCTTCTTCTGCTCTCACAAATTATAGCCTCGTGTGGAAGACAAGCCTCCATTAATCTTCAACAAATATTTATTAGGAGCTATCATGTGCCACACACTATTCTAGGTGCTCGGGATACAGCAGCATACAAAGCAGATAAATATCTCTACCATCATGGAACTTACATTCTGGTGAGAGAAGATAGATAATATACAAAATAAGTAAAATATATAGTATGTTAGATGGTAACAGTGGCCTTGGAAAAGCATAGAGCAGGGGGTGGAGGTAGAGAGTTTTTACGGGAGATGGCAGTTTTTAAAGGATAAACAGAGAGGGCCTGCAAAGGTGATATTTGAGTCGAGACCTGAAGCAGGTCTTCAGGTGCATAGTGAGGACACTGTGCAGGGTGCATTAGAGGTAGAGAAGCCCTGGGGTGGAGGCATGCCTGGCATGTTTTAGAACCTGCATGAAGGCCAGAGTGGAGTGAGGTGGGAATAGTTTGAAATGAGCTCAGAGGGGGCCAGATTGTGCAGGGCTTTGCAGGCCACTGGAAGGCCCTTGGCCAGTGCAGAGTGAGATAGGGAGTAATAAAAACTGGCCTAGTTGTTTAACTAGTGGATTGAGAATGGACTATAGGGAAATAAAGGTAGGAAAAGAAGACAAGCTAAGAAGCTACTGCAATAACCAAGAAGACAGATGGACGTTTGACCAAGAGTGGGAGCAGGATTTGCTGACAGATTGGATGTGGGGGAAAAGAGAGGAGTCAAGGATGACTCTAAGATTTCTGGCCTGAGCAATGGAAGGATGGAGTCACCATGTTCTGACACGGGGGGACTACTGGAAGAGGGCTTGGGATGGGGGTGACAATCAGGATCCCAGTTTTAGACTAAGGAATTTGAGATGCTTAGTAAACATTAAAGAGGAGAAGTTGAACTGACATTTGGGTATATGAGTTTGGAGTTGAAGTGAGAGAGCTGGGAATCATCATATATGCCACTTAAAAATTTTTTTTAATAGAAATTGCCAAACACATGCAGAAATAGACTATTACAATGATTCCCCTCATACCCACATGGAACTTTAAAAGCCATTGCTTCTTGATGTTTCTAGGCGGTATTTAAAACCTTGCCATTGGCTTATACCTCCATGGGAGTGAGTGTACAAAGGTCAGAGAAGAGGGTGACCAAGTCCTAGACAACTCCAGCATTAAAAGGTTGAGAAGATGAGGAGGAACAAGCAGAGGAGCCTGAAAATACGCAGTCAGTGATGTAGGGGGAAAACCAGATTCTGTTATCCTGGAAACTGAGTGAAGAAACTTTGGTATAAGTGTAAGGAAGAAAAAGAAGTGAACAAAGAGAACTAACCTAGTTTGGCAGTCAGGGAAGGCTTCCCTGAGGTGACATTAAAGCGGCCACCCTCTCTCCTCTCTTTCTCCAACTTTTAAACCCTACTTCCTTCATCCTACCTCCACTGACAACTGGTTCCTCCTCTCTGGGATGGCTTTACTCAGGACTGTGTGTCAGCCACAAGGGGCCGCTGGGACACACTGCTGGGACACAGTGATGAGAAAGAATTCCTGTCTCCGCGGAGTTTATACTCTAGCGAGGAGACAGACAAGCCATTTCCTTACAGTGTGGTGAGTGCTACCATCACAGAAGCACTGTGGGCCTTGAAAGCACCAGAGAAGGGCACGTGATCCAGCTTGGGGGGAGTCACAAAGGCTTCCAGGAGGTAACACCTGAGCAGAGAGAATGGAGTAGAAGTTGGACCCCCAGGTTGCATCTACCCATACTCTTCAGCCTGGTTTGGATCTTTCAAATGTTAACCCTTGCCCACGTGCTTGGATTCCAGATCTTGCCTGAGATCTCCAGCCCAGCCTAGTCTGGACTTCAGTGCTGGGCTTTGCCCTCCTCTGTCACTATGAACTAACTGGTTTAGCTTGGGTCTCTCTGAAGCTCCCTTCTGACCTGCTCTACCATCTTCTGCTCTGGTCTCAGGCACTGACTTGTCCTGGGAACATCTAGAGTTTCCTGCCTCCATCACTCCTTTGGACTAAAAGTGGCATAAGGGCTCACCTTAGAGAAGATTGACACTGAGGCAGGACAGGACAGGACAGGCAGTAAGAGCAGGTGGGTAAATTAGTAACAAAAGACTGAAGAATAGAGATCTCTTGCAATCAAGTTAAAGCCAGGATGGGGAGGAAACGTGTCTATCTTGCTCATCAGAAATCCCTAGTTATGGCTAGCAAGGTGCATGGCAGGAAATACGTGTTCAGTAAATGTTGAATGAATAGTTCTTACAAGACTACATTTACTATAGGGCACCAGTCCTAAACTGTCCTTCTAACTCCTACATAATTGTCCTACCTCCTATTCAGGTACAGAATGCCTTCCTCAAACCTGGCATTCAAGAGGACTCTTTACAAAGATTTTCATAGGGCCACTTGATGGCTCTTTGAGGAACAGGTGCAGGCAATCTGTTTCACTGCCAGTCTTTTCTTGCACGAATTTCCAAGCAAAGGCAACTGTTGGTATTCTCCCCACCAGGGCCCTCAGCATCCGAAGGCTGCACGTTCCAAGGCCCAACACGCAGGGAGCCGAGGCGGAGGGCAGCCCTTCAGCTACTCCGGTGTCCCTTTCTCTTACCCTCCTGTTCCAACCCCGCCTGGTGGTGGGGTGGGCCCATGCCAGCGTCTGCGCCCCCTCCCGGGCTTGCTGTACGTGCGCCGTGGGCTGCCCAAGAAGGGGAAATCCCGGAGGAAGCCATTGTTGTTATTATCATGGCCCTTGTCGTCATCGGCTGAGGCGTGCCTAGCTAGAAGCCCCTTCAGCGCAAAGGACCCGCGGTTTCTTCCCGTTCTCGAGCTCGCCCGCCCTGGCCGCTTCGTGCGGCTACAGCATCCGAGAGCTGGAGTGAGTGGTGGCCCCTCCGCGTCCCAGCTCCAGGGCTCTCAGAACTGGGGAAGCCCCAGGCCCGGTGCAGAGCTTTCAAAACCGACGGCGCCGGGCAGGACGAGCCCGGGGCCCAGGCATAGGCTGGTAAGGACATGAGTTCCATCCTAGCTCTGACACGGACCAACCAGGTGATACTGGCTTGTGACTTCCCCTCTCCTCGCCTCAGTTTGCGCCCCCACGACCCGAGGAAGCTGAGTTCCCACTCCTCTAAGGGAGGAGTTGGAGGGAGAAAGGCATCCCCCGCCCCTTGCTTTCCGCCCCGAGTGGGCTTTGGGGTGGGCCCTCCGCGGGAGTGTTGGGAGCGAGCGCGCCTCGTAGAGGCACGGCGCCGAGGGCTAGCACAGATCCTTTGGTTGTTCTCTTCCGCACCTCTTCCCACAGCAGTACGATCCCTTCGCACACGCCGCCAGCAAACCTTGGCATGAGCTACACTCTCCCTTTGGAACAGCAAGCCCGTCGCCCAGCTTGCTTAATCCGTTAAGCCTCACCTCCTCCGCGAAGCTCTCCCGGGTTAACCCCATCATTTCCAACTACTCAATCTGGCTAGTGCCGCAGGTGTTTTTGTTGTTGTTGTTGTTTTGGGTTTTTTGTTATTGTTGGAGGTGGAGGGGGACGGGAAGAGTACATGCGGTCTCAATGTTTGGAATAACAATATTGGGGCTATGTTATCTATCCCCAGAACCCTAATTTCAGGCTGTCCAGCGTGTCCTGAAGGGTGCGACGAGTTTCTTGCTTCAGCTAGCCAACCACTCCCCACCCTCCACGCTTCCTATCCAAGCTCACTCATTCCCCTCCTCCTACAGACCCTCCTCTTCACAGAGTGTCACAGCTTGGAGTGCATAATCTAATCTCCACCCCCATTTCATCCAACAGCGGCAGCAGGTGTGAGGGGCAGAGCATTGAGCGTTTGAAGCTGAGACCCCAGGCTCGGCCACCGACTTTGCTGTAACTCCTTCTCCGAGGCTTTAGTTAAAATAAAGCAAAATTAGGTAATGCCCGGGAAGGTGCTACAGGTTCAGAGGTAAGGAATCACCTGCTGACAACCTGCAGCCTCCCTCCATGAACAGTGGCTTGTGACCCCAGAGAGGTGGCATCTCTCTTCCCTGCTCCAGCTGCCCCAGCCCGTGAGTGCGCACTCTCTTCAGTCTCCAGTGCAGCGCCCTAAAAACAGGGCAAGGAAAGAGAATGGGGTTCCAATCTCAGCCCTTTATTCACCGGCTGCATGACCCTGGACACTTCTTCCTCTGGGACTCAGTTTACTCGTCCGAAAAATAGAAGTAATAATAGATTGAAGGAGAGCAGGAAGAATTTTGTCATCTAATATCTCTGTATAAAAATAGGTGATAACGAGCGGCACAGTGCTTGACAGCAGATTTTGCTCTCGAATTCCGATCCCACATCCTCCACAGAGGGGCTTCTGGTCGGAGTCCCTGGAGTCCTCCGGTACACGTCAGTGCTCACCGACATTCTTTCTGGTTCTCTAGAGATAGGTAACGGATCTACACCTGTTTCTGCCTCCATGTGGTGGGCTGGACCCACGGAGTGACGCGGCGGCGGGGTGCCACCCCGCGCGGGCATGTAAAGGGTCTTATTCCTTGGGCGAAGGTTGGTGGAGAGGTGCCTAGGCTTGAGGAGCTCGGCTTGGAACCCGTAGGCGGGGCTTGGTTGGGGGCGGGGCTAGTCCACTAAGGGGTGGGGCTATGAAGATAAGGCGTTCTCTAGAGTCTGGCGGGGGCGCGGAGGACTCCCGCCGCCCGCACCTGGCTTTGGCGCAGGGAAACGGAGCATAGACTACGGGAGCTGGGCTCCGAGGGCGGTGCTTAGGCGTCGGGGAGAGGCTGGGGGGTCTGGAGGCGGGGTTTGTGGAGCTCGCCCCACGCGGGGCGGGGCTCCTGAGGCCGCGGGATCTGCAGTTTGGACTCCCCGCGCCACAGTCGCCGCAGCTACCTCCACTCTGGTGGTCCCGCGGCCCTGCATGGAGTCTGGGGGTCGGCTGGCCTCTCGGACTCGGCGCGGGGCCGGCCCCGCCTTTCCCTCCCACGGTGGGGCCTAGACGGTCGGGGCTGCGGGGACATGGAGCCTTCTCCCACCACTGGGGGCTCGGAGACCACGCGCCTGGTGAGCCCCCGGGATCGCGGCGGCGCCGGTGGCAGCCTGCGTTTGAAGAGGTAGGACAGACCTGGGCCGGCCCTCAGCCCGGGGGCGCCACCCTCCTGCCATCGGTCCATTTCGTTGTGTTCCTCGGAGCGGCCTTATAGCCACCTACCCCAGCGCACCCCGACTGCCTCGGCTTCGCGGTGCCCGGCTCAGTCCCCTTGCGCCACATGTATACTGGCCGTATACCCCCGACCCTCCAGCCAGTCCCGACCCCTGCAGCTCAACAGCCCGCTACGCGTCTTCCCCGCTCCTCACCTTTATCCCGGTCCCGCAAAACGACTCCCCGGCCCGCCCCCTAAGCCTCCGGACGTTTGCAGCTCCCCCGCCGCGTCTGATTTCCCTGCGAGCACCGCCCCTTCGTCGGGCCAGAGTCCGCGCCAGGTACCCAGATGTCTGCATTACTTCGGGGCCCTGGCGATGGGATCACCTCTCCACTCAGGCTTCGGAGCCCCATCTGCAGGCCTCCAGCCCTTCCCTTCGCGCGTCCGAGCTTGGGGCGACCCCTCCAGCCGCGGCCAGCTGTGGGCTCCGGGGCCCAAGATGCGCTCGGGCTGCGCGGCGGGTCTTCCAGGCCCCTGGGGGGCGGGCAGCCGCGGGGAAGCGAGGGGGTGGCCAGGAAGGAGCAGGTGCGGTCTGGGCGGCAGGGGGTATTCCCGGCTCCGCACAGACGGGGCCGGGGGCGGCGAGGTGTGAAATGAGGCTCGCAGAGCGGCCGGGACAGCGGGCCGGGGGCGGCCGGAGAACCGCCTCCGCGTCCCGCCAGCCTCCCGCGCCTGGTGCCCGCCGGTTCTGTCCGCCTTTTCCGCTGGAGTGGCTGCTCCAGGCCCTCCCTGGCCTCCTCCGCTGACCATTTTGTCTGTTGGCTGGCCGTCCGTTTATTTCGGAGATTTGTCAGAGTATCTGGCTTTTTCTCCTTCCTCATCTCTCCCAATCGTTCTGTTTCCCTCCCAGCTCCTCTCCCTTTGTCTCTGCGGTAGTGCGTCTGTGTGTTTCTCGCTCTTTCCCTGAGTGGGGGCCGTAGACCTGAGTGGATGGGGGAGTGGAGGAGCAGAAGGGCGGCCAGACTTCCCGTCTGACTCCTTCCTGCAGGGGACTGCAGGCGTGGGCAGCTGTGGGGGCTCCAGCCATGGCCCTGGCATCTCTTCACAGATTCTTTGACTAGGGTTCAGGTCCTCTGTCCCCCCTATATCTGCCCTACCCCACTCACATTATTTGTTGTTCGTTGGGGGTTTCAGAGGGCCACAGAAAAAAACTGCCTTTCCTAATCACTAAACAGCATGTAGCCCTCCCTGCTCCAAACACCCACCCACCCACACTGGCTTCTTTAGTACCCAATAGATGCAGAACAAAAGGGAGCAGCCTGTTGACTGACTGGTGCTGTGCTTTACAGAAAAGGCATCTTGCCCACTTGCCCCAAAGCCACCCAGCCTCTGTTTGCTCTTCAGACCTGCATCTCTGACTCTCGTCTCATCTTCCTTCTCATATGACCATTAGTCACCAAATCCTGCAGTATTTTCTCAAAGAGGCTCTTCCCTACTCACCTGCCCCTCTAAAATTCTGCATGTGGAGTCTGTGGCCTGGTCTATTCTGGACCCCTTCATCTCCTCTTTTGTCTTTCTCCCGGACTAGTGCATAGCAAGGTCATCTCAGGGCTCAGGGAAGATTTGTTAAATCAGTGTGTTTTCCTTTTTGTTTCTTTGAGCCCATCACTTCCCTCCTCGGACCTTCCCCTGGCTCCTCACACTTAAACCCTAAGCCATACATCTTGTCATTGTCATTCCGTGTGTCTGAAGCCCCTTTCTCCACCTAGGTCTCATCTTTGACATCTCTCCCTCTGTGAAGTTCTCCTCACACCCATTAAAGTTGGTCACTCCCTCCCCTGTGCTCCAAAGTCTTTTGTTCATAACCCTTCTGGCCCCAGCCTCTCCTTGCACCGTTAAGTCATTTATGACACATGTGTCTGTCTGTCTAGACTGGCCTACACTATGTGTATACTGCCTGGCACACTTTATTGAGGTTGGGTTTCAAAGCCACCTTCATTTCCCCATCTTCTTTGGAAACATCCAGAATCATACACACCTAGATTCCAAGTCTTGGAAGGAGATTCCAAGAAATGAATCTGTCTACCAGCTCTTGAATTTTCCCTACAATCACCAAATGTCCTCCACTTCCCTCACACCACAGTTCACCCAGTCAGCAGAGCTTTCCTCGGCCAGAAGGCCCCAGGCCTTCGTCCCCACTTTACTGCAGTGATCACATTCTATTTGGAGACTTTGTTTTCACTCATGAGTATTCTTGTCACGCTTCATGAGTATTTCTAGGACCGTATTTTCTATTTAGGTCCTTTATTCTGTGGAAGGTTCTGTCCTTGCTGGGGTTCAGGTGGGTAGTAGTGGGATGAGTATTGGGCCAGAATGGACCTAAAACTCAATCTGCCTGAGCTCAGCCTCTAGCATCCCCAGTGAGGCCCCAGCCCATTCATTTGGTAAGGGAGGCTGTGGCACTCTGTGGTTAAGGTGGCCTCTGCTGAGTGCTTATGGGCAGATTGAGGTCCAACTAACAGGTGGCAGACTCCAAAGTCAGTGCTCCTACCACTACCAATCGCAGCCAGAGCAGTCTGCACTCTCTCCAGCTCTGGAATCTGGCCATTTGTTTTTTGTACTGGGAACCTCAGACTTTCCAGGTCCCAACATTCCACTCCTCTCTAAAGAGCCACACTTCCACTGCACGTCTGGAGGGAAGGTGAGGATCTGGGAGTAAAGGCCCTGGAAAGTGGGTCTGGGAGGGAGGTGGTGAGGCCAGCAGCACGTGCTGAGTCCTGCCGCATACATCCACACCCTTTCCCTTCACACTGCCTTTGCCTGGTATGTTCGCTTCATCTTTATCAAAATCCTCTCTATCGTTCAGGCCCTTCTCATGGCACCTCCTTCTGTTGTTTCCCTGATTTCCTTAGATTTAATCTAAGCCTCTATCCTCTGACAGCACCTGTAATAGCCCTAATGGCAATAGCGACCTTCTGTTATGTATAATATTTAGGTTTACCATTGTCTTATGCCCTGAAAGCTCCCAGAGATCAGAAAGGCTGTCCTGTTCCTTTTGTGTTCCTTCTGGTGCCTATCAGAATGGTTTGGTTGGAGACTGGTCTCAGGTCTACCACTAACTGCTGTGTGGCCTCCATAAAGCCTTGCCCTCTCCGAGCCTCATACTTCTCAATTTTTAAACAAAGTGTTAGACTAGTCCATCTTTAAGGTGCTTTTCAGCTGTGAAATTCTATGGCTCTGTGCATGAAAGGAAATAGGAGGCCAGGATCTGAGCTGTTTATTTAGACCCCATCTCTCAGGTGGCCCTCTGTCCAGAGGTTCCTGGGTATAACCAGGTCTTGGAAGGAGTGAGAGGCCAGATCAGGTGAAGCCAGTCTGGGGAACCGAGGACCTGGGAGTGAGAAGCAAGTCAGCCTGCAGGTCAGGCCCCAGGTTGAACAGCGTTGCCCGCCTCAGTCTCTTCACAGAGCCCTCTCAGCCCCTCCCTGAGGAGCAGAATCCTGTGGAGATGCCCTTCCACCACTGCCACAGGGACCCGCTGCCGCAGCCGGGTCTTACCCCAGAGAGGCTGCAGGCGCAGAGGCAGCTGTGTGCCGCCTGCGCTGTGTGCTGCATCTTCATGGCTGGGGAGGTGGTCGGTAAGTTGGAGAACAGCTTCTCCGACCCCATCCTCCTGCCCCCTGCAAGCTGCTCTCGGCCCAGAGTCCCAGGGATGTTCCTGAGCAAGGCAGAGATGCAGAGAAGGGGATGGCGAGGATGGGGGAGTTGGATGCCCAGGACTCAGGAAGTGGGCGAGGCTGAGGGACAGCACCAAGGGGGATCCAGGGCGGCCCCCAGGGCCAGAGGACTGGGGCCAGCTTCTCAGTGTTAACTGGTCTTCTAAACGCCCCCATTTCTTCTTATTAAATTATGTCATTACAGAAGAATTAGAAAAATGTGGGTGAGTGAAAAGGAGAAAATAAAAACTAGCTGTAATCCCATCACCAAAAAAAAAACCAGTTCATATTTTGGCATATATCCCCCCCCCAGTCTCTTTTCCTTGCTGACACACACACACACTGCATGGTATTTTCTAAATGGAACAAAGCATACCATTGTTTTACCCTTGCAGGTGGGTATTTGGCACACAGCCTGGCCATTATGACTGATGCAGCCCACCTCCTGGCAGATGTGGGCAGCATGATGGGCAGCCTGTTCTCCCTTTGGCTGTCTACCCGCCCAGCCACCCGCATCATGACCTTTGGCTGGCACCGCTCAGGTAAGGCCCCTGCATGGCCTGGTGACCCTCCAGTCTTGCCAGAGGGTACATCTCAGGGCCCCGGGCAGGTCCCTAATAGCTTGTCTCCCCCTGCAGAGACTCTGGGGGCTTTGGCCTCTGTGGTCTCCCTCTGGATGGTCACTGGCATCCTCTTGTACCTGGCCTTCATCCGCCTGCTGCACAGCGACTACCACATCGAAGGGGGTGCCATGCTGCTGACCGCCAGCATCGCAGTCTGTGCCAATCTGCTGTATGTTCCAGCCTGGAGCAGGCACTACGTGGGACTCAGGGCGACAGGTCCTCCAGGAGGGGAGAGCTGGCTCTCCCCTCTCCAACAGCCATGCATCATGAACACACAGTGCTCAACTGTCTGCTCCCAGGATGTCTGAGAAGGGGCTGGGATAGAGACAAAAAGTCAGAGTCTGCAGACATTTGTTAAGGCCTACTGTGTACCAGCCACTCTGCTGGGGGCTTTCATCAGTACTGTCTTATTTAAAACTCACAACCACCCCATAAGATAGGTAGTATGCTCCTAGGATACAGTTAATGAAATATATCCTGACAGGTGACCAGGTGACTTGCCCAGGCCACAACTATTTAAGCAGCAGAGCCAGGATTTGAGTCCACATCTCTGGCCCCAAGTCCAGTAGTTTTTCCTCAGGCTACACGATTTGTCTCACTTCAACAATGCTGTCTTCTTCTTGGGGCTGGGAAAAGAGGGATAAAATAGGCGGAGAAAGGGCTCTGGGGAGGGGAGCGGAGGAGATGGGAAACAGGGCAGAGGAGGCCAGGAACTGGCTGCCTGGGCTGAGCTGCTCTGCTCCCCCCTCAGAATGGCCTTTGTGCTGCACCAGGCCGGCCCCCCCCACAGCCACGGGTCTAGGGGTGCGGAGTATGCACCGCTGGAAGAGGGGCCCGGGGAGCCCCTGCCCCTGCCCCTGGGGAACACGAGTGTCCGGGCAGCCTTTGTGCATGTGCTGGGGGACCTCCTGCAGAGCCTTGGGGTACTGGCCGCCTCCGTCCTCATCTACTTCAAGGTACTGCCCCAGCCCTGCTTCCCAGAACCCTCAGCCTCCCTCCCCTGACTGCAGCTCCCAGCTTCCCAGGACTCCTGCCTGGCCCTCTCCCCTCAGCAGTGTTCTCAGGGCTTCTCAGGACCTGTTTGTTCGGGATGCCCCTCGACATTCCTCTGGAAGGTCCCTGGTTCCCGGGCTGAGGGGCTCTTTCCCCACAGCCCCAGTACAAAGCGGCCGACCCCATCAGCACCTTCCTCTTCTCCATCTGCGCACTTGGATCCACAGCTCCCACCCTCCGAGATGTTCTTCGTGTCCTCATGGAAGGTGAATCAGATGCCACCGCTCTCTGCCCTGGGGCCCTCTCTAACCTCACTCAAACTCTGGGCTGCCTCTCTTCTCTGAAAGGAGTGTGGGAAGGAGGCCTGGGTCATGGGCTCTATTGCTGGAAGGAGAATTCAGGCGCAGGGTGGATTGTGGGGGTCCACAGGGAGAGTGAACACAGGAGGGGGGAGGTAGTCTGTGGGAGCTGCCCCTGGAGTGAGCCTGGCAGTAAGGCATGTGGGTGGGTGCTGCTTGCAGGTAGCCCCCGAAATGTGGGATTTGAGCCTGTGCGGGATACACTGTTGTCGGTGCCAGGAGTCCGAGCAACTCATGAGCTACATCTGTGGTCCCTTACGCTCACTTACCATGTGGCCTCTGCACACCTGGCCATTGGTGAGTCCACACTGGCCCCAGCCAGTTACGTCCTAGAAATTTCCTCCCTTCCCCTACCCCTCCAAACCTCGGAAGATAGCCTGAATTACTGGGGCTTTTTCAGTGTCTCTGTCTTTCTTGTCTCTGTCTGTCTCTCTCTCTCATGAATGCTGGAGACAAGGAGCCCTGGACAGGGAACCAGCAATCCTTGAAAAGATCCCTAGTGCCTATAGGCCTAGTGATGGGCCCCGGTTAGGTCAATTATGGCAGTTCCACTCAGTACAGGCATCATGTAACTATTAAAAATGATGATTATGAAAACTGTGTGGCAACTAGGGAAAATGTTTATGGTCTAATGCAATGAGAAAAAGCTGAATATAAAATTTTATCTACATTATGATTCAACTATTTAAAATATATATGGTGACTCACAAGCTGACGAAGGATTTTTGAGTTTCTTCCAGCTGCAAGAAGCAATCAAGAGAAATGTAATTTGGATGCCAAAAATATTATACTTTGTGCGATATTTGATGGTAACTCTAGAGGGGCAATGGGGAGAATATGTAACATCTGGATTGTCCTGGAAAATTGAGTAGTTTGGCTGCTGGAACATATAGCTGTATGTTGATACTCAAAAAGCAGGAGAGAATCGAAAAATAAGAAGAGCTTAGTGCATTAATGTGGTCGATTAGGGGTGAGTCTTTCCAACCTTTGACGTTTTTATGCTGTCCGTACAAATCAGAAAGCAAATAACCCCCCCCCCCCCATTCAAGCTGGCTTTAATTCTGTGCAAACCCTTGGGTGCCCCTTCACCCATCCTTATCTCAGCTGCTGCCTGGTTCCCCACTCCCCTGGGAACCTGCTGCCTCTTATCACGCTTCCACAGACTCCACGGCCGATCCTGAGGCTGTCCTGGCTGAAGCCTCATCGCGGCTCCACTCCCGGTTTGGATTCTCCAGCTGTACCCTGCAGGTTGAGCAGTACCAGCCGGAGATGGCCCAGTGTCTGCGCTGCCGGGAACCCCCCGAAGCCTGAGCCTTGGCCCCACCTTAGGCCCCTGCCAGGCCCTGGCTCAGCCCCCGACTCTCAGCACCTGCCTCCCTGCTCCTGGAGAAGGGACAGAGCTGGGCCTGTACCCTTCCTCTCTCCTTCCTTCCACTTGCCGAATCCCAAGTCCCCAGCCTCAGTGGGCAAGACCAAAGTGTGGGGTCAGGGAGTCAGGCTGAGCAGGGCAATCAGTGCAGTAGGGCGATTAAAGTCCCTCTGTCCCTGCTCCCCACGGTCTGGATAGCGTAAGTGTCCTTTCCATGCACTTCACTTTGTGTGGCTGGCTGACTGGCTGGCTGGGGACAGCTGCCTGTCTGTGTGCTGTTGGTGTGCCTGTGCCTGGGGGAGGTCACCAGGGGCCCCTCCCCACGTGGCCCTCGCTCTGTCTATGCAGGAGCCCCAAAGCCCGCACTTTGTCCGTGTGTTCTAGCCCTGTGGTTTGGTCTCTGTGTTTCTTGGTGCTGTGGCCTGTGTCTGTGCCTGTGTGGCTGTGCAATGGTCTCTATGAGTCAATACCCTCCATGTGTCCGTTTGGGGGTCTGTCTGTCTGTCCCTCTGTTGGTGCTGTGCCCTCGGCTATCCCAGAAAGAGGGAGGACTCTGCTGCAGCTCCAATAAACTTGTGTCTGACTGCATCTTCCAGTTCTGTGTACTGACTCCTCAGGAGGAAATAGAATCCTGCAGCCAGTGACCTCCCACAGCCCTCCTCTTCCCTCCTCCTTTCTACCGTCTCTACCTCCAATATCCATTCCCATGTAGGCTAAACACCCCCAGTCCCTTTACTACTTTCCACCTCTTTACAACCTGAGTCCTTGGCTCAGAAAGTCCCCAGGGGCCCTGGGCTTGATTGCAGGAGAAAGCTGGAAGGCAAGGGGCCATGGGACCCTGGAGAGCCATTCCTAAGGGCTCCTGCAGGCCATAGTGTGTCCCTTTGGGGGAGAGTGGTGGGTTGGACCACAGTGCTAATGTCAGCCCTGTTCTCAAGCTGTGTAAGGTGCTGGGGAGGGGCCCTCAGTCCTGACTGCCCCAACCCTGGCTGACAGCAGTCAACCCTGAGCACGGTTTTGGGCTTTGGACACCAAAGACCTCTTTGGCAATTACTCCCCCTTTGCTTTAAGAATCACATTCTGACAGATTTGATCTTACAAACCAGATTCATTAAGAGATTGCTGATTTTCTCTTCAAAAATCAAACTTTTTGTACTTTGATTTTAGATCTAGTGCTTTGGATCAGCAGGAATTCACTGGCCTTCCCACCCTAGGTTGATAAATTCCAGCTTGAAGCCAAGACACTGAGCATTTTCATTAGCCTATACATATTTCTGCAAGGGTTTCTTGTGCTTAATGGAAATATCTTCATGACAAAATTGTATTTTTTATTATAAAAGCAATCTGTGCTTTCTTGGAAAGCCCAACAAAGGAAAAGTATATAAAGTAGAAAGTGAATGTTTCCTCCATAATCTTCCTGCCAGAGGTAATGCTATTCACAGCTCAGCATCTCTCCTCCCATATTTTTATGTTTGTACAAACACTTCTATATGATAACATAAATGGGATCCCACCATGAGATTGTGTGACCTGCTCTTATGATTCAACCAGGATGCACCTTTCCGTGTCAATGCACACAGGTTTCCTTACTCTTTTTAAGGTAAGGCTTTTCGAACCTTTGAAAATAGGCCTTCCGGCTCTGATCTCCAGCTGCCCCTCCTCCTGACCCTCCCCATCAGCTTACTGAGGGCCTGATGGCCCAGTGGGGAAGGGAGGCGGGGCTGAGATGAGGGGCTGGCGCTGCAAGGCTGCCCCAGCTGCCCGCCATGCCTTGCTAGTTCCGATACTTTCTCATTTTACGTCTCATTGATTACAGGCCCCAAGCGACAGGATGGGGGTGGGGAGGACTAAGGAAACGGAGAGTGAGATAAATTAGGATTAGATTTTCACTCTATGGACAGCCTTAAGCTGCAGCCCCACTCTCTGGCACAATGCTTGGGTCCCTTACCAGGGGAGGGAACAGAATGTTCCAGGCAGAAAGAGATCTCACCAAGCATGCAGGCTGTCTCTGTCCCAGACAAGATGAGGAAGAGGAAGCTGAGGTTCAGAGAAGGAAAGGACTTTCCCAAGGTCATCCAAGCAGGTGATGGGGCAGGAGCAGAGCTGGAGTTCTCACTCACACAGACCTTTGAAGCTCTGGCCCAGATGAGTTTCTCAGCAAAACTTTTCTCCAGCTCCTTTCCCAGCAACCCGCTACTGCTGGCGAGGTGAATCCTGGGGCTCTTGACTCAGGCTCCTTGGTTCTGCCCCAGCCTTGTACTAATACTCTGGTCACTGTTGACCTTCCTGCATTCCAGCTTTCTTAACTGTGAAGAGGACATGACACTGTCTTGCCAATGGGTTTCAGCCCCGGACAAGTTCGCTATGGATTCAATGTGACCAAAGAAAGTGATCATAAAATGTTCTTGGGGTGAAAGGGTTACACCCAACTTTATTTCCAGGTGGCAGGTCAGTCACTAAAATCCCGTTCACTCAGAGCAAGTCTGCGTGCAGCAAGCCGGTCTCTGCCTCTGGGCCCCTCTGTCCTCACTGCCGTCCCACACAGCCGTCCTCTGGGCCTCTCTGTCCACATAGCCGTCCTCTGGGCCTCTCTGCACGGCTGTCCCACACAACCGTCCTCTGGGCCTCTGTCCTCGGTGCTGCCACCACTCCAGCCTCTGCTCTGCTCTCCTGCAGCCTTGCAGCAGTGCCAGCGTGCAGCACCCAGAGCACTGGGCGGAGCTCTTTATATAGAGTCAACAGCCATGTATCGCCCACAGGTGTGCAGTGAGCTAGTCAACCAGGGCCAGGGGAGAATCCTGGCCACAGGAACTCTCATTTGATCCACAACACCGTGGGTGTGAGTGTGCCTGGTATATAGAAGGCATGTAGGAGGGTTATCTTTTGGGTGGAATCCAGGGTGCAGAGGAGAGGTTTCAGGGGAACAGGGTGGCCCAGCACCTTGATAGCAGAGACAGGAGCCAGTATTTATTGAGCTTACACTTACTGGTTCAAGGCACTGTGAGCTAAACAGTGTTATTTACTCTTTACAGATGGAGAAACTGAGCTTACCTGCCTGAGGCTGTGCAGCTAAAACCTGTCAGAGTTGAGATACAAACCCAGCTCTGGCTGCTCTAAGTCCCCAGCCCTTTTTCCATATAACCCTGCCTTTCCACCACCTCTAGACATGGCTGTAATCACAGACAGAAGGATCAGGAGCCTTCTCTCTCATTCATACAGCACTCCCGAGGGAATCCAGGAGAGCCTTATCTGCAGGAGCTGCCTGAACTACCCGTTATCTCCAAAGTCACCTTCTCCACTTGCTTATTCAGAGGCGCTTTCCTCTTGGTACCCTTCCCTGATGATAAAATGTGTGGTGGGGGGGAAGGTGAGGAGGAAGGGCTGGAAGGGCGGGGGACGATGGGGAGGCCCATCGGTCAGCCGGGCTCTGGCAGCGCCTCACACAGCTGGCTAACCAGGGCTAACGGAGGCACCTGCGAGGCAAAGCGCAAACAGAAAAGGAGAGCCGGAGGAGGCCGAGGGAGGGAGGGAGGAGGTTTGCCTGCCCAGAACCCCAGCAGGAGAGACGGGAGACCGGGAGCCAGCGGCAAAGGCGGAAGGGGAGGGTATGGATCCGTGGGGCCTTCTGCGGCAGAGCCTGGGCTGGGGCACATCCCCGCAGAGGTGCTGCTCCCCTGGGGGCCGCTGCGCCAGTGGCCTGGCCGGGCTGCCCTTCTGTTGAGGAGTGAGGGCTAACCATCAGGCCAGGGGAGCAGCCTGTCAGGCGTCAAGAGGAAGCGCAGGGTGATAAAAGTAGTGTCCTCCTCTCTCCAGTGACCCTGCTGCCCCTTCAGGGACTTTAGTGAGCTGAGCCCCATCCTGGCTGCTTTGAGCAAGGCTGTTGAAGGGGGAACAGTGCCCTCCTGAGGCCTGAGCCATGGTAGCAGCAGAGGCTGCCAGAAGGCTCTGGAGGGATCTCAGGACCAGTCAGGACGGGAAGACCTCTGCCCCTCTTCCTGGCAGATTCCCCTGCCTCTGAGGGGGACTCTTCATCCCCTTCTTGCAGTTCCCAGGGCCATCCCAGCAGCACCTTGTCAATAGCTCCCAAGGGGTGCTGGCCAGTTCCCAGGCCCCAGTGGGGCAGCCTGAGGTTGCATATGCAGCCATGATCATGAATGAGCTCATGGACAAAGTGGGCCCAGTTGCCAGGACTGGCAAGAGATCATGGGGAGGGAGAATGGGAAGGAAGGAGAGGTGCCTGTGGTTTCCAGAGCCTCTCTCTCCAGCTCCACTCCCTACCCTCTCTTTGCCCCAGCCCGCCTCACCTGCTCTCTGGCTATAGCATCGTGAAGCTCCAGGAAGCTCCCTGGGCTACAGCCCCCACCAGGCCTGCGAGTACTCACTCAGAGGACAGCTCTCATGTCAGGGCTGTCCCCTGTGCAGGGCACCAGCCTAGAGGCCATGGTGGCCACCCTGGGAAGGGCATGTTCCATGCCTCTCATGAACTATTCCCTCCTCCCCACCTGCACCAGAACTCCCACTCCCTCTGGAAGACTTTCTGGTCAGTTCCTAAGTGGGTGCCTCAAAGCTACAGGGAAGCAAACTGCAGCCATCAACAGCCTTCCCCAACCTGGCTGAGAGCTGTGGTCCAGGGGAAGGTTGCACACTGTTTGTACAGATGCTTTTCAGTCTTAAAAGAAAACAAGATCTTTGCAGAGTAGAACAGGAAAACACTGTGTAGGGGGCCAGGTGTGCCCCTTCTGAGTGTTCCTGTCCCATTTGGTGCTGTGCTCATGGCACCTGGTCCCAGGGTTTACTGCCTGTGTTTCTCTCTGACCTGGACAGCCTGAACAACCAATTCTATTCTCTTGTTACCTTTGGCTCAACCAAAATAGGCCATAAATTTTAAAAGGAACTTAGCCAAAATGCCTAGGGAGAAATGAAAGGAAATCAAACCCAGGAAAAAAAAGACAGTTAAAGCTTACCAAAATCAGCAAGTTTCAGACAGAACAACAGCAAATTTGCTCTTTCCTGAACATGAAGTCTACCCAGAAATGGCTTCCCTGCTCCCCCATCCTGTCCCCCTGCTGCACCAGAGCTGGTTCAGGTCACGATTTGGTCCCACAGGACTCTTGGGAGGCACAGTGAAGGCGCTGGGCTTGCCCTGCAGACTGCACCCTTGGGGGAAGGCCCTGCTTTCTTCATGCTTGCCTCCCTAGCACCCAGCTCACAGCCTGGCACTTCATAGACGCTCAGTAATGACTGTCGGTGGGGGACTGGACAGATGGGAAGATGGTGGATGAATGCACGTGGGGTCAATATGAAACCTGTAAAGGTCTCTCTCAGGCCCCAACAAGCCAGCGCTGTACAGGCTCCCACCCAGGGCCGATCTGCAGCAGCCCGTGGGGGTAACTAATCAAGTGCCTCTCAAGGAGGAAGTAACTGATATTTCCAGAGTCCTCAAGGGTGACATGCTTGTCCATGGCCCTGTGCCGGCCATTGCTTCCCCAACCCTACCACAAACTCAGGGTCCAGCTTCCCCCTGAGCCCTGCTTGGTGACCCTTTCTTTTAGTCTCTTGAGGATTCATCACAGCTTTCCCAGCCTCTGCCAGACTTTCAAGTCCTTAATTCGAACACCTGTTTCCTTGCTTCTTGACAAATGACCTCAGCTTCTAAACCACTCCCTCACCAAGCCCATGGAATCTGGTGTCCACCTTATTGCCACGAGGCAACAGAGGAACTATTGTGACCAAGTCCTTCTGCGGGGACTGGTCCTGCCGTTACAGCTCCCCACACCGTACATTCCTGAAAATCTGGGCCTCTTTGAGGGCCTTCTTCCAAATTCTCATCTACCCTTCCTGGGTTTCAGGTTTTAACCCTCTGCTCATTGCTCCTTGTTCCCACTTTCTTGGTGAACTGATACAGAAGTACATATTTAAAAACCTTCAATTACCTTTAGGTTGATGAGTTGGTCAACAAATGTTTATTGCCCACCTACTATGTGCTCAATACTTTTCTAGGCGCTTGGGCTGTGGAGGTGAATAATGTCCCTGTTCTCAAGGCACTTATGTTATTGCACGTAAGTATTATATATTTATCACTGTCACCCCTTGCTCCAGTTCCCCAGCCTCATTATCTACATGGTGTCTCCACCTGGATGCCCCAAGGAGATAGGAAGCATTAAGCCCCAACCGAAGGATTCATCCTTCCCACCCAAAATGGCTCTCTGGTCTCCATCAGTCCTCATCCTCCCAACTGCAAGGTCTCCCACGATAGAGTCATTTGCATGCTTTCCTATCCTTAGTATAACATTCACTCCTATCTCTAAGTCCAGACCCTCTTCACCCCTCATCTGTTAGCACAACATTCGAAGTGGCTTCCTTTAAGGTGGAATGGCTCAGGTCCCCCGTCTCTTCTAGATGTTGCCTCCAAGAAGTCTTTCCTCTGCACACATTTCATCCTGGCATGCATTCTCTGCTCCACATCTCCATCAGCCAATGCCCTGCCACCATCTAGGGTTACTGTTAGAATCACAGGTGCTTACCAACGTTACCCTGGGAACTCCCAACCCTCCCCTTTAACTTAAAGCCCTAGGGCGCACCGACTTGCAAGTGGTTGCGGCTGGTTGGTGGTAGAG
Organism: Manis pentadactyla; assembly: GCF_030020395.1. Taxonomy (NCBI): domain Eukaryota; kingdom Metazoa; phylum Chordata; class Mammalia; order Pholidota; family Manidae; genus Manis; species Manis pentadactyla. Next base: position 214,843,048 of record NC_080020.1, read on the forward strand.
GCAGGAACAGGATGAGGGTTTTGAAGCTCCAAGTGAAATACCTATTTTGAAGGGATTTTCTTCTGCCCTAGGGCACACAGCGAAGAGTTGGGGGAAATGACTGCAATGATAGCAAGTGAGCATGTTGGGGTCAAACCACTTTTCCCAGCGTGGTTATATTTAAAGGGTTTGTCCAAAAAGACAAATAAAAAAAAGTTAATATTTGTAAAGTGCTGGAACAGTGCTCAGTGCATAATTAGAGCTATTGTTGACTTTTTTTAAATAAGAGAAAATAGATAAACTCTCATGTCTCAGGAGGAAAGGACACCAGAAGCCTTTTTTTTTTTAACATTTTGGGGTTAATGATTATCACATGGAGCATATGAAGGTGTTTCGCAATGGATATGGGACAGGTTCAGATATGGATACTTTGTTTAAAGGGCTGTTGTTTCTTGCTGATAGCTTCTGTTATTTCCCAATGTAATAAGATCTTATTTCTGGCTGTAGGGGAAAGAAGTTTATTCAACTTAGAGCTGTGTTATGATTAGGAGAGCCAAAGAGAGGATCAGGGCAGGAACACCTCCCACCACTTAGCAACTGAGTAGAACGTGTATGTCGCTTGGCAGCAAACACTGCTTCTACTTGAGGACGAGGCTCTCCAAGCTCGGTGGGAATCTGTATGTGACAGAAAATAATCTGACTTGTTTAAATAGCATAAGAAGGGTAACTGAAGCTCTAGAAAGGAGTACAAGTGTTCCATACATGATGCTCTCTTTTCTAACCAACAAAGTCCTCCAGGTACCTGAGGGAGACCTCATGAAGGTCAGAGTTCGGAAAGCCTGGGAAGGGTTAACATTAGTGAGTCAGGAGAGGTCTCAGCTCCCCTGAGGAGCAGATGGCATCATACCGAGTCCCACCCTTCTTCAAACAGTGCCTGCAGCTATAAATTCTTATTTCTGTTGGAATCTACATCCAGACCCCTTGGTCTGGTCCATGACTCTCAACCCTAACGGTACAGAACAGGAATGCTCTGCTGGGTCTAGGTCATCTCCTAGATGCTGTTCTGTGGACGCAGAACTACCCCGTGTCCAAGCTGTGCAGGAAGATTCTTCATTCTTCTCCCACTACCTGCCAAAGCTTGCCACTCCCTTAGGCACAAGCCCAGACCCAAACTCTGTGGGCCTTTCTGACTCCATATCTGTACTGACCTTGCTTTTTTGAAAACTGGCTCCCCCAAATCCCTGACTTCTCTGGTTGTTTAGATTTGGGGCTTGTCTCTCCCACTGGTTTTAGATGCTCTTAAAGCTGGAAATGACTTTTTCCTTTTCGTAGTAATAGGAAGATGGGTTTGAAGTCAGGCGGTCCTGTGTATGAATACTAGCTCTGGGACTTTGGGTCCATCACCCAGTCATGTTTCAGAGCCAGTTCCTGCATCTGAAAAATGGTTGGAAAGTTGGTGTAAGATTAAATGAGAATACATGGGAAGTTCCTGTTCACATGGTTTTCAAAAGATGGATTCCTTCTACTTCTCCCATCCCTGTAACATGCTAGTAGCTCTGTGCATGACATAGGTTCTTCATGAATGATATTGGAGCAGTTTGGACCATCATGTGCACTGTGCGGGAATTCAATCTGTAGAAGTCACTGGACGCCTTAGTACCTAGGAGGCCTCAAATTGAGGGTGAGAATTACCTTGTTCATCCTTGTACTCCCATTACACATGGTGCTTTGCACCCAGAGGATGCTAGGATAAAGTCTGTGGATTAAGAAACTTCCCTCATGCTTCTCAAGTTCATGGAATGCAATGGCTCACACACTTTGAATGCTCCACAGAAGCCCTCACCTGCAAAGACACGAGCTACCCTACCTTGGCCCCCTACCCCAGGGTTTCCAAGCCAAAGTGTTCCTCATCTCTCCACGGCATCTGCCCCTCTATCCCTAGTCCAGTCTCAAAGTCCAGTGTCAGACAGAGGCTCCCAGGGAGAGCAGGGCCACCAGCATGTTCCTGCCCAGAACCCCAAAGAGCCACAACTCTGGCTGCTCAGCCCTGGCCACAGCAAGAGCCTCCCAGCAAGGCTGCTCTTGTAAATGTGGGAAATAGTTCTTGTTTTCTAGACAAAAGGTCTGTCTAGAAAGGAAGGAACAGGCAGCTCAGCTGTTTATTAAGTCAGTAGAAAAGTGACTTTATAGATTTGAGGGGCAATAAGGGAGATGGGGCCAATTGGGCCTGAGCATCTGAGGCCCACTGCATGCTAGAGAGCTCCAGCCCAGTGCCTGAAGCATGGTCTGTATATGTGTGCACAGGAGCATGTGAGCCATCTTGACACCCCAGGGCACCTACTAAGTGTGCTGCCCCCGTGGGGGGCACTGGATTCTGTGCCCAAGAGCTGGGCCTGACGGGAGGAGGCTGAAGAGCTGGGCCCTAGAAGCGGCCCAGCACAGTAGCTAACAGAGCCATACGCATGTACATGCCATTCTCGGCCTGGCGGAAGTAGGCTGCTCGGGGGTCCGAGTCCACCTCCACGCTGTAAGAGAAGGAAGAAGAATTACCACATGGCCCACGATGGCCTGTCCAGCACTATGTACCCTCCCACAGCCAGCCCCCAGGGCTGTGTCACCTTATCTCATTGACTCGGGGCATTGGGTGCATCACTACCATCTTCTTCTTGGCCCGGGTCATGATGTGGGGAGTGAGGATGAACTGGCCGAAGCACTGTGAGGCAGACAGGCGCCCCGTCAGCGCCTCCGGGCAGGGTGGCTCTGAGTGGCCCTGGGTCCCACCACACCCAGCCACTGCAACTGAGGGGCCCCCAGACAAATTCCCTGGGCCTGGCCTTCCTTTCTGCCAGTCTGGATGCCTGTCAGCTCCAGCCCGGGCTCCTCCCCACCCATGGCACTCACAGCTTCATACTCCTGGGCAGAGCCAAAGCGCTCCTTCTGGATTCGAGTCATGTAGAGCACGTCAGTGTCAGGCAGCGCCTCCTCAATGCTCTCAAATTCCTCCTGGAGGGTAAGGCAGAGCCAGGGTGAATGTGGGGCTGGGCTCTGGCTGCCCAACTCACATCCCCACAGCCCCCCAGGTCTCACCTGCTTGGTGCCACGCGATGCCACGAAGGCCCACACATTGGATGGCATGCGCAGGCTGGGCGGGGCCACGTAGCGCAGGCTGACACGGTACTGGGTGAGCAGGCAGGCCAGGGAATGCACTGTGCGTCCGTGCTTCAGGTCCCCTACCATTGTGATCTAGGAGGAACTCAGTCACCAAGAGCATGCCCTTCCCCCGCATTTCAGAGCCTCCAGCCTCAGCACCGGGATGCAGGCCTCCCTGACGCAGCATGCCTCGGAATGGAGATACTACTTCCCAACTGCCTCCCTGTCCAGACCTTCCCTAGACAGCCCCTGCCACTAGCCTCACCGTCATGCCATTGACAGTCCCAAGCTCCTCCCGGATGGTGAAGATGTCCAGCAGGGCCTGAGTGGGATGCTCGCCAACCCCATCCCCAGCATTGATCACTGGCCTCCGGCAGTGCTTGGCTGCCAGCTGTGAAAACGGAAACAGGGAAGGAGAATTGGTCTTCTGCATATCTGCGGCCCCCCACTTCCTGCCCCAGCCTTGCTCTTCCTGGGTTCCCTCACTCATCTGGCTCAACCTGAGACTTGCAGTCACAGCAAATGGAAGACAGGACCTCAGAGCCCTGGGTTCAGCCTACTCAGTCCTGTCCCGGGGCACAGGCTGGCCTCACCTCCACTGCTCCAGGCTGGGGGTGCCGAAGCACAACAACATCGGCATAGCAGCTCATGGTCTGCACAGAGTCGGCCAGAGATTCACCCTTCTGGACGGAGGACGTGGCTTCTGAGAAGCTGAGCACTGCACCCCCGAGCCGGGCCATGGCTGCTGCAAAGGAGCTGCTGGTCCTTGTGCTCACCTCGTAGAACATGGAGGCCATCACCTTCCCCTGGGGGGCGGGTACGATGCAATGTGTACGTGTGCGTGTTCACTGTGGGGAACTCGCAGGCTGCTACTTGCTCCCCCAACTTATACAAGAGGGGTAGAGAAAACCCTTCCCTCAAACCTCCCCACGACCTGCTGCAACCTTGTCATTTCCAGTATCAGTATCACTCTGCGCTAAGGGCTCTGCCTCCAAAAAGCCATTGTTCAGTGTCTAAATGAGACACTCATTCTCTGCGAGAGAACGAAATATCCTAGCTGTGCCCCATAGCTCATCAGCACCCACCCAGTGATCAGGGTAGTGGCCTCATAGATCAGCTGAGTACTGATCAGAGGCAAGCGTTGGGGAGGCCCAGAGCAGCATGACCTTCTGGAGTGCACAAGTCCACCATCCACAGTGGAGGGTCTGGACTCACACGAGGGTACCTCAGGCAGGGGAGGGAGACCCCTCTGACTACTGCACAGCCTTGCTGACAGGGGTCTGGACCCTCAGCCCACGGCTCTGACCCTGACCTTGAGGATGTCGAGGCTCCGCTCCTTCTGCACCATCATACGCAGCATGTGTGCCACATTGAAGAGGTGAGACATCTAAGGAAGATCCCAAGTCAGCAGCAAAGGTGGAAGCCTCCAGAGGTCCCAGCCCCAAATTTCCAGATCCTCGAACTCTGGGTGTCCCCATCCTCCTTCCCCCAGGCACCTGATCCTTGGTGAACTGCTTGACAGACAGGATATGTTGGCCCACTAATGAGTGCAGCAGGGGTGAGGTCTGGGGGTGCAGCAGGCCAGGGGTCCCCAGGTTCTGGGGTGACGCCTGTCTAGGCACTGGTGGTGGAGGGTAGCAGGTGCCATCAAGGGTTCCCATCAGCTCTGCAGTGAGGGACGGGGCAGAAGAGGGCAGTCAGAGGGTCCCTCCTACACAGGCCAGATCAGAGAGGTCCCCAAGGTGAGCGTGCAGTCCAGGGAAGTCCCTCACCTGGCTCAGCAGCCTTCCGAGAGGGCTTTTCCTTTGGATCCTCAGCTGCAAACAGGGCAACAGGACAGATGTAAGCCTGTGGCTGAGGTTTGCAAAGAGCCCCATTTCCCCAGGGCTCTGGATCAAAGTGTCTGTGTTAAATCAACTCACACCACATTAGCAGGTTAGGGGAGGGAAGGAAGGACTGGCAGCTCTGGGGACAGACACGTGGTTTCCCATGGGACTGTTGTATGTGGGCAGTGGTGCCCTCCCAGGGCCCTCCCAGGGGGCAAAGGGATCCTAGGCAAGGGGAACGGCCAGGCTCACACCAACCAACAACCTGGATTTACCCCACGTTCTGCTGCCCCGTGGGATCCCAGCTCCCGGGCGGAGGAACACAGCTGCCCACAACAAAAAAGGGCCTGTGAGACAAAGCTGTGGGATGCCTACCTCACGATGGGTGGGTACCGCAAAGGAGGGTACAGTGGATCAGTTAGGATGAGGGGATGGCGGGAAGGACAGGTAAGTGGACAAAGGTAAGGTGCTGGGAGGGAAGGGCCTGCATCAGTTCGTAGGCCACTGAGCCCCAACCCGGGTCCATCCGGGACACTGTGGGGAAGAGTAGCCCGTCCTACACATCACTAAGTCCAGGCGGCCCCACCCTCCATGGCACAGGACCTCTCTCTTACCTGGGAGACCAGGGTCAGAAGCTCGGTGGATTCGGGGTGGCAGGTGGAAGCGGCCATCGGGAAGCCCTGGGATGCCCCGGCGGGGTCTTTCAGGTGTCTGCAAAGACAACATTGAAAAGTACCGACCCAACCCCTCCTCGACCTCAATGCCTCAGGGCAGGCCCAACTGCTCGCTGTCCACGTGGACTGCATCTTCTATCCTCTCCCCACAGCTCCATCCTTTTGCTGTGTTGTCCTCAACAGGGAAGACAAACTGGCCTCTGAGGGGTGTGTGCTAGCCCCATGACAGGCCCCCAGATATGTATCTGGTTGGGTTAATGACGGGCTCATGTACCCCATAGGTAGCCTCCTGAACCGCAAGTTAATTCTAAGTTCTGCACCTGACAGGTAGGTGGTGGGGATTTTAACTGTGAGAGACTTCTGGCCCTTGAATCACCAATGAAAATGATCATGCTGTTAGCTCTGCCCCTGGCTACAATCCCCCAAACCAGCCCTGAACAGCACAGATACCGTGTTTATCTCACTGGTGGCAGGGGCTGAGGGCGTGAGCTGGGGAACCGCCCCCTGAGGCCATTTCCGTACATCCTGTCCATAGCCTGGGGGCACCAGAACCTGCAGACAGAAGGCAGGGCAGGCAGTGAGGAGGGGGCAGAGAGCTAGACTGGCGAGCTAAAGGAATGGAGGCCGGCAAGGAGAAGACATGCCTTGGGGGACCCGTGTCTACCCATGTACAGGGCAGCTGGGGGGTGGGGGCGGACAACAGGATGAAAATGGCTCTGAGGTCACTGCTGGGGCTGGGCATGGGCCACACACATACCTGCCCGTCGATATAAGCAACCTCTCCTCGTAGGACCACACGCCGGACAGTGCCCTTCACCTTCTGCCCTTCAAAGGGTGTCCAGTGGGCCTTGGAGAAGGGCATGTGGCTGGGGACTGTCCATTCATGCTCCAGATCCACCTGCCCAGAGCCACAGGTTATGCAAGGGAAAGGCCACACCAGAGCAGACCCCAGGGTAGGGGTCCCCACTCCCAGGCCCTCCACCCACCTCCACATAGGTGTCCTCCTGGGGGGGCAGGTGGAAGATACGCCGAGGATTGTGGTGCAGGCGCTGCAGCAGGTCGTCCAGACTGAGCCGGCCTGCGCTGACAGCCGTGAGAAGCAAAGGCAGCATGGTCTCCAGTCCTGGGAAGCCGGGCGGGGGCCTGGGCCCTCCCTTCTCCTCCAAGGTGTGGGGGGCTGGGAGAGAGGGTACGACCCTCAGGATCAAGCACCTCCACACCCGAGACGCCACACATGCCCATGACCACACCCCATGCTAATTTTTTTCTGGGAATCAGGAAAGGGAAACTGGGACTGTGGCCATCTTCTGGGGTCACCCTTTACCCATATTCTCTTATTTATAACTTTACTGACTCATTCGCTCTTTCAGCGAACATTCATCAAGCACCCATCACAGAGCAGGTGCTGTTTTGGAGGCTGGGTGCCACACAGTACGTCCCAGTCCTCACGGAGTGCAGAGCTCCTGAGTGGGGGCCCTGGCCCTGCTGGGCAGGAGCCACACTTTGGGCCCTCTCACCATGGTCTGAGGCAAAGCAGTCAATGACAGCCATGTTCTCCCACAGGGCCTCCACGTCCTGGCGGGAGCCGAGGCCAGGCCGGACCTCCCCCTTCCCGGGCCCCAGGCGCTCCAAGTCTTCGTGGCTCAGGAACAGATGGTGGGGTGCCACCTCACAGGTCACTGGCAGCCCCCGTGCCTTTGCAGCTTTAATCAGCAGGATCTGGGGAGAGTGGGGACACCTAGAGGAGGCCTCCCTCTATGCCCTGCCCTACAAGTCCCCGTGGCCAACATCTCCTCTCGGAAAGCAGATGAGGCATGCTGAGGGTGCTGGCTCCAGGCTCCCCCGACAGACTACCCTGACCTCTCGGTGTCACTGGGAAAGCAACAGGGGCCCTGGGACCTCTGTGTACGCTCACCTCCTCCTTCCGTGCCACGTGACAAATGTGCACTGAGCGCTGGGTCAGCTGAGCCACCATGAGGACGGCGGCGACACTCTGCCGCTCGGCGTGGGCCACAATGGGGAGGTGGGACGGCCACGTCTCAAAGTGCTGGGGGCAGAAAGGACTTTCAGGGAGTATGCAGTACCTGTGACTCTCCACACTCATCTGAGCCCGGAGTCCTCATGGAGCTCTTGATGCCTCCCCGCTGTCAGGCCACTCTGTGGGGCCCTCAAGCTAGGAGGTCCTATTTGCTGGCTCCTTCCACCTGCCAACTCCCTACCTCCATCCACTGGGCCACGCTGTCCAGCCGCAGCTCAGAGAAGGTCTCATTCAGATAGAGCTTCAGCCCTGCAGCAGACCCAGCCACAGCGCCAAGGGTCCCTGCATTTTCCGACGAGGCTCCAAGGAACAAGGCAAAGTCACAGCGGGCACCAGCCTCTGCCAGCTGTGGAGGATACATGTGAGATAAGGCCCACTGGCACCTATGCCAGCCTGGCACCAGCAGCCCAGGTCCCTGGGAAGGGCAGAGGAGTAGGGCTCTGGGAGGCAGGGGAGGTTGCTGGGGCACGGGTCACCATCAAGCAGGAGTACAAAGGCTCACCTTCTGCGCGAGGGCCAGAGCAGGGGCATCGATGATGGGGGGCCGGGTATTAGGCATGGCACACACCATGGTGACACCCCCTGCCAGGGCAGCAGCTGTGCCTGAGGCAAAGTCCTCCTTATGAGTCCCCCCTGGTTCCCGCAGGTGGACATGGACGTCAATCAATCCTGGGAGAGAACGGAGGTAGCAGGGTTAGAGGAAGAGTCAGAGGCACAAGGCGCATCAAGGAGGTGAACTGGGGCAGCAGGAATATAAGCAGCAGCTGCTGCAGGTGGAGGGTAGCGAGGCTCCTCAGTCAAGGGCACCATGATGCAAGGACTAAACGCTCTCAAGACGAAGAAAAGATTCTGGGACCTCCATACTCTATACAGTCTGGGGCAGGGAGCGGGCCCACAGCCATCTTCCAGCGCACCCAGGGTCTCCATGCCAGCTGCTACCTACTAGCGTCCAGAAGCCAAGTTCTCCCCAGAGATGTACTTACCAGGCAGCCGCACAAGCTTTTGGGAAGTCATGCAGTCAACATGCACCTTCAAAGGGGGGGCTGGCCCGATCTGGCCTAGGGCCTGCAGGTAGAAACCAGTCAGTTTTGATTTAAGGGCATCCTGGGACTGGCAGGTAGGGACTGGCTTTCCCATACACCAGGATCCTGCCTCATACCCACCTTCTCTCTCTGCAGCCACAAAGCTTGATTAGCATGGCTGCCTCACACTGAGATTTCCCACCCCCATGGCTTGCCCATCCCTGCCCTCCCCAGTGAACACTGGCTCTCTCCCTCCTAGCACCCATGTCTCAGTTACCTCCACAAACAGTTTGGTGCACTTGATATCAATGATGAGGGGCACAGAGAAGTCAGCAGCCAGGCGCCGTGTGCGGTAGCCCTTGGTGACGAAGGAAGAGAGACGCCGGCCCCCAGCCCCACGCATGGACAGGTTAATCACTAGCTCAAAGTGATTCTCAGCCAGCTGCTCTAAGATGCTTCGCTGTGGTGGACACTCACCATCCACGGCCTCCTCAAAGTGCCAATCCACAGCTGTTACCTGCAGCCCAGAGATGAGGTCAGGGCCAACCTCAGCCTGACAGGAGTTAAGTAGGGACAGCATGTGGGGAGGGGAGGGGACCACGGAGCACATGAGGAGGCTGAGGACCACAGGGTGGGGCCCAGGGCTGCCTCTGCTTGCTACTGGCAAAGTATTTTCTGACAGGAAAAATATCTACACTGTGGTTATCAAAGACTGCAGTGTGAGCCCACACACATACACATATAGAGATACAGTTCTGGAAGGAAATATACCATAATGTTAACAGTGGTATAAAGATTGTAAGGGATTTTTTTCCCTCTTTGTATGTTTTACTTGCTGTACATGGGATGTATGTGATTTGTACAACGACAATAAAAAGAGGGGAGCAGGGAGAGAACTCTGGGGCAGTGTAGGGGCAGGTCGTGGAGCCCCTGTACCTTGACACCGTGCTCGGTGTAGAAGTCTGCGGTGCCCAGGCTGGCGTACAGGCTGTAGCCCAGACTCTCCAGCAGCCGCACAGTTGGGAGCAGCTCACTTTTGTTCTGAAGCAAGCAGAAGGATGAGGTTGTTTCTCCGGGCTTCCACTTCCAGGCCAGCCCTGCCCCCACCTCTCCGGGCAGCCTGCCCTGCACCCTGTACCTTATAGCTGCCAATGGTCAGCAAGATGTTCTTCTTGGGGATCTTAAAGCCAGTGCTCAGCATGGCCTTGAGGTAGGCCTCGCAACGGCTCTCCCCAAAGCCAGCCACTTCCCCCGTACTGGTCATTTCCACACCCAACACCACGTCAGCACCCGCCAGGCGGGAGAAGGAGAACTGGGGCACCTGAGGGAGCAGGACGTGAGGCCTCAGGAGAGCAGCCACGGGCTCCTCCCGGTGGTCTCATCCCAGCAGCAGGTTCACCCCAGACACACGCCAGGTCTTCCTTGGCGGCCCTCACCTACTCCCTGGCCTTGGAATACTCCCTCAACAAGCTCTGCATATCATCGCACCCAGCTTTTCTGGCTCAATTCAAATACCACCTCTCTTCTCACGCCTCCCCAGTCACCCCTTTGCAAGTGGCACTTCCTGTCTGCAAACTCCTTCAGCAGTTTGTTTACAGGTTTGTTACAGACTGTTCTATAAACAAGCTGCTTTTGGACCCAATTTCTCTTGCCTCCCATTACGAGTGTGAGCAGCTGGAGAACAGAGGATCCTACTGCACTTATGGCTCAGCAGAGCCTGGCCCACAGTGGAGACTCACTGTTGTGCTGAGTGACGTATACTTTGTGTGCTAAGTGAACTCTCTCCCCCAATTTGTCCCCCTGCTTCAGTTCCCCTTACCTTTACTCCCACAACTCCAGAGCCAGTCATGAGCCCCACAGGCTCCACCTCTTCCCCCATGATGACCCGGGTGGCCAAGGCTACTAGGTCCACACCAAGTGTCTTGGAGACGAAGGGGAAGGAGCGAGAGACACGCACGTTGCATTCAATAACCTTCAGCTGGTCGTCCTGGGGCAGAGAGGGACTGGTCAGGCCTTCCATAGGCTAGGCTTGCTGACACTATGCGACTGACCCCGACTCTCCCCTCTCACCATTCTGTGGGTAATCAACACCTGGGACAGCATTATCACAAACCCTGACAACACTGAGCCCTCACTGTGACCCCTGCCCTCCAGCTTTCCTGCCTACTCTGCCGAGGGCAGGAGGCAGCGCAGGGCTCCCTGGCACTGTGGCTGACACAGAATGAGGAGGCGCTGTGACCCGTTAGTCCTCTCCCTTCGCCCTCCCTTACTACCTTGGCAATGAGCTGCAGGTTGAAGGGTCCAGTGACCTGCAGCTCCTGGCCCACGGCATGCACGATGGCTTTGATCCGCTCCAGGGTTTTGGCAGTGATGTCCTGTGGTGGGGTTACCAGCGTGGCATCTCCTGAATGCACACCTGCATTCTCCACATGCTCAGAGATGGCGATGGCTGCCACAACCCCATCTCGGGCCACAGCATCCACATCGATCTCCTAGTGGGCACATGAGGGCAATGTGATCGAGAGCAGGGCCATCTTTTCCCACTCCCTTCCTTTAAGAGCCCTGGCACACCCCAGCCTTCCCAGCCCACTGTGCTTACAAATTTCTGTAGCACCAGAGAGGGGAGTCTCCTCTGAGGTTGGGGGCCTGTCCTCAGAGACTCCTGTCTGTAGCCTCCTACCTTGGCCTCCTGGATGAACTTGGAGATGACCACGGGGTGCTCCTTGGAGACAGCTGCTGCGCTGCTCAGAAAGCGCTCCAGGTCTCCGTCAGTGTAGGCCACGTTCATAGCAGCGCCACTCAGTACATAGGAGGGGCGCACCACGCAGGGGTACCCCACAGTCTGGCAGAACTGGCGAGCAGACTAAGGGCACAGGGAGCTTAGCTGGGTTGGTGCCACTCACCCAGGACATCATCCAGCCTCCAGCCAGCCCAGGCCCCAGCCCACCTCCAGGTCACTGAGCTCCCTCCACTGAGGCTGGCTGATACCAATGGTGTCAAGGAGTCGGGAGAACTTGAAACGGTTCTCAGCCGAGTCAATGGCTTCTGGAGAGGTGCCCAGCACCCGGCACTGCTGCCGATGCAAAGCCATGGCCATGTTGTTGGGTAGCTGCCCGCCCATGGAGAGGATCACACCCTCAGGGTTCTCCAGCTCAAAGATGTCCATCACCACCTATAGTGCAGAAGGAGAAGCAAGTGGTGGTAACGAGTAGGATCAGCAATCTGAGGCTTTTTGCTCACAGTTCCTTACCTTCTACCCATTTCCTATCAAACCCCACAAGTTCCAAAGAATCTGAGGTCAGCCAGCCACTCCACCTAACCCTGGCCACCCAGGCTAACAGACAACCTTCATCCTTCTCACCTCAAAAGAGATCTCATCAAAGTAGAGTCGGTCGCACATGTCATAGTCGGTGCTGACTGTCTCCGGGTTGTAGTTGACCATAATGGTCTTATACCCCATCTGTGGTCAGGAGGGGAATGTAGCAATGAGGGGGAAGGAAGAGCATGCAGAGACTAAGCCAAAGCCCCTAGTTCAGACAGATCCATCTCAGGCTTCCTCTGAAATAGCTGTACAGGATACCTGCCTTGGGAGGGAAACAGGGCCAGCACTGTAGGTACTGTTGGGGAGGAGACACATGCCCTGTGTGGGCCACAGGATGGCCTAAGGGGAGCCCCCCACTAAAGCCTTAGGCTAGATGTAAGATACAGCAATTAAAGAAAGCACCAAGATTAAGTGTGAGTAAAAGGCAACTGCTTGAGCTGAACCGAACAGCAGAGAAAATGGTATGAAAGACTAGCTCTTGGACCTTTCGGAGCTGCTGGATGCAGCCCACGGCACACCAGTCAAACTCCACACTGGAGCCGATACGGTAGACACCAGAGCCAAGGACCAGGACATGAGGGGTTCTGAAGGTGAGGTCATGGGTGGTGCCCCAGTACGTCAGGTACAAATAGTTTGTCTGGGCTGGCCACTCAGCTGCAACTGTGTCAATCTGTTTCACCGCTGGGCAGATCCCCAGTTCCTGACGCAGCTTGCGAACAGCCAGCTCTGTGCTAGAGGAGGAGAAGGGTCAGAAACATAGGCCCCAAGCATGGGGTATGGACTAAGTAGGGGGGTGAGATCCCAGGGCAGGGATCAGAGGAAAATATCCCGGGGATGAAGGTCAGTAGTGTCTAACGACCCCCACACTCCCTCCTTTCCAAGGGCCCCTCACTCATGCAAAGATCCTCTGTCCCACATTTCTCAGCCCAAAGCCCTCACCCCCATCTCTGACCTCAGAACTGCAAGAGCGATCTGCTTGTCTGAGAAACCAAGGCGCTTGGCTTGGTGCAGCAGGACTGGAGACAGAGGCTGTCCACGGTGTTGCTCCAGCAGCTGGGCATGTGCTATGATTCGCTTCATTCGGTGCAGGAACCAGCGGTCGATGCGCGTGAGTTCATAGAGGCGCTCCACCGAGTAGCCAGCCCACAGAGCAGCTGCCACCACAAAGATCCGCTTATCTGTTGGAGTCTCCAGCTCCTAATGGGGAGGGCAGACAGATGGATACAGAAGGACTGTGCAGAGGTAGATGTCAGAATGTCCAGCAAACATTCCCAATCTACTTTGAGCACCTCCAAAGCCAGAGACAGGCGTGTGAGGACAGGAAGCTGCAGATCACAGCAGAGGCTCTGCAATAAAAAATGTGGACATGTATCCTGGTTCTGCCCCCTACTGGCTGTGCAGCTTTGAGCAAGTTCCACAACCTAAGCCTGTTGTCCTCATCTATAAAAACCAGTCTAATGACATCAACTCATATAATGATAAATGAGATGAAACCAAATTCTCACACAGATGTCCAATAATGGCTGCTGCTGCTATCACTGTTAACAAGCTCACGGGCTGGGGACAGAGAGAAGCAGCGTTTATTTTAGGGGTGTTGCCAGGAGGAAGGGAGCTGCTTACCATATCGCTGACTGGCTTTACTGTGTGATCAAAGCCCACACAGTTCTCATCCACCATGCGCAGAGCCTTCTGGAAGGCCTCCTCAAAAGAACGCCCAATGCCCATGACTTCACCTGAAGGAACAGATTTAAGGACTAAGGGCCTGAGGACGCACGGATGGGGGGAATGATGCCTAGAATGTCTATGGTTTAGTCAGGTCTCTGGAAGGTTCTCAAGGCAAGTTTCACAGTGGTGGAATTTATGGTGTTTCATTAATGAGAAATCTTAAACTTGTAGCTCTTCTCCCTACCACTTTCTTGTTTTACCTGTATTAGTGAATATGGAAATCAAAATGCCTAAAATGGGTATATGGATATTGGAACATGTTCCAGTTTATCATGGTGGCCCAACCACTGATGGTTACCCAGTTACCCGATTTCTTTTATGCATGCTGTGATACTATCTGAGATCACTTTTATCCTTTAAAATCCTTTAAAAGTCTAGATAATAGAAGATGATCCCACTACTCTTTGAATCCATCCAGAGCTAATCACGTTTGCAAACACCATTTTAGAGTATTTCTTTCTGGGCTTCTCAGATATGTTTATACACAATTATACCATACACACTATTTCTATCCTGCTTTTTCCCTCATCTTAAACATGTTCCCACACTGCTATGTGACCTAATTATCAGCTATTTAATTCCTATATGATTTACCATAATTTAACTGCCAGCTACTGAAGGACATTTAGCTCTGAAGTGTTCATCACTCTAAGTGAGGCTGTGATGTTTTCTGTGCTTTGGATTACTTCTTTAGGATAATAGGTAAGACAAATTTTCTGGCCTTTGATAAGTATTGCTTTATGGAAGTTTGTGCTTTACTATATAAATTGTAAGTTTAACCATCTTCTAAGAACTGTGTACAATTACTTTACTTTAAACATTTTTTGCTAAAAAGCACACCATTATCTCATTTTAACTAGAACAGTAAGAAGAGGGCGCTCCCCCTGACCTCAAGTTTGCTTATGAATTTCCTCTTTCATGAAGTTTTGTTCATGTCCTCTGACAATTTACCCTAGGGTCTTCAAGTATTTCTTAGTAGCTGTATTTTTCTATTTATAATCCTAATTTCTGTTTTTTTAAAAAAATTTTTAATCACTAAGAGACTACTAGTAGTGTTAAAGAAGTAGATTATGAGTGACTTTGTTTAATTCTTTTGTAAACTGGTTATATTACAAAAGCTTTTATTTTGGGTAAAAGAAACCCAACACACTCACACAGGCATGCCTAGAAAATTCTGGCATCACGTATATACACCCAAATAAATCTCAGTGTGGCAAGATTATGCATGATCACTCATCTTTGGTTAAAGTATCTTTTCTAATTTCTCAATGATTCATGTATCTCTTACTTGTACAATAAAAGTTACAAAAAGTTACCAAAGAAGATCGCATTCCAAGAATACCTGAATAGATATACAATGTCTCATCTAGGAATCAATTCTTCGTCCTATTTTTCAATCCACTTCTTTTAGCCACAATTTAATTATGGCTTCATTCCTATGTTTATTATGATTTTCACATAACAGAAATTCATCTCCAGAAGGAATGACTTGGCAATCTTTTAAGATTTCTAAAAATTCTGAAATTAATATCTGAGCTTATTTAGGCTTCCTTGCTTAAAGGCTGCTCTTGCTCTTAATGGAATTTGGAACACAATGATATGCTCTTATCCTTAGCTGGTGGCAACTTGGTTCCTGAACATGCCTGTTTTTGTTGAAATGTTTTAGAGGATAGTCTGAGGCAACTTCAAGGGACAGTCTAAGGAAGCATATTAACTCAATTCCAGAATACTCTGCTGCTGCTCAGAGGCTATCACAAGCATTCACTTACTACTAAATTGCCTTGTTTTATAAAAAAGGTCTCTGATGTCCTGCTCTGATCTTAAACATTGTGTTAAAAACAACTTCCTTTAGTGACCATGGCAAAAAGCGCCCAGAGAAGGAGATATGCAAAGAATGGTTGCCACTGTGATGACTTGGATTTAGAAGGATACACAGGTAAACAGCAGTCGTCATTTTCCCAAAGCATCAGTACTGAAACCAGCACGTATTGTCACAGGCATTAACAGCCAAGTGATGAGGCCATGGGCAAAATGCCATGAAATACTGAGGGCAGAGGGAGTTTCATGAACTGGCCTCACCAGTGACAGGCAAAGGGTAACAGGAATGTGTAACTAGCAACCAGATCTACTTTTCAGTTTTTGGCTCTGCCCTCCATGCAGCCACATCACTTTCCCTCTATAGGCGCTTCAGTTTACTCTCATTTGTAAAATTAGAGATTAGATAGTCTGATGGCTATCACCCCATCCCAGAGATTCTGATATGCCACCTGCAGAGTGGAGGTGGCACGTATGTCCTGACAACAGATTTCCAGATGCCTTTGATCCCCCTAATGAGGACTACTATCTCAGTTTGAAATGTTCCTATTCATTCCAGGAAACTGTGTGTCCCAAGAAGCTGCTAATAGGGGAGCTGAAAGCATGCCAGGGAACTAACTCCACAACATCCTACATCCCTGGAACCAGGTGGACTCTGTGGGCTCTCGGGGCGCATCTCTCTCACCAACGCTCTTCATGCAGCTCCCGATCTTTGTGCTGACACGGAGGAACTTGCTGAGGTCCCAGCGAGGAATCTTCACCACACAATAATCCAGGCTGGGTTCAAAAGCTGCTGTTCCCCCTGTCACCGAGTTTCTGGGAGCCATCGGGGGGTGCCAGGACAGAGCGGGAGACGTGAAGAGTGAGCTTCCAGATAGCTCTCTCCATCCCCGCACATCCAGACCAACATCCTTTTCCTATTCCCTGTCCCAAAAATGTTTTCATCAGTTCGCCACCCCCTTACCTGCCTGATCTCCCCCAACCTTTGTACCTGAGCTCAGGCAGAGGGATGCCCAAAGCCAGTTTGGCTGCAACATAGGCTAATGGATAGCCTGTGGCCTTACTGGCCAGGGCAGAGCTGCGAGAGAGCCTGGCATTCACTTCAATGATGTAATACTGCCAAGAGAGAACAGAGAAAGAGTCACCAGGTAACTGGCCTAGAAGGCCTGCCTAGGAGAGATTCAGAAAGGCAGGAAAATAAAGCCCTGCCCCAAAGGAATGGATAGCAAAAGTCCCCTCACCCCCCAGGCTCAACCCTACCAAAGACAATCCCAGCTTCTATTCCAGGGTCTATAGAAAGAAGCCAAAAGCCTTCTTGGCCTTTGGCCCCAAAATTATAGAAGGAGGTTCAACAGCTAGAATACCAGCTCCAGGACCTAGAGTCTCACCTGCTCAGACTCCGGGTTCAAGGCATACTGTACATTGCACTCTCCAACAATTCCAAGGTGCTGGGTCACCTTGATGGCTGTCTGCCGCAGGAGCTGGTACTCCCTGTCATTCAGCGTCTGGCTCGGAGCCACCACTATGGACTCACCAGTGTGGATGCCCAGTGGGTCCAAGTTCTCCATGTTACATACCTGGGAAGGGAGGGTCCCATGGACGTCATTGCTAAAGGGAGGCAGGAGAGGCAGAAGGCTGTGTCCCAGGGTTCGGTTGCCTCTGAAGGCATTGATATCCTGGGCCTGAGGGGCATCGACCCCTCAAGATCTAGCCCTGGCCTCTGCTCTGACAAGGCTCATACTGCCCGACACTCCCCCCTCTGTGCCACCACCACTTACTGTGACACAGTTGCCATAGACGTCTCTCACCACCTCGTATTCAATCTCCTTCCATCCTTTCAGGGACTTGTCTACTAGCACTTGGCTAGTGTGGGCAAAAGCTGGGGCCACAAGAGCAGAGAGCTCCTCTCTGTTGGAGGCAAAACCAGAGCCTAGGCCGCCTAGGGCAAAGGCTGCGCGTACCAGCACAGGGTACCCCAGTCGCTCGGCAGCTGCCTGGGCCTGCAGTGAGCGGAAGATATGAACAAACAGATCAGGCCTTGACTGCCTGCTGCACAGGGGATTCCTGTACCTGGAGAAGTAAGATATAAAGAAAACAACACCATTCTACCATCTCCAACTGCCCCTCGAACCTGTTCAAGAGAATGTGCTGCCTCACTGGGGGCCACGTGCTCTCCAATCTCTGCCATCCTAGAGGCGAAGGCACGCCGATCCTCGGTCAGCTCAATGGTCTCCACAGGTGTGCCCAGGACCCGGACCCCATAGCGGGCTAGGACTCCAGTCTTGGTCAGCTCCACACCACAGTTCAGAGCTGTCTGGCCCCCAAAAGTCAGTAACACACCATCTGGGCGCTCGTTACGGATCACCTGAGGGAGGGGAGAGGAATGACATGCAGTAAAACCTTGGGGCTGGGAGTAGATCAAGGAGGTTTAGAGACCCAGAGGGACCACAGGATCCCCTGCCCACACGGGTCCCCTCCTAGCCCAACCCTATCCCTGTCATACCTGGGTGACATAGTGAGGTGTTATGGGAAGGAAATAGACCTTGTCAGCCAGCCCCTGGGAGGTCTGCACCGTGGCAATATTGGGGTTGATCAGCAAAGTCTGGATGTTTTCCTCCTTCAGGGCCTTGATCGCCTGGAGACAAAAATGGCTTATCAGCCTGGACTGGAGAAGCAGGATTGTAAATAGTCTTCTACCAGTATTTTTCTTTCTCTTCTTTCCCTCCCTGTATTCTTAGTCCCTAATAACTGACTCCTATTCCTCACCTCACCATTCTGTAAATCCCCCAGATCTCTTGGTTCACTTCCTCCTCAGATCAATGTTTATGGCTCTGTCCTTCTTAATGCCATCCACTCTTGAGGTCGCACACCCAGTGGGGTGGATGGACATGCTTTACCTGAGAGCCTGAGTAGTCAAACTCTCCAGCTTGGCCAATGGACAGGCCCCCTGAGCCCAGGATCAGAACCTTTCGTGGTGGTGGAAGCCCAGAGCCTGGGGTGGGAATCCCAGGGGGACAGAGGTGCTCAACCAGCCGCTCTCGTACTGTGCAGGCAAACAAAGTCATGGAATGTTAGCACTGAGTGAGACCTGGGAGATCATCCAGATTAACCCCCTCGCTTTACAGAAGAATCCAGAACAAGTCATGCCTTTAATGAGTGGCAGAGGCAGGACCAGAACCCAGGACTCTTGAATCTGGGGTTCCTTTAAGTAGAAGCATAAGTGAGTAAGGATAAGTGAGTCACCTTGGCTCGGCTGCCTTGCCACCCTGCCTCCCAAACATCAGTTTCCTTGGGGCATGTCCATCTTAGGGCTATCCTGGAGCCAACCCTGTTCTACTCAGCTGCTTACCTGTCTGGCCCCTAGGGTTCCCAGCTGTGGCTTCTTTTACAGTTTCCAGAAAGATGTCAAAAAGAAGTTCCATATCTGAAGGGCCAGCTTGGTGCTCTGGGTGAAACTGGACACTGTGAAGAGATTGGATCAGGAAACCTGCCACCATTCCTGGCATGGGCAGTGGTGGCCTAGGAGGTGGATAGGGGGCAGATGACTGGGGCCCATCAGTGTGCTTTACTGTTTGATGTTCCAGTCCCAGGGGGCCTCAAAGCTATACAGATCCAGGAACCCTGACAGAATCATCCAGGCTCACCTGAAGAACGGCAGGCTGTCATGTACAATGCCTTCATTGGAACGATCATTGGCATTGGTGAAGAGAGGAAGCCAGCCTGCTGGCAGTGAGTCTGTTTCCACAGCAAACCCATGGTTCTGGGATGTCAGACAGCAGCGCCCAGAGCCCACCAGCAAGCACGGCTGGTTGTGACCTCGGTTCCCATACCTGGAGATGGAAGCATGCTGTCACGGGCCCTCTCCACCCTCCCTTCACTACTGTATCAGATCCAGCTCTTGTTGATTTCATGACCATCACCAGCTCCCACTCCTATTTCAACATTAATAAAATGCCGACCCTTCCCATCCCCAAGGCTCCCCATCCCTTCCATCAGTAGTGCAGGCCCTTCTCCTTCCCACAGGTCCCACCTCATCTTATACGTCTTGGCCCCAATGGCTAAAGCCAACAGCTGGTGTCCCAGACAGATCCCGAAGACAGGTCGAGGATTAGGCTCAGATAAGACACGACTTAGTGTGGATACCACATTGGGATAGGAGGCAGGGTCACCAGGGCCATTACTCAGGAAGAGACCCTCATACTCTGGAGTGGCAGAAAAGTATATGTCAAAACCAGTTCAACTACAGAGACACACTTGTAGCCCTAAACCATTAGAGCAAAAGCCCTTATCTCCATCTTCCTCCCTGCAACTCATGCTTAGTTTCAGCATCAGGACCTGGGGACAGATCTTCCACCCATGCTTCTTGTCTGTGGCCCTGTATAGACCCCAGCTACTCACCCTGGCTGTTAAACGCATGGTCCCATGGTACCACAGTGACCTCAGCCCCACGCTGGCACAGGCACCGAATCTGATTATACTTGAGGCCACAGTCCAAAGCAAGGATCCGGGGAGTACCATGTGCATTGAATACCTGTAGAGCCTGAGGAACAAAGGGCAATGGTTGGCAGCTGTGATCAGCAGGTGCAGGTATATATACACCAACCTCTACCTTCAAGGCCTCTTCTGTTTCTCCCTCAAGTGTTCACCCCAGTTACGGGTGAACTCCTGGGCTGTAGGTTGCCCAACACTCTTCCGCTCTGCCTCTGTACCTTAATGGAGACCTCCGGCACCAGGGGGCGGGCATTGGGGTCCAAGAATGGCAGGGCTGATGGCTCGGTCCCATCCTGAACCAGCTTTCCCAGCAGAGACCCTTGCTCTCGCAACTTCTTAGTCAGCTCCCGGGTGTCCACTCCTGTCAAAACAGTACACTCTGAGGTATCATACTCCCCCAACTCAGTTATGCCTGAAGTGAGATTCCCAGGAGCACTTCATTCCAGAGCTCTGAGTCACACACAGCTGCTCGATGGGCATTAAAATCCTGGGCCATCCTGATGGAAATACAGCACCATGAAGTAGTCTCACTAAAAATATCACATCTCCATTGAACCATGAATCTAGATCTCTGTTTACAGAAAATAATGCAGAGGGACAAAAGAATATTCTAAATGACACTACAGCAATATGATCGACAAAACATAGACTGTGATACTCTAAAGGAAAGGTCACCTGTTTTTGTCCATTAGGTTACAAGGCCCATAGATTAAAGAGACATGTCAACCAGATGCAACATATGGATCTTGTTTGAATCCAGATTTTTAAAAAATAGTAAAAACAAATAGAGATATCTGAGAAAATTTTAAACATTGCCTGATACTTCATGATATTAAGCAGTTATTATTAATTCTTAAAAGGTACAATAATATTATGGTCCTATTTTAAAAAGCACTCCTTTTTTATAGACAGTGAACTATTGTGGATGAAATGATACAATGTATAAAATTTGCTTCAAAATAACCTGGGGGTTATAGCAGTGGTGATGAAATAAGGTTAGACCAGAGTTGTTGATTACAAAAGTTGGGGGTTCTTGGCTATTCTCTCCTTTTGTATGTTTGAAATATTCCACCTGATGGAGTGCTCAGTTCCTTCTCCCAGCTCCAGCCCCCAGTTAAATCCTCCCAAATCAGATATATTCTATCACAGCCTTGGACACTATCTCAATAGTGCACAAGAGATCCTCTTGAATTCTATCCACAAACCAGTGCTTTGTACCATACCTTGCAGGCCAGGTACGCCATGCTGTTGCAGCCACTCATGCAGGGTGCAGGTGGCACTCCAATGGCTGGGTGTGGGGCAGCACTCTCCCACCACCAGTCCTGCTATATGGATCCCTGAAGATTCAAACCACTGTCAATGGAAGGAGGAGACTGTGAGGAGCCCGAGGCCACATACCTCCCTGTGTCATCTTTTTCCCACTGTGCAGCAGACCCTGCACTTCAGTCACACCAAATGACCTATCATTCCTTTAACACACTAGGCACTCTGTTTTTGCTCATCAACAATGCTGTCTCCCACATGAAATACTGGGCCCAGGGTGCCTGATTAATAACTGAAAACAACATTTTCCTTTTTCTTTCCTCCTCTTATCCAAAACTGGCATCACAAACCTGCTCTTCTGTGAGGCCACCCCCACTTATCCACCACAGCTTTGTCCCTCCTCCTTAGAGCTCACCTAAGCTCACTTTAATTTTGCTGCTCTTGCTATTTACATTGTTTTATGAATGTAACTCATGTTACTATTACAGATGTCTTCATCACAGAACTGTGTATTTCTCAAGAGTAAAGCGCCCAACACATGGCAGCAGTCAACAAACTTTCACTTAGTGCCTACTTGGTGCCAGGCATTGTCATAAAAGCTGGGGGAGGAACGTGAGCAGGGAAGACAGTCTCTGTCTTCAGGTTAATTTGCTACTTAGGGGGCCTGAAAATTAGCAAAGTAATGTGTAAATGAACAAGATAATTAGTGTATGATAAAAAGAGTGTAAGATAGATGCATAATACCTTTCTAAATAAACATTCATGATACAACAGTAGACATTATTAACTCCCATCCTCATTCATAGATTATCATTAAACGACACATGCACAAGTGTTGAAATAAAAGTTTGAACTAAGCAAAAAAAACACACAAATTTGTTACCCAACAGATAAGCATTTAATAACTAAACCGAGAAAACACGTCATTTATGTGGGTGGGAGTGCATATTTAAATTACATCTGTTTAGTGATGGACGTTAAAGGAAGATGGACGTTGACACTGTTGTTCAGAGATCTGCAGAACAGTGTGCCAGACCCCTCTGTGGCCAGGGGACCAGCCTGCATCCAGACACATGTGTTTACACCACGTGTGCCACAGAAGCATCCATGGTAGTCTGCTGGTTCCAAGGAGACCTTACCCTGGTTTGGTCAGGACCCAGTTTTGCAGGTGTATAAGCTCAATTTTGTCAGTCTGTCTGCAGTTGACAAAGCTGAAGACTAACATGTTAACCAAGATCCTGCATTATAAACTACAACACAGCGCTATTTGTAAGTTTGTGATGAGGAATGGTCCTTTCCAGGAAGAGTAAGTATGTCCCTCACACAGAGTAAGTGGCAGGAGGATGGAGAAGGTAATTTATTTTGAATTAAAAGCTCAGGAAACTTGGAATCAGATAAAATGAGTTTTGTGGAATACCTCACTTAGGCTAAGATGACTTCCACTATTAACTTGTGTTGATTTTTTTATTACTTGAACTCTCGTAGGGCAACTTCATCTCCAAATTCCAGAGGAGAAACAGGGGAAACCTTACTGTGCGGGGGAAGCTGGGTTTAAAAATTCTACTGAAAAGTGATAGAAAATGAGGCAAGCAAAGTTTAGAAGCCAGTAACCAACGTCACCGATTTGGCAGGTGAATTAGGACCTGCTGTCACTGCGCAGTGAGTCTGACCCCAGTTGCCAGTCTCTTTACCACTGATCTATGTAATCTTAGAGCACTGTTCCCATCACAGCTCTGCCACTAAAAAATCTTCACGGGTTTCCTTACCAAAGGCTTTGGCCTCAGGCACTCTGCCTCTCAGGGTACTTCTTAAGCCCTATCTTTGTTCTCCCCAGGATGCCTAGCAGAATGTCAATGTCATCACTTGACTAGGAGTTTGATAATGACTGATTTTGAAAGGAATGTAGATAAAGCATTGGGTGTGGCTACCTTGCTGAGACCGAACTCATCCACTTCATCACTGGGGATGCCATAGTTGCCGATCAGAGGATATGTCAGCACTAAGATCTGTGCTTTGTAGGAAGGGTCAGTCAGGGCTTCGGGGTAGCCGACCATGCCGGTTTGAAACACTGCAAGAAAGAGGCAGGGGTGAGGCTCAGGCAGGGCACCCTTCGGAACACTGCCCTACGCGATGAGAATGCTCCAGGGGAGGCTGCCTTGACCTTGAGGGATGAAATGGGCTGGGGACGTGGGCGCCTAATGAGGGGGAGGGGTGTGCAGACGGGAAAATGGCGGGGTCTGGGCAGGGCAGGCTGGACAGAGAGAAGCAGGAGAGAGTGGGATGAGCTCGGCAGCCGGCCCGGGCTTGCTTACCCACTTCCCCGGCAGTCGACACAGCGGCCCCAAAGGGCTGGCCCCGCAGGACAGACCCGTCCTCCAGTACCAGGGCCGCCATGGGAACGGAGATCGGGCGGGGGCGAACACGGAGAAGCAAGAAACGCGGCAAGCCCCTGCAGATGCTGGAGCCACGTGAGGACGGCGCGCCGAGATCGATCCACGTGGCTAACCGCGCCGGTGGCTGGAGCTAAGGCGGCGTGGAAGGTGCAGGAGCCCTAAGCGCGCTGGGCGGCGGCGGACTGCGGCGGCGCAGGGAGCCGGCAACGTGAGAGGCGGGGCAGGGCACGTAAGGGGTGGAACCAGAACCGCAACATAGTTGCAGGGACCGCGCCTCTTTCCCACCCATCACCCAGCCTAGCCCGCGGGGCAAGACGACAATCCCTAAGCACTCTCTCCCACCACAACCAAGAAACACCTTTTCCCCTAACATAAAATTAGCCAAGGCGCCTTTCCCTTAACAAATAAAAATTAGAAGAAAGAAATAGAAACGTTTATTATAGGCAACAGCACAAATGGGAACCGGTATTAGTCCACGGCCGGACTGGAGTGTCTACTGCAATACAAGGTTGTGCCATTCATTTTCCGTCTTCCATCCAGCGGCAGCCTCCGCCTTGAGGAGGATCTGCTGGTCAGTGATGCCTGTCCAAGAAGAAAATCTCCCTGGTTGGTCTGGGATAGATCGGAATGATGTTTAGGTCTGTAGGAAGATCTATGTGGTTTATGTAGCCTTGGCTTTTCGGCGTTGGGTCCCCCAAAGCAGTATGGAGATGGATAATGTGGTGAATCCCAGAATCCCAAAAAACATAAGCAGTGGGAAGGAGCCCTGTGAATAACAGACAAAACAAAAACCTCATACAGTGTTACACTAATGGCTACATCCTTCCTAACACCCAGTATACCTATCTCCTCATCCAGGGCAATTCTCTTAGAGTTTCCTTCTCTAGCTGATTTGCATCAGCTCCTGGTTTTAGGGCTCTTCTTTCAAGAGGTTCTTGTTCTATGTATTCTCTTATCACTAATTAGAAGGTCAAATTCCTCACCTGACGCATGCACTTGTAGCCATGAAAGCCATCAGCACAAATACACTGCAGGAGACCTGGACCATCAGGTGCACAAGATCCATTCTCAGGGCACATTTCTGGGAGCCAGAGAGAAACAAAATATCATTGGACCTCATTTAGGTATGTTTCTCAAGTATCTGCGGCAACTCAAATTCTCTCAAGTACTTCTAAGTCAAAGGTGGAAAAAAGATTATAAATAATCAGAATATAAGAAGAATAACAATAATAAAACATGTCTTAAGACTTTTTCTTTCCAAGGACTCAGAGCTTCAGAAACCTGAACAAAAGGCAATTAAACAACTTGACTGTCTTTCTGATTTAAAATGGAGACTACAAGGTATAAAAGGCAGTTCCTAGAAAAGAGCAGGTGAGATGGCATACCTACATCCCCAGTGCTGTTACAAAGGTTCCTTTGCCCTTGGCAGGTGTGGTTGTTTATATAAAATGTAACAGTATTCCAGGCATTAATACCCCCAGGACAGTTGACATCTTGTGGCAGAATCCTGGACACAACACAGGCAGTCACAATGTGCAGCCCGAAGTTGCTGAGCTCACTGCACTGTCCCTCTTTCCCCAACCCCTCATCCTTACTCACAGAGTCTGGAGCTGGGTAAAGCCCTGGAAAGTGTTGGCCAAGTCATCCTTGAGGGGGTTGGCCTGCAGGTCTCTGCAAAGTACACTCAATTAGCACAGTGCTCTAGGAAAATACCCTACTTCCATTCACACATCTTCCTGGACTGGTAATCCAGTTGTCTTTCTGCATTGCCCAAGCTTAGATATTCAAACATCTTTAAGAAGTCCATCTTCAAAGATTTCCCCATCAACCCTTCACCTTTTCGGAGGATAACTAACCACTTACATGATGATAGCAGTATGTGCCTGAGGAAAGTATGGACCAGGGTCCTTCAGAGAACAGTTCTGGAGATCCAGCCTGTGGAAATAATGAGCATAACTATGGGTTTCTGCTCGTTAGCCACGGTTAGCTAATACAATCCCTTTTTCAGCTAATAATAGTTGAGTACAGCTGTGTTCAGGGCCACAAACTAGGTGCTGTTGTAGATGTTTTAATCCTACATTGTCCAATTAGGTCACCACTAGCAACACGTAGCTACTTAAATTTTAAAAATTCAGTTCCTTATTTGCACTACCCCTATTTCAAGTGTTCAGTAACCACTAACATGCGGTTAGTAGCTACTGTATTGGAGAGTAGATATTGCCAATTTCTATACAGAAAGTTCTATTGGATAGTACTGTTCTAATCAGTATACCTGTGCATTTATGTATATACTGGAAGAAATTTCTTATCTAGATTAGTGAACATTGTGATGATTCTCAGACCTATAAAGGGCCTTCGAATGGAAAAAAATTTCAAGCCACATAAATGAAAATTTTTCCCAACTGCATTTTCTAACAGATTGGATGTAAACTGCTAGATGTGAAGGATCATGCCACATTTTTTTTTCTTCATTATCTATTGTTGTCTGTTCCTTTATTCTACAAATATTTACTGAGGGCCCACTAACTGAAAAACTGGCAGAATAAAAAACCTCAGTATCTTAGCTTTCAAATGGCTTACAATGTAGAACAAGATAATCACCAAAAAGAAAAACAATATAAACATTAATACAATATTAAAGAAATCACAGGACAATATATGAATAAATTTGAGTGGTACAGAGAGTAAGGATTAGAGGAAGTAAAAAAAAGATCTTACTCTGATATTTAGTAGTAGCATTCACAGACGTTGGAATTAAAGGATGTCCTAATTTGGTAGATGAAAGCAATTTCAGGTAAGGGGAGAGGCATGAACACAGAAATAAAGGTGGAATGCTTTTGGAGATAGAAAAATCTTGCTGAAGCCACACCATCTTGGAAGATTTGAGTAGGCAAATGATTGGAAATAACCCTAAGTTGGGTTGGACCACTCTATGGTGGTTCATGATTTGAACTTTACCCTGAGGGCAAAAGAGCTTTAATTTGAATTTTAAAGCCAGAGAGTAATAATAAATAAGATGTGGTTTCCAGAAAGTTTAGTTATAGAGAAGTATTTAGGTAGATTGGGGAAAGAGGAGAATGGAAGCAAGACATGACATTTTGAATTTGAAGTGAGGGTGCACTCAAGAGGAAATGTTTAATAGGAAGATAGTGGTACCCAAATTTCCTGAAACTTGGAGAGAGGTCAAAGGATACTCAAAGAAATCTAGTTTTGGGAGATACCTGCATGGTGGTTACACCTGAAGCCAAAGGAACAGGTGGATTCTCAACCATAAAGGGAAAAATGCAGGGACCAATCTGCATACGGGGATAGGAAGAGGAATTTGCATCAAAGATAAACATGAATTCCTCGAAATGGAAGAAAACCATATTAGCATGGTGTCTTGGAAGTTAAGGGGGTCATTTCACAGAGACACACGAAACAATTCAAACTCTTGTTGCTAATACACAAAAGAACAAAGCTTTTTAAAAAATGAAGCCACAGAAGGCTTTTAAAAATGGGCAAAGATTATGACTCTATGCAGTTTCAACCACGAAGCAGCACAGCACAGGGTTGTTTACCTAGCCAAAAATGCTCTAACAGATTTAAAAGTCTGAGAATCATGATTTAGATGCCTCCAAAATAGGCACCAGTATTTATTCCAAAAGCCTATCAGGTAAGCTTTTAACAATCTGGTTTGGGAACCGTTCCAGTAGCCAGGAATGTCTTCTCCTCCCTCACCCCAGGACGGTGCCCTTCTGATTCAGGCAGCAGCGGGCATGCAGCATTAGCCCTGGTGTCTGCTTACAATAATGGGCCACTTCTGACAAATTTCGAACAGTCCCTGGACACTGGATGCATATCTGCAGAAAAGAGAAAAATATTAAGACTCATCAAAGAAAACTATTTAAAAAAAAAAAAAAGAACACACAGGGATCAAGTTAACTCAGTACACTGCAGAAATTCTCTACCACAGAGTAGGGAAGGGTCCTACTTGGACCCTTTATCGAGTTTGACTAGGAGATCCACTTCCTCCCCTGGAGACAGGCCCCAAATGAACGCGCCAGAGCCTGTCTGTATCAGACCTCCCCCAGGGAAAGCTCTCATCTTTGATAATTTCTTTTCGAATATATTCCAGTGACTTTTCAGCCTGACAGACTCGGTTTGACCAGGTGTTAGAAGGGCTGCAGTTACACAAAGAACTCATCAAGCATTACGCAAAGTACACTACTGCCACCGCATGACATACCCGCATTTGTGAGTGGTGAGCTTGCAGAAGAGCCAGAGGACTCGTCAGTAGGAAGAACAACTCGGTTACTCAAAGATTAAAGAGCAACATCTGATTTCAAAGGTCTACGTTGCTAGGACGAGGGCTAGTGGGGTGGGGAACACCTGCCCAGCATGAGTACTCGGGAGCGGGAGCCGGCTAGGTTCCGGCTGGTGGGGAACTCGGGGACGGAATCGGAGCTGCGAGTCGCCAAGGCCAAGACGAAGGTGGGCGAGCGCGACCCACGCCCCACCAGCGACTCTGCTTCAGCCTGACCTCTAACTTGCCTCCGTACCTCGGGTAGCGCCAAAGCCCTATCCACGCCCAGACCGAGGAGCAAAGCCGCAGCCCAGGGTACGAAGCTCGGAGGACTGACGGACCCCCAACAGGCCATTTTTCACTCCCTTCGTCCTTCTCCGTGGCTCGCGATACTTGCAACTGTGGCCACGCCCCCGGGGCGTGGCCTAGTAGGCCCGGTGTGGGCGTTGGGTTGCCGCTGCATGAGGGGTTCAGCTCTTTCTTTGTACGTCCCAGTCGTCGTTATCGGGAACTGGCCGAACCCCTCACCTTCTCCCGCGCTAGCGAAGGACTTCCTGCCGCTGCGCTTTCAGCCCCAAGTTCCTCGCCCCCGGACAACGAGGTCGCGTCTCCGTAGCCGCTCAGGGCCACACCATCCGCCCTCAGTAAACATGGCGGTAAGGGGGCGGTAAGGGGGCGGGGTCCTGCTGTCACCCGGCCGGGGCGATGCAGGCCAGGCTTTCGCCAAGGCGGGACCCACGTGTGGAGACCCGGCAGGTGGGCCGGACGGAGGCGGCCCTGGAGGCTGTGGGCAGGCGCCGAGGGGCCTCGGAGAGTGGCGTTAGGGCGGGGTGGGGGGGTGCGGGGCGAGCCGGCCCCCCGGCTGGGGGTCCCCCGGCTTGGGGGCCCGGGAATATCTGAGGTGCAAGCCGCAAGGTGGTGGTAGTGGTTCCGCCACCTCACATGTGGAGGGGAGAAGGGAAGCCAGGAAGTAAAGAGCGTAAGGGTGATGAAGGAGCTAGGAGTGAAGGGCAAACCTCCGCGGGAGGAGACAAGCCTGGAGACGCCCCGGGAACTCTGCCCCTTCACTTCAGTCCTGATACCGCGCGGCGTCCGGAGCCCTGGCGGGGAGGTAAGGGTGGGAGAGACTCCTAGCTCCTCATCTCCTTTGCCTTCCCAGGAAGACGGAGCGATGCTGCTCTCAGGAAGGACGAAGGGACCTTCTTAGCCCTTGCTGAGCTACGGAGGTAAGGGGAAGTCGAGTGGTATCTGTCCTAGGGTGCCCGGGGCCCTGAGCGAAGGTGCCTGCAAGCCCCGCGCCCAGAGGGACCGAGTGCTGGCTTGGTTAGGACCATCCAAAAGCTCATGAGAGCTAACCAGAGCTCATCTTGAGTAGTCAGCGCAGGCTTCCCTTCTGCACGCCCCCAGGTTTCTGGAATCTCCAGAAATCTTACTTTCAGTTGGCCTGGCACATTTCGAAGGCATTGGTAGTTACTGGCATTTTAATGAGGGCTTCCAAAGCTTTTCAGACCTTGTCTAGGCACAAGGACGGATTTTGAAGGAACCTTTTTGGGATGGTTGGTTCTGCAGTGGCCACTTTGCTTCTTGTAGAAGTCAAAGCAAACCAGTGCGGTTGTGACCAAAGTGAGGGTTGAGGGGTATAGGGTGGTGGAGAGTGCGTCTCTTGCCTGTGTGTGTGGTAGATTCTTAAAAAAGGGTTTCAGCCAGCTATTTGTGCCTGTGTGTTAGTTTTAGTGAAGTAGCTCAGCTCTTACTTTGGCTCCCACTCTCTCAGAGACATTCAGGTCCATAGGCTTTAGCTCATTGCAGAGTTTTTAGAAAGCCACTCACTCTTCTGTTCTTAGAATCGGACAAACACTTTGTTACTGGGTCAGGTTTTTCCTGTCTTGCCTGGTTTTCGCTTTAGCTATCCAGGAGGGTTCTCTGCGGCTCATGCAGAAAAATTCTATCAAAAAACCCTGCCAGTTTGCCCCAGCAGTACAGGGTCTCCATTTCTGTAGGTCTGTTTCCAGGCCATACTGTGACTTTGTCTTCCTTCTTCCAACCTGTCTGTCTAACCCACTAACCTTTTACACGATACATCCTGATTTGCACACAGCAGATGTCTCTCCTCTTACACTCCAGTAGTTGCCATCACCTCTCTCATAGTAAAAATTTGCCAAAGAGGAATGAGAGCACTAGAGATGTTGCAATGTACAAAGGCCCAGGACATCTTTAGGTTAAACCAGAGTGGCCTGTTGGGAACATTGTTCTAGGGACTAACATTTGTGACACAGTAGAACATGTGATTTGAGAGTTGCGAACTCCATTTTCCCATCTTCATTGTCCTTAGGAGGCTCAGAGTTCAGGTTTGATCTGTGTGGGGCCCTATCTTGCCAGCTGGGCAACAGCTGCCCAAGAACAAAATGTGGGAGAGCCGGAAGAAAGCCAGGCTGAACTTCCTCCTAGTGGGTAAAAACAGAAGACCTATCTTACATTAATCTGTTTCTAAGTTAGTTGAAGTCTAATTTTGTTTCATGAATGAAATGACTGCAGTTAACATTTCTGTCCCTGCTCTGTCTGGGGGCAATAAGGCCCGCCCCTAGTGAGTCACCTATCATACTTGTAGATAGCATTGTTTTTTTCTCCCTTTGTATCATGCTGTGTAACCTTAAGCAAGTTATTTAACGTTTCTAAGCCTCAGTTTCCTTTAGAATTAGAGTGTTTGTGTCAAGTGCATACCCTGAGATGTGGTGTTTTGAAGGTGGTTACTTTTCACTATTTATCATTATGAGTGTTTATAAAGTGCTTAGCACACTGCTGGGTCATGTAGCAGGTGTTCAAAAAATGTTACCTATCACTATGTTAGGCTAAGTACATGACGTCTGGTATTTTTTTCTGCAATAAGTACCCCAGAAAATAGCCTCTAAAGACAATGTATGGAGAGTGGATGAATGGAGAACCACTAGATCTGAGTTAATCTAGCCCCTGACAATAGTCAGCTCTGTGGTTTTGGAAAGATCACTGGAGTCATCTGGGCTTCAGTATCTGTTGGTAAATGAGGGGGTTGTGACAGTGATCTCTTAAGATTTTTACAAGTTTTGGAATATGCTCCTGTCCTTGTTCTGAGGATAATGGTATATTGTTTGAGGATTAGTATTTCTTTTGCAGAAGTCAGAAAAGCAACTTCCCCATCTCTCAGCTCCTTTCCAGTTCCCTCTAGCACACAGTGCCAAGTGTAACTTACAGTGAAAGCATAATCCAGCTAGGAATGGTGTTGAATGTGAGTTCTCTGCTCCCCATTCTGGAGCCTCCAGGGCTGAACTGGTGTTTGGGGGCCATAGAGCGATAGGACCATTTGGATCACAGCAATTGGTTCCCTGACGGAGCCAGAACAAATAGCAGCTGAGCCTCATTCCACCCACCAATTCCTGATCTCACCTCAGCCACTTACAGAACCCAACTCTCAGCCTCTGCCCAGGTCCAGACACACAGCTTGTCCAGGCAGCTCTGCCTCAGAGCAGGGATTGCTTCTCCAGGTAGGTATCTGCCCCAGCAGGGCAGGACCACTCTTCTTGGCTGCTCCCCTTGCCCCAGCTCCCTGACTGGTGTGCTTCTCTCCCGACTGCACCTGTAGTCATAACTCTGAATCCCTGGCTCTGGCACATTGCCCTCTTACTTTTGAACCCCATGGCTCTCTTGGATCTGCTATTGACAGATAATTTCAGGTACAGGAACTGAGAGGTGGGTGGCAGGGCTTCTCTAGTGGTGTTGGAGAGAATGGAACAGTTGGCCTGGGGCTGCCTGGAATAGAGTTGGGGGCTGCCCTTGGAGGTGATCTCAGTGGGAATCAGTGCTGAGAAGGGTCGTGTTAGGAAGGTGACACTGGGGATCATGGGAGGTGGGGGTTTAGGCTAGGGGAAATACAGTAAGGCATGTTATCATTATTCTCTGTTTCTTCCCTGCTGGGCCGTGGCGCCAGTGGGCTTCCTGGCTTAGTACATGGAAGTGACTGGGTCTTTGCCTGCAAGTTAGGGCAGGAAAATCTGCTGAGAAGAAATAAAGGCTAGAGTTTATTTTTCTTCTGTTACTAGGGTGGATGCCTAAGAAGGTTCTTATATCTCACAGCTGTGCACACCCAAAAAGATCTTTCTCCCTTTCTCCTCTATCACATCTATATCAACACCTCCAGACCTTCAAGGGCTGCCACCCAGCTGGCTGGTCCAAGTTCCATGGGTGTAGGATGCATAGGCCTGAGGGTGGGTGGCCATGAGGGCCGGCTAGGCCTAACTAGAAGCTGATTCCTTTACAGCTCACCCAGGACAATGTCAGTTGGTGGAGAAGGAAGACTGTGAGACTGGCTGGGAACCAGGTTGTAGCCACTTGCCTGCCTCTGCCCAGCCAAGTGGCAGCCCAGAGCCCAGAGCATCAAGTGGCCATAGGTGACAGACACAGTGAAGATATGAGGGTGGGGGTGAGCACCTCGGCCTCCCTGCCTCCAGCCTCAGACACAAGCGTGGTCACATCTACTTTCTCCCTTGTGGACTATGTGGTCTTCATCCTGCTGCTGGTTCTCTCCCTTGCCATTGGGCTCTACCATGCCTGTCGTGGCTGGGGCCGGCACACCGTTAGCCAGCTGCTGATGGCAGACCGCAAAATGGGCTGCCTTCCTGTGGCACTGTCCCTGCTGGCCACCTTCCAGTCAGCGGTGGCCATCCTGGGTGTACCGTCAGAGATCTACCGATTTGGGACCCAGTACTGGTTCCTGGGCTGCTGCTATTTCCTGGGGCTGCTTATCCCTGCGCACATCTTCATCCCTGTCTTCTACCGCCTGCATCTCACCAGTGCCTATGAGGTGAGCCGGGAGAAAGGGAGGAGCACCAGGGGCAAGATAGGGAGGAAGGACTGGTTACATATGAGCACCTGGGCCCCAAGATCTCCTCTGCCTAATGGGAGTGACAGGTAACACTTCCTGTGTTCCAAGTTCCTCTTGGGTGAGGTCAGGCGGGGATGGAGTCGGGAGGAGGGTGCTGTGCTGAGAGGGGCCCAGAGTGAATAGGAGTTGGATATTCCCTTGTGTTCCTGGGCCTCTTGAGGAAAGCTGTGTGTGAATTGTAGGGGGTGGACTGGGAAGAATACCTTTTTTTTTTTTAACTTATACTCCTATCTAGTACCTGGAACTCCGATTCAATAAAGCTGTGCGGGTTTGTGGGACAGTGACCTTCATCTTTCAGATGGTAAGTAGAGTGAGGATAAAAATGGAGCCTAAGACATGGCAGGGGCACCCAGACTCAGTCATGCTGAAGCAGCTGGAGCCTTCTCTGCTCTCAAACTGCAGGATTGAAATTCCTGCCAGCATCAGTGTCACTGAAGCCCCCGCAGGCATCCTACTTCCCATTTCTTCTGGTTCCAGCACAGATATTGTGGTCCTAGCAAGCCAAAATTTGGAAGCAGGGAGAGGGAAGTGGGCCTGGGTGAAGAAAAGCTCTTGGGATATTGGAGCTGAGACCCACCGCTCCTGCGCTCTGCCCGCCCTTGTCTCCTCGTCCCCTCGTCCCCTCACTGTTGCTTTTCCCTCTCCTACAGGTGATCTACATGGGGGTTGTGCTCTATGCACCTTCCCTGGCCCTCAATGCGGGTGAGAGTCACAGCCCCTGGCTCCCAGCTGGCTGGCTGGGGAACACCCTCGGGAGGGGCAGGTGGAGGAGAGTGCAAGAAAGAACCTGGCCTCAGCGCGGGAGTTATTTTTACCTCATGGGCCCTTAGCCGGCCTTTACCAGAGGTGGAAGCAGGCCTGGTTCATTCTCACTTGAAAGCAAATCAAACATTACCATGCCCCATCTGAACTGGTTAATCAGCACCTTTTGGTTGAGCTCTACATCTTTTCTGGTTGTGGTAAATGATTTATTTTATCATTAATGATCAGATGCTTTATATTTTACTAGGGCTTCTCTGGCTTCTCTGCTGGGAAACCCTCTTCTAGAGACAGGAATGTGATTTTTATCTGTTTACAGTAACTGGCTTTGATCTGTGGCTGTCTGTGCTGACCCTAGGCATTGTCTGTGCTGTCTACACTGCTCTGGTAAGTGCAGTCAGTCGTAGGAGAGGAAGGAGAAAAGATGAAATAAAGATGGGAGGTGGAAGGAAAAGAAGGGCTGAGATAAGAATATAGCTGAGGAGCTGGGATGCTAGGGTGGGATTAAATGGGGATTGTGGTGGGGGCTGGAATGGGGGAGGGGAGGTTGCTGTGGGGATGGGATTGGGGAGAGGGGCTGGCACATGAAGGTAGGAGATGGGGTGGGAATGATGTCAGCTGGGTCTCAGCAGTTACGGTCCTGGTGCTAGGCGAGCAGTGCCCTTGCCGGGAGTGTGTTCTTACTGGCAGATGGGTTTAGAGACATCCTTAGCAGGTGCGCTGTCTGTTCCCTGCAGGGTGGGCTGAAGGCAGTCATCTGGACAGATGTGTTCCAGACACTGGTCATGTTCCTAGGGCAGCTGGCCGTCATCATCATGGGGTCGGTCAAGGTGGGCGGCTTGGGGCGTGTGTGGGATGTGGCTTCCCAGCATGGCCTCATCTCTGGGTTTGAGTAAGTACACCCCTTCCCCTGCCTGGGGTCTGTAGTGCTTGAGAGCTGGGCCCATCCTCAAGCCTGAGCTCAGGGCTCTGGTGAGTGGAGGGCAACCTGTGAAGCCTTAGGTACAGCACTGAGACCAGTAGGAAGCTATGATCTGTCCTCAGGGGTCCACCTGGTGGCTAAGGAGGATCAGGATGTTTTTGATACCCAGGATGAGGGTGTGGGTTGGAGGGATGGAAATGTCCTCTAGCTTTCTGCATGGTCTCTTGAGTCCACACAGTTCTTGCCTTCAGTATTTCCTTGGCCCTTGTGGTGGGGTCTCCTCTCTCTTGCCCTCTGACCCCTGTTATAGGAGGCTAGGAATGTTGAATCTCTGTCTGGGGCAGTGGCACAGTGACCAGTTGGTGTCTGTTACAGACTGGATCCAGACCCTTTTGTGCGGCACACTTTCTGGACCTTGGCCTTTGGTGGTGTCTTCATGATGCTCTCCTTGTATGGCGTGAACCAGGCCCAGGTGCAGCGCTACCTCAGTGCCCGCACGGAGAAGGCTGCTGTGCTGTGAGTGTAGGGGCAGGAACACTGGGAAGCAAGACTGGGGGAAGGGAGGGGCCCTGCTTCCATGAGGGCAGGATTCCAGAGCACCCCCCCCCACCCACTGGGGTCAGGATGTGAATCTGCTTTTTGGGGCTTGGGGAAGTGCTTGAGGGTGTCTATTGATAGCCTCTCTCCCACTGGCCTGTTTTACAGCTCCTGCTACGCAGTCTTCCCTTGCCAGCAGGTGGCCCTCTGCATGGGCTGCCTCATTGGCCTGGTCATGTTTGCCTACTACCGGGAGTATCCCATGAGCACCCAGCAGAGTCAAGCAGCCCCTGACCAGGTGAGAAGACCTCCTTGGTCCCATCCTGTGTCCATGAAGGGCTAACCTAGGCCCCCCAAAAGGGGTGTCTGGGTAGTTGCACAAAGGACTCCCGCCTTTGGATTGATGTGAAATGGATGTAAAATCCTTTCCCATTCTGGGGTACTAGCAGTCTAGCACGTGAGGACCCCAGCCTAGGCTCACCCTTGTGGCTTGGGACCTACCTTTATTGACTCACTGCTGTGAACCACATGCTTTGCTGGGAGCTGTCACACACCTGGTCTCATCTAACCCTCCCCAGACGAGGCTCAGCAAGGTTGTGTTTGCTTTCCAGAGCCCATTTTCTCTCCACTTACTGTGGGTCACCCTCAGCACATGGCCCATTCCTCATGCACCCAGTCTCCACAGACTGTGACTGGGGCAAAGGAAGTGGGGCTTTGCTTTGGGGAAGGGCTCCCCTCTGAAGAGAGCTTTGCACTTGTGCTCTGTCTGCAGTTCACCCTGTACTTTGTGATAGATCTCCTGAAAGGCCAGCCGGGCCTGCCTGGGCTCTTTGTTGCCTGCCTCTTCAGTGGCTCCCTCAGGTACCCTTTTTGACCATTTCCCTCATGCTTGGCGCAGCTGAGCCCTACTTGGTACAAGGTCAGGTGGAGGAGGGGATCCCCGTGAGTTTGTTGTTGTGCCTGTCCACCTGTAGATGACAGAGGACAGCTCACCTGTGTAGGACAGGGCGTATCTCTCCCGAGACCCCCCCTTTTGGGTGAGGGATACTTCTACAATACCAGGAATGGATCTACTTAAAACCTGTACCCCACTCAGGAAAGGACAGGTGAGGGTGGCTTTTTGGCTACACTCATCATTTCCTACCTGAGGGCACTAGTTCCACAATAGAAAACTTTGTTAGTTTTGCCTCCCTCCACTCCCAGACTCAGTGCAGCTTGTCTTTCTCTTTCTCCTTTCAGCACCATATCCTCTGCTTTTAATTCATTGGCAACAGTTACAATGGAAGACCTGATCCGGCCCTGGTTCCCTCGGTTCTCTGAAGTTCACGCCACCATGCTTTCCAGAATTCTTGGTGGGCTTGTGCTTCCTCGTCTCTTCAGTCAGGCTCTAAGACACGCCCTCAGCACTGTCGTCAGTTTGCTTTAAAGCATCAGCTTTGGCCTGGGCTCAGCGCTTGCCGATTGAATCGCATGATCTTGTTTACGTCTCAGGGATTTTCTGGGGAGGTCTCTGACTCACATAGGCCTGGAGAGAGGGTGGGAGGGACCTGGAGCTGGGGCACGAAGTAATATAGGCCCTGCTTCCAGGGACACACTTTGGCTGGAGAAGGACCTTTGCTCAACTTTTATACCTTTTTATTGTGTGGATTCACATCTGCTTGTTTCTTCCCTTCCTTTCTCGCAGCTTTTGGCTATGGGCTGCTTTGTCTGGGAATGGCCTTTATTTCCTCCCAGATGGGACCTGTGCTACAGGTAAGGACTATGGAGAGAAGAAAGCAGTTTTTAAGGGAGAAAAGGAGCTGACTGAAATGGGAAGTTGAGGAATACAGCCACTGTGAAAGGAATGACATGGGGGCAGGTGTCACAGCCGCTCCCCCTTTGGTGGACCACCTTTAGTTGTGAACAGATTCTCAAGTAGCCAAGAGCCCCAGGGTCATTCCTGGAACATTATCTAAGGATCAGCCTCAGGAGAACCCAAAGCACATTCCCTTAAACATTACCACTGTCTGGAATCCTGTGTTCTGATGCTTCCAAGCAGAAGACACAGATCTGACGGGGGCTTTGGGGCAACAGTGTGTAGCTGTGCTTTACGTTGGTGAGGCTACTGGTATCTAAGTCTGTGTGTTCTTTTTCCCTTATTTTTTCGACACTGTCCTCTGCAGGCAGCAATCAGCATCTTTGGCATGGTTGGGGGGCCGCTGCTCGGACTCTTCTGCCTTGGGATGTTCTTTCCTTGTGCAAACCCTCCAGTGAGTGACCCACCTGGCTCCACAGTCATGGGGAATGGCACAGCAAGGCTATCACCAGGGATGCCGGGAACTGGCAGGCGGGTTTGTTGGGTTGGCATGGCGACAGGAGAGTGTGTTCTCTGGGCAGGGTGCCATTGTGGGCTTGTTGGCTGGACTCATCATGGCCTTCTGGATCGGCATTGGGAGCATAGTGACCAGTATGGGCTCCAGCACGGCACCTTCTCCGCTTAATGGGTCCAGCTTTTCCCTGCCTAGCAATCTGACCGCTGTCACCATGACCACATTGATGCCCTCGATCACCCTCTCCAAGTGAGTTAGGGCTCACTTACTTTCTCCTTGGGAAGAATAGCTCATTTGGTGGTGGGGCGGGTGCAGGGTTTCCCAGGGGCCTTTCTAGGGATGGGCCACCAGAGGTCGCAGCGGCCTTGCTAGGGATGGGTCACCAGGGGTCACAGGGAAATATTGGATGCTGGGTCCCAAGACCTTAGGACTGTGCAGGTCGGTGGAGCCAGGTGCCCGAGGAGTGCCCTATCAATGAATTGTTAATTGTCCTCACTCCTCTGCTCTCCACAGGCCCACAGGGCTACAGCGGCTCTATTCCCTGTCATATTTATGGTACAGCGCTCACAACTCCACCACAGTCATTGTGGTGGGCCTGACTGCCAGTCTGCTCACTGGTGAGGGGGTGTGAGATGGGTGCACAATGAAATAGGATGGGCTGGGGAGGGTGCTCAGGAAATACGGAGTCTGGGGCTCAGGGAATTCCGGGCTCCTGAGTGTGTCTATAACAGTCAGGCTTCTTGCCTGAGCTCTGGGAGGTGGGCAGGGTCGGGGGCTCTGTGGCCCAAGACCAGACAGCTTGCTGGGTGTGCCCTGCTTCCCCGGTAGGAGATTCAAGTCCCTTTGCCTTCAGGGGGAATGCGGGGCCGGACCCTGAACCCTCGGACCATTTACCCCGTGTTGCCCAGACTCCGTGCCCTCCTGCCCCTGTCCTGGCAGAAGCGACTTCACTGCAAAAGCTACAGCCAGGTAGCGCCTCCTGGCCCACATGGCCCCTCCTCTCCCCTCTCCAGGCTGCTTACTGCCAGACCTTCCAGGTTCCCTCCACCCCTTTCCTTTCTCCTCCCCCAGCACCCCTTTCTCTGATAATCCCCGTGAGCCGTGAGCCTGCACCGTCCCACGTAGCTGCCAGCCCCTCCCCACGGGCAGTGCTGGCTTGGTGGGCAGAGGGGTCTCAGCCAGGAGAGGGAGAAGCTCAGGGCTGCTGGCCTCCACCCGCCCCTCACCCCAGGCTGTGCTCCCTGCCTCCCTGCCCCCTGCCGAGCTGCCTTCTAGCCGGGATCAAAGCCGGCCTTTCACCTTGTCTGCACAGTCCCTTCACCACCCTTTGGCTGCTGTTCAACCCGCCAGCTCCCTTTGCTCTGTGTTCCCCAGGAGCTGTCCGTGGACACCACCACGTTTCCTGAGAAGATGAGAAACGGGATGCTGGGGGGCAGCAGTGACAAGGAAGCCATGGTGGTGCCTGAGGCAGCTGCAGCCTGCCAGGGGGAGAGCAGCCCCACCTTCATCGTCCAGGAGACCTCACTGTGATGCCGACTCGGGGCCCAGGCCTGTGATACGGGGATGAGTTTCTTGATGTGTTCTGTGGAGACAGTGGATGGTCTAGCCCACACCAAAGGTCCTTGTTCCTAGGGATCTGCACTGCAGTAGAAACTGTCATGTAGTGGGACTTGCGAGGGTAGGATGGGGTTTCCCTTATCCCTTGCCAGACTGTTTTCTAGAGGATGAGGATTGCAGGGGACAGGATTTTGCCAGAAAAGGGGATAGAAGCAAAACCTCTTGAAAAAGGATAATAGCTTCAGATCCATTGTTACCAGGCTCCTTTGAAATGAATAGAAACAGCAGTGCTGGTTATAACTGCTCTGGGGCATGATTTGGCAAGATTGACCACCTCTACCCTAAAACTCAAAGCTGCCTCGGGCAGCTACTGCTTCTCTTGCAGTCCCTTCTAAACCTGGATTCTGTCCACCAGAGGGGCCCTCTGACTCCTTACAGGTTGTCTGACATCCAGGCTCTTCTCATTCTTGCCTGTCTACCTCCAGTCTTGAGAGGGAGGTCTTGGTGTCCCTGAGAGACCCCTCGGAATAGACGGGTACATCCATCTCCTTTGTGTAGGGTAGGGAAGCTTTTCACTTCACTGCCCTCCCCCTCTCCCTCTGTAAGGGGCACCTGGGGGTGGGGCATATTTTGGGCCAAGAAACCAGGGCATGACCAGCCCCACTGTGGAGTGTGCCGTCCCTCTCAGTCCCAAGGCACACCACCCTAGTGTCATCGTGTCATTCACGTTCCTGTTGCCTTTTGGAGTTTCTTTCCCACATGTCTTTGTTCCTAGGGAATAAAAACTGCCATTGGGCCTAGAGTCTGGGCTCCTGTGCCGTCTGCAGCTGCTCTTGTCCATCCCAGCCCCAGCCCTGGTGAGGATGAAGAGCCCCCTGCTGTGCACACGTCTCCTGCTGAGGACAGACAGAGGGGACCAGCACCAGCTCTTTGAGGTTTCAGGATTGGGCAGCCGGCATGTCTGCAGGGGGCAGAATTGTCCTCATCAGGGTGCAGGATGCACACTGCTGCGTCTCATCATGTGGCACTGTCTGTCTCCTGTCTTGCCTTATCCTTGACCAGAACAATCATTGCTACTCTGAGCCTTTTACTTCTGGGGCTGGAGGAAGAATCTGCTATTTGGCTTTAAAAATAGAACATTCAAGCTGGACTTTTATGGTCTTGTGAATAACGCTGTGCTCATGCTCACCAACACCTGGTCTCTGCCCCTGCCTGGCCCCATCCAGCTGCCCAGAACAGCCCTCTCCGGGCCCCTGAGCAGAGACTTGGTCCCAGGCCAATCTGTGGACCATCCCAGAAAATGCCATGTTGACTCTGCCCTGAGGTCTGCCCTTCTCTCGACGGCTCCTGCACCTGGGGGCTGAGGCGGCAGTGCACCTGGCTAACTACGCCATCTACCAAGGGCCAGACATCTAGACCTAACCTGGCTGTCATTTGTTCATCCTTCATCATACTCATCCATCACTTCCCACAGGCAAGGGCCTTACTTGGGCCATTTTGCAGCTAAGGAAATGGTTGTGCCACCCCAGGACCTTGCACCAGGTGCCACCATCATTTCAGAGTTGCCTCATTGAGTCTCAAATTCTTGCATTTTAGTTAATGTTTGTACAGAAAAAGGGAAAAACCACAGGACTCAAAATTTCCAAGAAGTAATGATATTTAAAGTATGATAAAGACTTGGTTTTCCAGTGCATGTCTGTGTGTGTCCCACATGGAGAATCAGAACCCAGACAGAATGAAGAGGGCCTCTGCACATGTGAGCAGCCCAACTTGGGCAGTCAGAGCCTGAGGGCAGTGAGGAGGGCGTCCCTATAGGAGGAAGACCTGTGGTATGGTGGGAGGGAGCCCAAATAGGGTGAGGAGAGGTCACCCACCATGGGGGCAGCCTTGGTGGGGGGCATCAGCCTAGATGGGGTGATAAGGACATCCACATAGGGGCCAGACAGTGCAGTTGCAGAGCCTGAGGGGGGTGAGGGGGGCATATTTGCAAGAGATGGTGATAGTACTTTGACTACATACAGAGATAATCAAATCAGCATGTTAAGGATAGTGTGAAGCATGTTTCTCACTATTGGAGAAGGGTGTTGCTTGCATGGAAAGGAAGAAAGCAAGCCAGTGTTTTAGTGACCCACAAATAGTTGGAAGGATTTTCCTCCAACTGGCAAAAATGGTCAGATGAACTCAAGACCCTGTACACTACTGTCCCAGTCATGGAGTCATCTGCTTTCTGCTGTTAGATGGAGGGAAGGCAGGGCTGGCTGCTGGGACTGCAGGCTGTTAGATCCCTTATTTTCCACAGGAATAATATATACAAATGTATAAAATTAAAAGTCATGGATTTCTAGATTTGGCAATAAATTAACTGTTTGCTATTAGAAAAGATAAAATAGCATGGTATAATTAAAAATAAAGGGAAAAATAAAAAATAAAGGGAAAAAATTGCCATGCAAATGATGAAAGCAAAAATGGTAGCAGTCATATCAAACTTCAATAGTATATCAACAGCATTCAAGGCAGAAAGCTTTAAAACAGGCCCAAAATGGTATTTCATGTTGTTTAAAACAAAATACTGGATTTGCAGAAATTTTACCAAAGACTGGTAAAATATCTGGGCCAGTGTTCTTGTTTAAAGTAATTATAATCTGAATGAAATGTTTTTAAGAACTTAAAATCATTATACAGCTAGTAAGGGTAAGAATTCATTGGGCTGCCATCTAAGTGAGGGCAGGAATCCAGAGGAGTAAGCAGAAGCATGAGGCTACTCGTGTCCTGAGGGCAACTGCAGATGTGTATGAGACTGAGCTTCAGTTTTGACAGCTGCAAATTTGACAGAAGTCTA
Organism: Manis pentadactyla; assembly: GCF_030020395.1. Classification (NCBI taxonomy): domain Eukaryota; kingdom Metazoa; phylum Chordata; class Mammalia; order Pholidota; family Manidae; genus Manis; species Manis pentadactyla. Next base: position 214,884,869 of record NC_080020.1, read on the forward strand.
GCCCAGGGGATGCCCAGCAGGTGGAGACTGAAAGGATGCCTTCCCTTCAGAAAGCTGGGACCCAAAAGGATGACACCCACAGGCCCCAGGGATTGCAAGGAGAGTTGCTTTAGAGCCACGCAGAGCAGTGAAAGAAATCTGTGGAAAATCACAAATCAGTTCTCATGTGGACTTGCAGCCCAATTTCACATTGCTCAACAAACCAAAATTTGGTACTTTGAAAAGAATAATAAAATTCCCCAGCTTTGGCAAAAATGGTTAAGAAAAAAGAAAGGCACAAATAACAAAGGGTACATAATTACAGATATTGTCAACATTAAAATGATAGTAAAGATACTAACTTTAGGCCAATAAATTTGAAACTTTAGATAAAATGGACAAATTACTAGAAAAATATCACTCACTAAAACAGACTAAGAAAACAGTAAAATAGTCCTATTCCCATTAAAGAAAGAAAATAGTAGTTTTAAAAAAAAAACATCTTGGAAGAATGTATTTGTAAATGACATATCTGACAAGGGGTTAACATCCAAAATATATAAAGAACTCACATGCCTCAACACCTGAAAAGCAAATAACCCTATTAAAAAATGGGCAGAGGATATGAACAGACACTTCTCCAAAGAAGAAGTTCAGATGACCAACAGGCACATGAAAAGAGGCTCCACATCACTAATCATCAGGGAAATGCAAATTAAAACCACAATGAGCTATCACCTCACCAGTTAGGATGGCCAACATTGAAAAGACTAGGAACAACAAATGCTGGTGAGGATGCAGAGAAAGGGGAACCCTCCTACACTGCTGGTGGGAATGTAAATTAGTTCAACCATTGTAGAAAGCAATACGGAGGTTTCTCAAAAAACTAAAAATAGAAATACTATTTGACCTGGGAATTCCACTCCTAGAAATTTACCTGAAGAATTTCTCAGATTCAAAAAACATATGCACCCCTATGTTTATTGCAGCACTATTTATAATAGCCAAGATATGGAAGCAACCTACATGTCTATCAGTAGATGAATGGATAAAGATGTGATACATACAATGGAATACTATTCAGCCATAAGAAAGAAACAAATCCTACTATTTGCAACAACATGGATGGAGCTGGAGGGTATTATGCTCAGGGATATAAGCCAGGTGGAGAAAGACAAGTACCAAATGATTTCCCTCATTTGTGGAGTATAACAATGAATCAAAACTGAAGGAATAAAACAGCAACAGACTCACAGATTCCAAAAAGGGACTAGCAGTTACCAAAGGGGAGAGGTGGGGGAGGGAGAAGGGATTGAGGGGTATTATGATTGGCACACATAGTGTGGGGGGAATCACGGGGAAGACAGTGTAGCACAGAGAAGGCAAATAGTGACTCTGTGGCATCTTATACTGCTGGGCAGTGGCTGCAATGGGGTATGGGAGGGGACCCGATAATATGGGTGAATGTAGTAGCCACATTGTTTTTTCAAGTGAAACCTTCGTAAGAGTGTATATCAATAATACCTTAATAAAAACAACAACAAAAAAGCCCCAGTTTACTGTGAGGAAAATCCCAGGCCCATATGGCTTCACTGTTGTGTTCTAATCTTTCAAGGAATAAATAATTTTATACCAGTGATTCCAGGGTATAGATGAAGAGGGAAACTTCCTGAATGCATTTTGTATTTACCAGCAAGAAGCATATAAAGTATGAAAATTTCCATATATCTTTTTTAATATAATCAATCTAATACTACACCAGATAAAGACAGCATAAGAAGAGTGGATCAATATTACTCATGAACATAGATGCAAAGTCATAGAATATTAGTGAACTGAATTCAGCAATGTATATAAAAAAGACTTTCATCTTGGAGTTTCTCTCAGAACTGAGGGGTTGCTCTAACACTAGAAACTCAATATCATCCTAATGTTGACAGACTAAAGCAAGAATCTCAATATTATCTCAATAGGTGCAGAAAAGGTGTTTCATAAAATTCAATGTTCATTTATGAGAAAAGCTAGCACTGGGAGAACTTCCTGACCTGGTTAAGGTTGTCTATGAAACATTGCAAAGCTAACAAAGCTGTAATCAAAGGTAAAATAATTTAATTCTTTTAACTATAGAGTTTTTTTAAAAGTAAACAGTGGTGGGGAATGGTGAAGTGTTGAAAGCTCTGTCTTTGAGATCAGAAACAAGAAAAGGATGGCTGCCCTTACAATTTAATTTCATCATTGTACTTGATCTAGTTAGCACAGTCACACAAAAGCTCAAAACAAAGGAAAAAGTGATGAATTTCTATTAAAATTAAAAACTTCATTTAAAGAAAGTCACCATCAAAAGGTGAAAAAGACAGCATACCAAAAGAGAAACTATTTGGGACACACATAACCAACTTCAAAAACACTTGACACAAAGAACTCCTAAGAATTAATGTGAAAAAGGAAACTCATCCAATTAAAAACAGAGATTTTTTTTCTTGTTATTTTTTAATTTTCTAAAAATTGTGGAAAGATTTGAATTGACATTTACAAAAGAGGAAATCCAAATGGTCTATAAATATGTAAAAAGGAATTTAATCTTATTAGTAGTCAGAGATATGCCAATTAAAACCAGAACAAGTACAATTATATACTTAACCAGATTGGCCAAAAATGACTCCAAATATCCGGCCACTGACTCGCTTCATGCTAAGGTGGCTACAGTTTAACTCATCATTGCTTTTGTACCATCAGTGCAAATGTCCACAAGGTGAAAGGGCAAATTACATCTTAGTATTATCAGTATTATCATAAAAGAAAACAGTCTTAACTGCAGTGACTCCTTGAAAAGGTCCCTAGGGGTTCACGGACCACACCTGAAAACTGCTACTTTCCTAGCAACATAATAACCCCAAACTGGAGACAACCCAAAGTCCATAAAAACCAGTGTTACATTTTTACAGGAATGCTGCAGCAAAGACAAAAAATTAACCACAACCACATACATCAAGCTTAAGTGTTGATCAAAGGAAAGCAAGTCATAGAAGAAGGCACTGATTCCATTTGTTAAAGTTCAAAACAGGAAAAAAAAGAAAAGCTCTATAGTTTATAGATACATACAAAGGTGATAAAGAAAAGCAAGGGACTGATTGACCCTAAAGCCAGGAGAGTGCTTACCTTCAGGAAAGAGGGTGGGGATGTGATCAGGGAAGATCCTTGCAGGTACCTGCCATGTTCTATTCTTCACTGGCTGGAAATATCATAAAAATCCACTTTAAATATTACAAATATGTCTCATATGCTCTGTGTATTTCACAATAAAGAATTTTTAATCTATTAATACCATATGATGATCATGACATAGCTTTCATTTCCAACATATTATTAAAAAGAAAGCAAGTTGCAGAATAATATGTAATATGCTACCATTTGTGGTAAAAAATCATGCAGAAAAGAATGCAGGAATACTTGTTTGTAAAATGCACAGATTATCTCTGTGCATTGTATAGAAGAAAATAACAATGATGAGGGGAGCCTTCTTCCTGTGAGAGGGGACCAGATTATAGGGAGATAGAGGTGGGGGGTAAGGCTTATCTCTCATCTCTGTACACTTTTCAAATATATTTTGATTTTGAACAATTCATGTACCACCAACTCCAAAATATTTTGAAAGCCCTATACATCTGGAAATTTAAAAAATATTCTAAATAAACCTGTACTATAGATAAAAAATCATACCAGAAATTATAAACCATTTAGAAATGTATTGCAACTAGAGCATTACATAGCAAAAACTGGCTTTAAGCAGTAATCTTTTGAATGTTGTATGATCTGATGGGCATAAAAATCTCATTTAATTTGGTTTTCTTGATTTCTATTGAGTCTGAGCACCTTTCCTTTTTCTCTTTCTTTTCTTTTCATCATTTCTTTCTCCTTCTCCTGCCCTGTACTTCTCCTCTTTGTCTTGCTCCTCCTCCTCTTTCTTCTTTGGTTTGGATTTTTCTGTGCGTTTTGAGGTCATATCTTTTGTCAGTTTAAATAATTGCTGTCAGAATTCATTGATATCAGTGCAACAATTTTTTTCTCCCACACTTTCCCTTTCCTTTTACTTGTTATTATAGCATTTCTTTAAACAAATGCTTTAAATTTTGTGATCACAAAACTCTTTTTTATGGCTTCTGGGTTTTGTATCTTATTTAGGAAGGTATTCTTCACCCCAAAATAATTTTAAAAAACAGTTTAAAAACCTTTAAAATATATATTTTTAAAAGTTTAGCTCTCTGCACCATCTGTGATGCTATGGAGCAGGAATTTCAACCTTATGTATTTGTTCTTCAGTGCATAGCCAATTATCTCACATGGTTTTTTGAAAAAGCCACACTTATTTCATAGACTTAAATGTTGCCTTTATTGTAAGCTTCATTTGCACATATTTATGGGTCTGTATGCACTTTTTTCTCCTCCACTGATCTATTTGTCTATTTTTATACCTTTAGTTTTATATTGCCAAATCTATTTGTGTTATGTGTTTTCATAGCTTTATGCATTTTTATATTTATATTTTACAATTCTCAGTCAATAATCTTTTTCAGATATTTTTCTGCCTGCTATGGAACATATTCTCTCCCAAAAGAGAATCAGAATTCTTAAATTCCAATTTTAAAATTCTGTTAAGATTGCTCAGGATTGCATTAATGTTAGAGATTAATTTGATTGTCCTTGATGGCACTAGTGTAGAGACTGCTTTTCCTGGGTGATGTGAGTATCAAACCCGAGTGGCCTTCCATGCAGTCTCCTTTATGAACTTTTATTTCTGATTCTGACAGGTAACCTAAGGAGCCATCGCACTGTCTGATTTGTCCGCAAGGAGATGTCAATATTCAAATCTCAAATGATGGTTTTACTGGTCTCCTTTCTGTCTTCAGCTAGGCACTATGACTTCAAAATGGCAAGCAGGCTCAGATGCAAAAGGCCCACTCAACATGCAGTATTTCCATGTGGAAATGCAGTAGTAATCCTAGCCAACCCCTACTTAACCACTCAGCAGATTGAGAGATGCTGCCATTTACTCTGTAAAACCCACTAAAATCCGAGCTAATAGTCTACTCTCTAAAGCAATTATATGCACGTGGCTCCTGCTGGTCAAATTGCATACTTGCCAAGAATCAGTTGTGTTTTTCTCAAATCTGGATTTGTCAGTTGTACTTGTTATTATAATTACATATAATCACCTTAGTGACAGGTAGCAATAGAAGTCCAGGTTCCCCACAGAGCCTCTGATGACACCCTGGGAAGAGCAGGCTCCCCACTAGACCACTGCTGACTCTCCCTGGCTGGGAAAGGAAGAGGTGCTCCCGAAGTCTGTAGTGACAATGGGGTGGGACTCTACTTTCTGGCTCTATGGTTTTGCCTATTCTGAAGATTTTATAAAATGAAATCACAAAATATCTAGCTTCTTTCATGTAAGTGTTTTCAATGTTTGTCCATGTTGTAAGCATACATCAGTATTTCATTTCTGTTCATTGCTGAATAATATTCCACAGTATGGATATACCATCTTTTGTTTACCACTTGTTGTTTCCACTTGTTGGCTATTATGAATAATGTTGCAATGAACCTTCATGTACAAGTTTTTATGTGGATATAAGTTTCCACTTCTCATGTTTATATACCTAAGAGTGGAATTACTGGGTCATATGATAACTCTACGCTTAACCTTTTAAGGGATTACCAGCTATGTTCCAAAGTGGCTGCAAATTTTGCATTCCCACTGGCAATGCATGAGAGTTCCTATTTCTACATATCCTCACTAACTCTTGTTGTTCTCCATCTTTTTTATCTTAGTGAATATGAAGTGGTTCTCATTGTAGGGGTTTTCTTTTCTATTTTAATTTTTTAGAGCAGCTTTATGTTTACAAAAGTTGATTGGAAACTATAAAGATTTCCCACATATCCCCTTTCTGTGAGCATGCAGTTTCTCCTGTTGTTTACATCTTGTGTTCCTGTGGTACATATGTTATAGTGGATGAACAATATAGACACATTCTCAACCAAAAGCCATAGTTTACATTAGTGTTCCCTCTTTGGGTTTTGACAGATGTGCAATGATACGTGTCTACCATTACTTTTTATGCAGAACAGTTTCACTGCCCTAAATATCCCCTGTGTTCCACTCATTCATTCATCCCTCCCTTCCCCAGGACTGTTAGCAATCACTGATCTTTCCACTGTTTCCATAGTTTTGTGTTTTGTAGAATGTTATTTGGTTAGAATTATACAGTATGTTGCCTCTTCAGATTGGCTTCTTTCACTGAGCAGTATGTTTTCTAGATTCCTTTGGTGTCTTTTTGTCACTTGGTAGTTCATTTCTTTGTCTCACTGAACAATATTCTGTTGTGTCGATGTACTGTAGTTTACTTATTCTCCTATTGAAGGACATATTGGTTGCTTCCAAGTTTTGACAATTATGAATAAAGCTGCCATAAACATCCATGTGCAGGTTTTTGTGTGAACATAAGTTTTCAATTTGATTGGAAACAATTGAATGCAATTGGAAACAATTGGAGTGCAATTGCTGGACCGAATGGTAGCTGCATGTTTAATTTTGTAAGAAACCATCAACCTATCTTCCAAAGTCGTTGTGCCATTTTGCATCCCTACTGGCAAGGAATGAGAGTTTCTGTTGCTCCACATCTCTCCAGCCAGTGTTTTGGATTTTGGCCATTTGAACAGGTATGTAGTGGTATCTTGTTGTTTTAATATGTATTTCCTTGATGACATATGATGTGGAACATCTTTTTGTATGCTATTGCCAACTGTGTATCTTCTTTGGTGAGTTGTCAACCAAGGCCTTTGGGCCATTTTTTAATTGTGTTGTTTGTTCTCTTATTGTTGAATTTTAAGAGTTCTTTGTATGTTTTGGGAAATAGTCCCTTATCAGATATCTTTTGCAAATATTTTTTCTCAGAGCATTTCCATTTTTAGGACTTCATTTGCCACAGATTTACTTGTATACAGGCACAAAAAAAATATATGGAAGGATAATCATTGTAACTTTTTTCCTAAAAAATAACAAATTAGAAGGAAAACAAAACACTCATCTCAGACTGGGCTCTTGGGGGCAAGCAGCAAAAGTGACTCTGGCTGATAAGCAGAAAGTCATTTATTATAAGGATAATTGTTGAGAGAGCTGGAGAACAGGCTTGATGATAATTCTGAAGACATAAAGCCACAAACTACATATAGAAATAGGCTGATGAGTAAAAGGCTCAGAGCTTCGCGCTGTGCCCAAGAACTAGATGCTATATTTGCACTGTCACCAAGAACTTCACTGCAACTGCAGATGTTACTCACACCAGCGCCACCAGTGTCTTTTCTGTATCAGGGACTCACTCTGTAAGCCCTACTGGCCCCAAAGCCATAGGCTGTGCTGCACCCTTGACAGCAAAATGGATGTCCTGCCAAGGCCCATTTCTTCCTGGGGTCCACTTCTGATTTGGTGACTGGCATGGATATAACTGGCTGGTGGAGCTTTAAAGGAGACTGGATTTTCCCACAAACACGAGGAGTGTTCCAAAGATGCTGGTCAACCAGAAAATATGACAAATGTCCATTATAGTATATATTGATAGGAGATGGTTATTCCACTATGGCACATCCATGCATTAGAATATTATGCAGCCCTTGAACAGAATAAAGTAGTTTGGAAAGTAGTGATGTGGGAGGAGTGCCAAGATATAATCAATGTGTATTATGTTCTAGAACTTGTATTTAAAAAGGAGCATAGTTATATATTAGTCCTTGTATACAAAAGTTTGGAAGGATACACAAGAAACTGATAACAATGGTTGCTTCTAGAAAAGAGAAAAAGGAGACTAGGGTTGGAAGGGGGACTTCATTGGTCTGAATTCTAAATATGCCATGTGCATATGTAATCTATTAAAAATTAAAAAAATAAAAATGTTTGCGATACGTACAAGTTGTGATTGTTACACATTGATAAATTGTATTCATTTTAGAATGTTTGGAAATAAAACCAATGAACAGTGGGTATTATCTACATTATGATCAAAGGTGAAAGCACTGATGCCATTAATGTTAATGCTCTCTCTGGATCACCAACCTCAACTTCTGGGCTAAATGTTGCCCACCACACACCAACAACTGTGAAACAGGGTCTGTCTGTCCCATAACATTGGCCCGCGGCCAGTTCAGATCTCTGAAGCTGTCAGCGACACTGAAGACATAGTGAACTGTGGACAGGAGTAACTAGTCCATCCCAAGAAGCGAGAAACACTGTCTGCCACGAAGCTGCCAGAGTCTGTGGAAACGTGTCTATGATCCTTTTGTGAGAAGTTGAGAAAGACGCATGTGATATTACCAGGCCAGTAGATGTTAAAATAATCTTATCTGGGTAGGATAAATGTCTCTGGCTGAAACTGAGTTTATTAACTACAACCAATTAGCTTCTGCTGAGTGAAATTCAGGACTTCCAGCAGAGCCACTTAGGATGCAACGGAATATGCAATTAAAGGCGGCTCAAACAGCGAGGACACTCACTATTCTGCATAACAAGAAGTTTGGAGAAGAGAATTCCAGAGCCACCTAACTCACAAATTCAAGAACGTCAGTGCTCTGGCTCAGTCTCTGACTTTCTTAAGACTTTGCCTTCATGGTGACAAAATGCTGCTGTTCCTGGCCCCACATCTTTGCAGATCACTGAAGGCAGGAAGCATGGAGGACTTCCCGCACTGTGCTGGCTCAAACTCTCTTTTTCTCTTTCTCTCAGCTTTTAATCCAGGAGGAAAAACTTTCCCAGAAGCCTCCAGAAGGTTTCTCCTCCAGTGCAACTGGTCAGAACCACGTTATATGCCCACCCTTAAACCAATCACAGGCAAGGGGGAAAGGGATTACCACATGTGGTTTAAGAATCATAGTTCATCCTCGGAAGGGGTGGGTAGCTTGGGTTGACTATTCATTGTCTGAAATACAGTTTTAACTAGGTGTCCCTTATTTTTATTTGCTAAATCTGGCAACCCTACTGGGTGACACTGCCATCTTTCCTGAGCCTGTTGCCAGCCCATACTTAACAAAATCAGAGTTTTATTTGCAAGAAAAAGATGAAAGTGCCTAAAAGTAGCAAATAGAAGCCTGCCTCATTGCTTCACAAGATGTCCTTCAGCTTCCGTCAAGAAAGTGCTGGCTTGGCTCTCTGCTCCTCCTGGTTTGACAGACAGCTGGGGCCCTGAGACAGGATGAAAGTTGGAATAAAGGGTTCTGGCCATACTGGCCACTGCCTGGTCACCAGGGCTGCTTTTAACTCTGGCAAAGCAGATATTGTTGGCATCAAGAACCCCTTGTGGACCTCAACTGCATGGCCTACATGTTCCTGTGTGATTGCACCCACAGCAAGCCCAGTGGCACAGTCAGGGATGAGGACAGGGAGCTTGTCGTCAAGGGAAAGCCCATCTTCATCTTCCAGGAGTAAGATCCGCTATCAAGCAGGCTGATGTCGGTGCTGAATATGAGTGGCTTCCTGGAACAGCATCCCTTCCTCTGCTGGTACTGCCAATGCTGTGGGCACAGTCATCCCTGAGCTGAATAGGGAGCTGACTGCTGTGGCCTTCTGTGTCCCCACTCACAGTGTGTTGGTCATGGACTTGACCTGCCATCTGGAGAAAGCTGCCAAATATTATGATAGCAAGAAGGTGGTGAAGTAGCCATTGGCTGGCTCCCTAAAGGGCATCTGGGCTACACTGAGGACCAGGGTGTCTCCTGTGACTTTAACAGTGACACCCACTCTTCTATTTTCGAGGCTGGGGCTGGCATTGCCCTCAAAGACTACTTTGTTAAGCCCATTCCCTGGGATGACAAAGAATTTGTCTACAGCATCAGTGTGGTGGACTTTATGGCCCAAATGGCCTCTAAGGAGTAAGAGGCCCTGGACGATCAGCCCCAGCAGGAGCAGGAGAGGAAGAGAGAGGCTCTCAGCTACTGGAGAGCCATTGCCCCAGCTGGACCTCCTGACACACTAAGAATCCTGTCCTCAATGAAGTTTCCATCCCAGAACTCCTGAAGAAGGCAAGGGCTTAGGGAGCCCTACCTTGGCATGTACCATCAGTAAAGTAGTCTGTACCTGCTGCCCCCATTCCCCCCCAAAGAAGAAAGTCCTGCTTTACATGGCCCAGGGTTTTCACACACTTTTTTTGGTAAACATAAAGGTGACCAGTATGTGTGTGTGTGTGTGTGTGTGTGTGTGTGTGTGTGTGTGTTGGAGGGTGGGGGGCTGTGGGGTGGAGATCTAACATCATAATCTTATATTACAGAATAAAATCTAAATTTTCAGGGTCAGCTGGCAAAGATGAACAGTGCCAGAATTGTTAAAAATAAGATGTGTTTATGGCATTTTACAATCTACAGTTTATATCTACGTGATACAAAGTTTTAAAAGCCGCCAACTAGGGTTCTTTAGCTTTGCTGGGGCATCTAAAGAAGAGGAAAATACCAGACCAGCTGTTTCCTGAGACCCTGGAGTTTTCTCAGTGGGGGAGATTTGAGTATTTCTGTCTTTTCCAAGACCACTTGAGATTGAAGATCAAAGTGCTATAGAAATGATGAGAGACAACAGGAATATTCATTTCATTCACAACAGGAAGTGCCATTTCAACCCTATTTTTAGGTATTTATGTAAAGGGGGTGATTATGATGTAAGTAATGAAAAGGCATTTCAGGGTCCTGATTATATGTATGACTACTGGGGTGCTACTCATAGGCATACATAGACCCACAACTCCTTTGTCAAGTTGCCAGCTTACTACTATTTGCAGGCTGGCCCAGGACCCACAGCCCCGTGTAAAACCACTGGTTTGTCAGACTCCCATGCACTGACCCACAGCCTAAGTGGCTATTGGAAATTCTGGCTGCCGGACTGGAAACTGTGTGACAAATCTTTTGAGTGTGTCTCCTCTGGGAGACAAAAATATGATGGCTTGCATGGAGATATTGGGATTATGTCTGGTAACCAACCTATCTATGTTTTCTGAGGTTGGCCAGAAATAGGTTTTATATTTATGTATATTCATAAGAAATTAGATCCATTTCCTAAACTATTTTATGTTGTAGACTTGACTAAGGAAGAGATTTTGTAAGTAAACATGAAAGATTGAATATGTATTTATCTGTTCCCTCCCTAAACTCCCACTGTAATGACAGTAAAGAAGTAAATGGGCCATAAACCCACCAGGTTAAAGAGAAGGGAGAAATGATGACCAGCTAGAGACGTCAACACAATTTTGGAAAATGAAAGCAGGTGGAGGGGTGGTCACTGATGGAGCAGAATGAAGAGATTTGGACCTAAGGGAGCTCAGGGGAGGGGTGCCACAGGTAGAGGTGGGGAGCGGAGGGCAGGCCGATAAAGGGAAAGTCGACTGGCCCCGCAGAACACAGGTAAGGCTCAGGAATTGAAGGCGCAGTGTATCTCTGGCAACCACTGATCAGTTCTTCATCCCTAAACTTTACAAGATGTTACATAAATGGAGTCATGCAGTCTGTTATCTTTTGAATTTGGCTTCTTTCGTATATCATAATGCTTTTGAGAGTCTTCTGTGTTGTACTATCAACACTTTTTTTCCTTTTAGCTGCTAACTAGTGATCCGTTTTATAGATGTACCACAATTTGTTGGTCTGTTTCCAGGTTTTAGTGATTACAAATAATGCTACTTTTTTCTTTTCAGTTTTTCTGTGAACATAGGTTTTTGCTTCACTTGCGTAAATACCTAGGAGTGAGATTCCTGGGTCATGTGGTATGCATATGTTTAAGTCTGAAAGAAACTTCCAAACCATTTTCCTGACTGGCTGTCCAATTTTGCAACTCTTATCAGCAATATATGAGAGTCCTGTTTCCTGCACATTCTTGGCAGCCCTCGGCATTGTCATCTTTGTTTTAAGTTACTAAAAAATTTTTTAGCCGTTCAAGCAGATGTATGGTGGTATCTTATTGTGTGTCTGTGTTTTTTTTTACTATACAATTCAGTGGGTTTCAGTATATTCACAAAGTCATGCAACCATCACCACCATCTAATTCCAGAACATTTCCGTCATTTCCTGCTATGGACTGAATTGCCGGCAAAATTCACACTGAAGCTCTAACTCCTAAATGAAGGTATTTCAAGCCAGGGCCTGTGAGAGGTTATTAGAGATAGATGAAGTTATAAGATGAGGCCCTCGTGACAGGATTAGTGGGGATTAGAAAGGGAAGAAAGACAGAGATCTTTCTCTCCACATGCACACACCAAGGAAAGGCCGTGTGAGCACACAGCAAGATGGTGGCTGTCTGCAAGCCAAGAGAAGAGGCCTCAGCATGAAACCTACCTTGCCAGCATTTTGATCTTAGATTTTCCAGCCTTCAGAAGTGTGAGAAATAAATTTCTGTTGTTTATAAGCCACCTAGTCTGTGGTACTTCATTATAAAAGCCTGACCTAAGACAGAAACATTGGTCTCATAAATGGCCTAGGATGCATTCCTTTCTTTTCTGGAGGAGATTATGTTGAATTAGTATTATTTCTGACTTAAATATTCAGTAGAATTTGCCAGTTAAACCACCTGAGCTTGGAGTTTTTTTTGTTGGAAGGCCTTTTTTAATCATGAATTCAATTTCTTTGATAGATGTGGAACTATTCATCTTATCTATTTCTTCTTGAATGGGTTTTGGTACTTGTACCTTTTTAAGGAATCAATTCATTCATCTAAATTATCTAATGTATGGGCATAGAGGTATTTTTGTTTGTTTGTTTGTAATATTCTTTTATACTCTAAATGTCTGTAGGGTCTGTAATAATATTTCCTTGATATTATTCCTAGATGGATAATTTGTGTCTTCTCCTTTTCTTTGTCAGTTGGGCTAGAGGTTTGTCATTTTCCTTTTTCTTCTCAAAGAACTAGCTTTTAGTTTTATTGATTTTACTCTATTTTTGTTTCCTTGTTTTCAACTGTATTGATTTCTGCTTTAATCTTTATTTCCTTCTTTTGCATGCTTGCCCTGAATTTGCTCTTATTTTTCTAATTTAAGATAGGAGCTTAGATGGTTGATTTTAGACCTTTTCTAATAAAAGCTTTTCCTGCTATAAATTTCCTAGTCCTGCCTTATCTGTATTTCACAAATTTTGAAATGTCGTATTTTCATTTTAATTTAGCTCAAATATTTTCTCTAATTTCACTGAAGACTTCTTTGACCCATGAGTTATTTAGAAGTCTGTTGTTTAATATCTAATATTTGGGAATTACCCAGATATGTTGCTGTTACTGGTTTTTCATTTAATTCTGTTATGGTCATAAAATATACTTCATATGATTTCAATTTTTTTAAATTGTTAAGCTTTATTTTATGGCCCAGAATATGGTCCACTTGATTGGATGTGAATGTTTCATGTGCATTTGTAAAGAAACTTTTTTTCTGCTGTTGTTGGGTGGATTGTTCTATAAATGTCATCTCAGTCAAGTTGGTTGACAGTGTTGTTCAGAGCTTCTCTGTGCGTATTGCTTTTCTATCCACTTGTTCTAGCAGTTACACAGGGAGGAGGGTGGAAATCTCCAACTGTAATTGTGGATTTGTTGGTTTTTCCTTTTCATTCTATCAGTTATTAACTCATGAGTTTTAAAACTTTGTTATTAGGTGATACATATTTAAGGTTGTTATGTCTTCCTTATCAATTGACCCTTCTATCATGAAATGTCCCTCTTTATCTTGATATTTTCACTGCTCTGAAGCCTACTTTGTCTGATGCTAGTAAAGACACTCCAGGCTTCTTTTTTCCCCAATATTTCTATTGTGGCAAAATACATATAACATAAAATTTACCACCTTAACCATTTTAAAGTGTACAGCTTAGTGGTATTAAATTTAGTCACACTGTTGTACAGTCATCACCACCATCCATCCCCAGAACTCTTCTCATCTTGCAAAACTGAAACTCTATACCCATTTTCTTTTCAAGTCAGGTACTTTATTAGCCAACGAGAATATGAAGCAAAATAGATTTGTCTGTGCCCTCCTAAAGTTTTGAGCTTAGTAGAGGACAGATAACAATTTAACAAATAAAAACACAAGAGCTAATTCCCTGGAATCACACTGCCTGGATATGATCCCAGCCCTGCCACTTCAAAAGCTGTAAGAACTTAGACCAGTTAGTTCCTCATTCTTGTGCCTGATTCCTTGCTATAAAGAAAGAATGGCAATAGATTCTACCAAATCGGATTGTTACAAAGATTAAATGGAAACTCTATACCCATTAATCAATAATTCCCCATCTCCCCTCTACCCAGCCCCTGGAAACCACCATTTTACTATCTGTCTCTATGGTTGTGACTACTCTAAGTATCTCGTATAAGTAGGATCATACAGTATTTGTATTTTTGTGACCAGCTCATTTCACTAAGCTTAATGTTCTCAATATTAATCCTATGTTGTAGCATACTGCAGACTTTTCTTCCTTTTTAAGGCTGAATAATACTCCATTGTATGTACATACCATATTTTGCTTATCCATTCATCTGTTGAGGGACACTTGGGTTACTTTCATGTTTTAGATTTTTTTAAAAAATTTATTCAATTTATTTAAACGGAAACAAACAGGTCACTCATTTCTCCCACACCCTCCAAATCTTGCAACCACCAATCCACCAATCTAGTCTCTGTATTTATGAGCTTGGGTTTTTGTTCTTGTTTTTTCAGACCCCACATATAAGGGAGATCATTCAGTATTTGTCTTTTCAAATCAATTGATTGTGTGGCCTATCCTGCCTGATCAGAGCCTATTCTGAGTGATAGAAAGGATGCCAAATTCTGGTGCTGTTAATGTTTAGTAACGGCATTTCTTTTTAATCTCCATTCCCTACTCTGCCTCGCATCTCAGGTCATCCACAACCACCGTGTTCACACATTCCACATGAAACAAACTCATTGTCATTCAGTGTTGCCAGGTGGATTCCCATCAACAGAACATTTGGAAATGTGTTGTAATATCCTGTACAAGGATTGCCAAATAGCCATTGCACCATATTGTTTTTTCTGGCACTTTACTCTTTAATCACCATCTTGATGTAGAAAACTTCTCTACCAATTAGTTTTCTCTAAAATAGACAGTCATGCCAGGATTCAGGCACACACAAAATATTTTTGCAGTTGTACATATTTTGTACAATTGGCTCAGTAGCATAAGGGTGCATTTCCAAGCTTTTTTCAGCTTCCCAAACTGAGAAGTCATCAAGCACAGGATCTTTAAAGTTGTCAAAATTGACCTTTGGTGCCATATCCAACACCGAAATAAGGATCCTGTACCTTGCTCATATTCTTACCACCTGTAATTTCATCCTTCTTTAACTTGGAACAACAAAAACATACATGAAGCTGTTCCCCTGTTGGCAGTTTGTTTGCAAGTCCCCTTCAGATAAAGACATCACACGAAAACAAAATTACACACCAAATGAGGACAGTCATTATCCCACATAACATGACATCTGAGAGCTGTGTGGTCCAAGGTAGGCTCAGAGCCTTGATAAGGTCATTACAGATCCAGACCCAACAATGGTCCAGCTTTCTGCTTTGTCATCCTCAAAATGCCAGTGATGTTTCCACTTGGGATTTCAGGCTGGCTGCAGCAATTCCAGACAATGCAGGAAGATGTGATTTCATCCAACCAAGAAGAGAAGGGGGTGCATCTTCCTGTGCATACCATTACATTAGAATAGACCCCAAAACTTAATACATTGTTTTAAGGCAATAAATATTCTATATTAGTGATTGTATTAATAATTGTCTGGCAAAAGGAAAATCCCTTTCTTGCATTAGGTCTGACTGAATACATATTCAGCATAACTTCTGGGGTGGTGAAATGGTCTGCATTTTCTGTATGGCTTCACAGTGGTTAATGTTGTGGAATTAAATGGAATCATATAATGGGGAATCATTCAATATGTGACCTTTTGTGTCTGGCGTCTTTTACATAGCATAATGTTTTCAAGGTCCATTTGTGTTGTCACATATATTGGTACCTCGTTCCTTGTTATTGCCAAATAGCATTCCATTGTACCATATTTTGTTTATCCATTCATCAGCTGATAGACATCTGGGTTGTTTTCAGTTTTTAGCTACTATGAATAGGGCTGCTATGAACATTCATGCACAAGTTTTTATTTGAACACTTGCTCTCAGTTCTCTTGGGTACATACCAAGGAGTGGAGTGTTGGATTATGTTGTAGTTCTATGTCTAACTTTTTGTGGAACTGCCTGCTTTCCACAGTGGCTGTGCCATTTTACATTCCCACCAGCAATGTATGAGAGTTCCAGTTTCTCCATTTCCTCCCCAACACTTGCTATTTTCCTATTATTAAAAAAAAATTATGGCCATCCTACTAGGGGTGAAGTGTATTGATTTGTATTTCTCCAGTGATGAATGATATTAGTTATTGTTCCAGTGTTTGATTTTTTTTTTCTTAGCAACTAAAAGCATCCAACTGATGCCAATGCTTCTGGTGAAGGTGCAGGTTAGAGTAGATAACAGTGCTAGATGGTTCCCTGGCAATAATAAGTTGAGTGGGTACATAACCAAGTCATGGAATATTCGAATAGATCAACGTATGTCTGGTGATGCTCTTGCCTGTCATCATAAACACCCTTCCAGGCCACTGTGATCGTCTCTGACTAATATAGACTCAAGTGTAAGTCAGGATCCCCATATTCTGCTTATAATAATGTCCTAACTGCTTCAGAAGATGAAGCACATTTGCTTGTGTTCCTTAAACCAATGCACAGAAAAATATCACTAGGAAACTCTTTGAGTTTCTGTCATATCTGATTAAATATGTCCTTTGTTTCTCTTTTTTAATCAATAATTTTTTTTTGATTTCTCTTTGTTTCTCTTTTTTAAAATACATTCATACTGTCCAAAAGTCAAATAACCTAAGAAGGTGTACACTTAAAAGACTCACTCTCACCTTATCCCCTATGAAATCCAGTTTCCACTCTAACAAGTAACCACTTTTCACTGTTTTGTGTGTTCCCCCTTATGCAAATACAAGCAGAAATCATATATGTTCTGGTAACACACTACATAGTGATTTGCACTTTCTTTTTATCCATTTAAAAATCTGTCTCAGAGAAGGAAGAATAAAGCAGGGGGATCTCACTTCCCAACTTCAAGCTCTGCTACAAAGCCACAGTAATGAAGACAATTTGGTACTGGCACAAGAACAGACCCACAGACCAGTGGAACAGAATAGAGAGTCCAGATATTAACCCAAACACATATGGTCAATTAATATACGATAAAGGAGGCATGGACATGCAATGGGGAAATGACAGCCTCTTCTACAGCTGGTGTTGGCAAAACTGGACAGCTACATGTAAGAGAATGAAACTGGATCACTGTCTAACCCCATACACAAAAGTAAATTTGAAATGGATCAAAGACCTGAATGTAAGTCATGAAACCATAAAACTCTTGGAGAAAAACATAGGCAAAAATCTCTTGAACATAAACATGGGCAACTTCTTCATGAACATATCTCCCCGGGCAAGGGAAACAAAAGCAAAAATGAACAAGTGGGACTATATCAAGCTGAAAAGCTTCTGTACAGCAAAGGACACCACCAATAGAACAAAAAGGTATCCTACAGTATGAGAGAATATATTCATGAATGACAGATCCGATGAAGGGTTGACATCCAAAATATATAAAGAGCTCATGCACCTCAACAAACAAAAAGCAAATAATCCAATTAAAAAATGGGCAGAGGAGCTGAACAGACAGTTCTCCAAAGAAGAAATTTAGATGGCCAACAGACACATGAAAAGATGCTCCACATCGCTAGTCATCAGAGAAATGCAAATTAAAACCACAATGAGATATCACCTCACACCAGTAAGGATGGCTGCCATCATCCAAAAGACAAACAACAACAAATGTTGGCGAGGTTGTGGAGAAAGGGGAACCCTCCTACACTGCTGGTGGGAATGTAAATTAGTTCAACCATTGTGGAAAGCAGTATGGAGGTTCCTCAAAAAGCTCAAAATAGAAATACTATTTGACCCAGGAATTCCACTCCTAGGAATTTACCCTAAGAATGCAGTAGCCCAGTTTCAAAAAGACATATGCACCCCTATGTTTATCACAGCACTATTTACAATAGCCAAGAAATGGAAGCAACTTAAGTGCCCATCAGTAGATGAATGGATAAAGAAGATATGGTACATATACACAATGGAATACTACTCAGCCATAAGAAAACCAATCCTACCATTTGCAACAACATGGATGGAGCTAGAGGGTATTATGCTCAGCGAAGTAAGCCAGGCAAAGAAAGACAAGTACCAAATGATTTCACTCATCTGTGGAGCATAAGAACAAAGAAAAAACTGAAGGAGCAAAACAGCAGCAGACTCACAGAACCCAATAATGAACTAACAGTTACCAAAGGGAAAGGGACTGGGGAGGATGGGAGGGAAGGGAGTATAAGGGGGGAGGAAGAAGAAAGAGGGCATTATGATTAGCATGCATAATGTGGAGGGGGCATGGGGAAGGCTGTACAACACTAAGAAGACAAGTAGTGATTCTACAGCATCTTACTATGCTGATGGACAGTGACTGTAATGGGGTATGTGGGGGGGACTTGGTGATGAGGGGAGTCTAGTAAACATAATGTTTCTCATGTAATTGTAGATTAATGATACCAAAAAAAATCTGTCTCAGAGATATTTTCATATTAATGTCACAGCAGTGCATGAGACCTGTTTTCCTATAAGACATGTTGTCAAACTTTTGGATTTTTAATCAGTATGATAGTTGAAAATGGTATTTCAGTGTAGTTTTATCTTTATTTCTCTTTATTATTACTGAGATTTTCCATCTCTTCCTACATTGAAGGAATTTGTATTCCTTTCCTGAGATCTATTCCTTTTCTTTCTCCATTTTTCTACTGGGTTGTTGGCTTTTTACTTATTGATTTATAGGATAAAGAGACTTCTCTTTAAATATTAGGGATATTACCACTGTGTTCATGACCTGAGCTGTAAAAACTATCATGAAATAATAGAAAAGATATATATTAGTCTCTGCCTCTGGTTCCTGGCACAGAGCAGGTAATTTCTTAGGTGATAAGAATACTAGGAGCATCTTTTGTTCTATTGAGGTGACTCTGGGGGGCTCCTGGATGGGGGCTGGTCGCCAGAAAGATCAATCCATGATTAGAAGCTTGGAATTCTCAGCTCCATCCGCTGTCCTCCAGAGAAAGGTGAGGGGCTGGAAGTGGAGTTAATGATCAATCATGCCTACATGAGTAAGCCTCCATAAAATCCTGATAGTATGGGGTTCAAGGAGCTTCCAGGCTGGCAAACACATCCATACCAGGAGGGTGACAGGGACAGAAGCCCCTGCACTTGGGACCCTCTCAGACCTCACCCTGTGCATCTCTCCATCTGGCTGTTCATCTGTAGCCTTTATCATATCCTTTAATAAACTGGTAAACATCAAGTGTTTCCCTAAGTTCTGTGAGCTGCTCTAACAAATTAATCAACCTGAGGAGGAGGTCTATAGCCAGTTGGTCAGAAGCACAGGTGATAGTCGGGTGGGGGTGGGGCAGCCTTGTGGGACTCAGCCTTTAACTGTGGGATCGGACACTAGATCCAGGTACATAGTGTCGAGACTGAGTTAAATTGTAGGACACCCAGCTGGTGTCAGAGACTTGCTTGTTTTGTGGGGAAAACCCCCACATATTTGGTGACCAGAAGTGTCTGAAGTGAAGTGTTGTCTGTGAAGGTAAGGGAGACACACAGAAGAAAAACACACAGGAGGGAAGAACTGGATTTTTCCCCACAGAGGATGGGACAAACTGAGGTTTTTCCTTTACAGCTGTTGTCCATTTTGTCATTTGCCTTTTGACTTTCCTATAGTGATTTTTACCTTGCTAACCTTCTCTGTGCTGCTTGGATACTTAGAATTAGAACAGGGGAGGGGGAGCCGGGATGAAGCAGAGAAGGAACAATTGGCTAGAGAACTTAGAGAAGACAAGTGTTTCAAGAAGGACAGAGTTGTCAAAAGGGTCAAATGATGCTTAAAACAAAACACGTAGGTGAGGCCATAGAAACTAGTATTAGTTTTGGCAAAAGGGAGGCCATCATTGGCCTTTCCAGTGCAGTTTTAGAGATGAGGTGGAGGTGGGCACCTGACTGGAGTGAGTGGGTGAGGAAAGACAGTGGAGAGTTGTTTGTTTTTTTGTTTTTTGTAGTTTTGCTGTTCAGTGGGGCAGAGAGCTGTGGTGCTAGTGAGGTGGGGATGTGGGATCGAGGGAGTTTTTTTAATGGGAGCTATAATTCCTGAGAGTGTTTCTATGCTGATATAGGTGGGAGAAATAACGGAGTGGTGACAGAAAAGCTAAGGATGCAGAAGGAGGCAGAGGGAATAATTTCAGGAGTGAGGCCCTGCTCATCCCTGAGTGAAGGGCAAGAGGGAGTGGGGTCCTGGCCCCCAGAGAGGCCAGGCTTCATCCACTGTGAGCACGGCACACAGCCAGGAAATCGGTGGGTGTGGGAGTCAGTGGCCGAATTCCTGCCTCATGGCTCACCTTTCCTCCCTGCAGTGTGTGGTGAGGGCAAGCTGAGAGGTCTGGAGTAGAAAAAAGAAGCGGGAAATATGTTAGAATATGGGGAAGAAAACATATTGGGGAAAGTGGCTGCAGAGTGTTGAAGGCCCATTTGAGATTTATGGCAAGAACGTCAAGGGAAGTCAGCGAAGACAGGTGTACGGTCATCTCCAGCCATGTTCAGGCAAGGCCTGGAGTGGGAAGATAGTACCCACCCGGTCAGGAAGTTGCCAGGCAAAAACAAAGAGGGAGAGGGGCAAGGGGTAGGGTATTTGCAAGGGAGAAACTGTCAGAAGGAACATGGAATCTGAGATGAGTAAAGAGGAAGTCAGGACACAAGGGAAGAAGGTTAATAAAACAGAAAGTGGCAAATGAATCGGAGGTCTTAAGATTGAAGAAATACTGGACTGCAAGCCTGAGCCTAAGCGAGATGGAGGGATTGCAGATAGGAGTCAAACATCACATCAGAAGGCTTGAAATAAAGGTTTTGGAGATGGTGCAGTTACTGGCGGTGACAAGGTAAAGGGCTGACCACAGGAGTGCTGCTGAAATGGCATTTGAGGTCAGGAGCTGAGATCCCAAGATGTTGGATCATGCCTCTGGGCAGAAACAAAATCTAGAATTTATACATTAGGAAAATCTTATGAGCATAGTTTGGTTTAAAGTGTAAGTAAAAATAGATTTTTGAATAAGTGGCTTGTGTTTTGCTTTACTGAAACACACTTAGATGGTGGGAACTATGGGAGAATGTACTTAGCTGGGTTAGGAAAATTGTATACCAGGAGGGATTTTGGGGGGAAGAGAGGGTGGGCTGAGTTTATAATAATTCATAATGGTTGGTACAAGCTGGCTGGGGGAAGAACACTGAAGGATTATGGCCTGTCAAAGTCTGAGCTCACGTTGTTTTGCTTACAAATTACACAACCTTCTTGTTCTTTTACTGGGCCAGCTCTGTGGACATGTTTACAATCGGGCTAAAGAATCAGACCTCCCAGTGACGTTATTAAACACACCCATATGCAATGATGGCCATAGTAACAAATAGCATGGGTGCCTCTGGAGTTACATATTCTCAAACTCAGTTTCCTAAGCACCTTAGCTGAGGCGGGTTGTGAAACGTTAGGGAGGACTCCGTTTTCCCACACACATTCACGGGAGAAAAGCATCCGGCCATTCAGGGTTCACAAGGGCTAGTGTGATCCCAGTTGTCCTCCTGGCAGGCGGTCACAGCAGTAAACACCCCAAAATTTCTGCTCTCTTTGGCTTTGGGTGATTTCTGTAATCATGTGACAACGCCATGGACAATCAGCCGAGCGAGGCCCAGAGGATCTGTGTGCGCTGTTGCGGCCCTCAGTTTCCTATTTAAAGGGGAATGATGTTCAGTGCATTCCTGGTCGGAAGGCAGGTCAGATGCCACAAGAATCAAAACTTGTCTGTCATATCAGTCAGGGTCCAATCAGGAACATAGAAACCACACCTGTTATTTTAATGGAGGGAATTTAATGTAAGAACTGCAGAAGTCCAAGGGAAGTGCTAAGGAAACACAGGCAGCAGCTGAGGGAAGTCGCTGGAGGGGTGGTGTTTAACAAAGGGAAAAGGGGAATTCCTGGAACTCAGACACTTGAAAGAGGAGCCCCAGGGAGGCGGAACTCCGGCCTCAGAGCAACGAGTACTGGAAGTAGGTGGGGCTTCTTTGAAGAGCACAATAAAGGCTGGTTACCCAAGTGCAACTGCGGGGATAAGGAACTGTCACCATAACAATCAGACGCAGAGAAGCAAACTGCAAGAAGCAATCCCTTCCCTCTTCCCGCTTTGCAGGCTTTCTCTTGCAGGCTTCCTCTAGCACCCCCTACTGGCAGAGCCTTGCTGAGGCGCCACCTGGCCAAGAGACTGCGCGAGGCCCCCAGCCCAGCAGCGTCGGAAAGGAATACACGTTTCCAGTATTGAGCTATTACAGACAGTGCTGCTGTGAGCGTTCCTGTTTGTATCTTTTAATGCACTTGTGCACTCATGTTGTAAAGTGTACTTGCTGGATTTAAGAATACAGATATTAACCGTTTGGGTGACTGTGTAGTGGTTTCTCATTGTGATTTCAATTGGCATATTTTTAAATACTATTGAAGTTGACCATCTTTGACCGCTTGATACCCTCTTTCGAAAGGAACCTGATTAAAGCTGCAGTCCATTTACAATTGGATGATCTGTCTTTCCCCTGTTGCTCTGTGGGATTTTTAATATATACTCAATACAAGCCCTTTGGATTGATGTTTGCAAGTATCTTCTCCCAGCTTGTGAACTTGCCTTTTGCTCTCTCTCAATGGCATCTCGTGATGAATAGATGTTCCTAATGTTATGTAACACAATTTACCAATTTTGTCCTTTAGGGTTACTGCTGTTGTGTCTTTTCTAAGAAATACTGTCTTATTCTAGGCTCATGAAGATATCCTCCTATATTTTATTCTTCTTTTTCTATTTTCCATCTCTTTGTCCAAATGTACTGAATTCTGAGTTAATTTCTTCACATCTGTTTTCTGATTTGCTAATTTTGTCCTCATCAGCTTTTAATCATCCATGGGGTTTCTAATTACAATAGTTTTTAATTTCCACAAATTCTTATTTTTCCCAATTCTGCTTGGTCATTTTTAGCCTCTTGTTTCTACATTGTGTTTTCAAAACACTCTTTATTTCCTTAAACATATGAAACATATTTATACTCCATACCTAAAAATGACAGTATCTACAGTCATTGTAAGAGAGATTCCACAGTTCAGTGTTTCTGCTGTCACTTGTTTATGGTGGCATGTTTCCCTCTGAGTTTTACAATTGCTTGCCATGAGCACAAGTTTGTTGCAATTTTATCCACAGGAATCCTTCAAAGCCTGAATTTAAAGAATGTTCTTCAGAGAAGAATTGTACTTGCTTCTGCCTAGAAACACTAGTAAAGTGAGACCAGTTGAAACTTTTGGCCTTTTTTTTTTGTCCCCTAAAGTTTAAAGGCTTGGAAATCTCCGGGAGACTCCCTCCCACTGCTCTAAGCCAAGGTCTGTTTGAGCAAGTACCATCTCTTTTTCATACACTGAGGGTGTTGCCTTTTGGGAATCCCAGATTTATAACAGGGTCTCTGGCCCAACTTTCTCTTTTGGATAGGCCCCGGGGTTTGTCTCTTGTCCACAAATCTGGCCTGTTAAAGCCCTGGCCTTGGGAACCCACAGCCTGCAGATATTGCCAAGGTAATGCTGGGCCTCCGTGCTGGCTTACTGGTTTTATGTTTTCTTATCCCTTCTCTTACTCCTTTCCTTTCCTTTTCTGCCAGCCCAGTAATGCATTTAAAAATGTGTTTTTAATATTTTACCCATCATCTTGAGTGTTCTGTACTATTTGTCCACCATATTGTCAGAAATAGAAGTCCAGTGATTTTTCTTAGAAAATATGTCACTCATGCAGGAGTCTTAGAAGGCAGGCAATTTCTTCTTCAGCAGTCAGTCATGTATGTTTTACAAACCCAGGTTTTTTTTTTTCCTGCTCTGTTTCCTTCGTGTTTGTTTAGAGTATCTCTGGGGAAATGCCTTGTATAAATTGTGTAGTTGCCATAACTGAGCAAAAATTGAATGAAAGACCTATAAAAACAGCAATTATTGTACTAAGTAATAAGACAATCACCCATGCAGTTGGGGGAAAACAGAGGCTATGGGGGAATCGATAAACCCCACTGATGCCCTCCTATCAGGATCAGGGCCACCTTCTTTCAAAGTGTTGCAACTGAGGAAGAGTTAGGAATTGTTTCAAACAAGATGATCTCCCTGGCTTAGGTGTAAATTTAAGTGGAGAAAATTCTGATAGAGCTAGAAGGATATTTCAATATGGATGTTTTTGTCATACTATATCTTGTGGGTTGCCGAGTAATCCAGTTCTGACCTCGTACGCTAAAAAATAAAAATAAATCCCCCAGTAAGGGTGCTGTGGCATAAAGCCCCAAAAATCTGTGTCTTCCTTAGCTGGAAGGAACACTCTTCTTCTCCTTAGAAGAGTGTTAGGAGGACCAACATATAATGATTGACTAGGGTTTTTACTCTTTCTGGGAGGCTATGGATGGCTCTGGCTTCTTTTAATACTCACAAAACCAGCCCCTTTCTGTTCTAGGTCTTAAATAAGCATGGCATTAATAACACACCCATCACTTCACTGGTAGTGTTTCTAACAGCTGGTTTCTTGGGAGGACTGGCAACATCAAGATCTCTTCTACAGAGGGACACTAACTTTCAGAATGGGCGATCCAGTCTTTTCCCTCAACTCCCGCCATGGTTAGCACAAACAAGAACCCCATGAAAATCTGTTCACTCTGGGGCCTGTAGTGACCAGAATGCAGCCTAGGATTTCATAATTTTTTGATAACACCATTTTTCTCCATATACAGTTCTATCTTGAAAGATAGGCACAATAGACAATTCATTTTATAGTAACTTATGAGGGATTCACCTGTCTGGGTCAAAAGCAAATAGGTCTGTCCTGGTCTGCCCCTTATTCCCAGGGAAATAATGGTGCTGGCATCCTGTTGCCAATAGACACCTGGTGAGGCTGGTCAAAAGAGAGCCTCACTTGCTTGCTAGTATTACATCTGTGTTTGCAGGGCACACAGAAGCAGCCTTGGTTGGGAAGGAAGAGGAGCTTTGCTGACAGGCACATCCCACATCTGGCAGCCCTCCCAGTGTCAGGGCCAATGGCTTCTTGTGATGAGCTGTAGCCCTTCCCAGCTGGTTTAGCACATGCCCATGCCTCAGCAGCTATAGCTGAGCTTTGCTTCAATTTCTGGCTTATGCTACTGCACTTCTTCTCAGAGCCTATCAGATCTGGACAGTTTTATAGTCATCTGTCACGAGTGCATCAATTATGTCTGGCTCCCTCCCCAAGCCCTGTCATCTCTACAGAGAGTGTACCAGTATTTTCACTAGAACTCCAGGGTTCCCGGGGCTCTGCTAGCCACTGTGCAGTTAGCTGTGGTTTCTGGGATGTATGCAAAGGATCTATTTTTATCCAGATTGGACCCAACCTAGAGGTTCTGACCCACCAAAGTCTTGATACAACTGTTGTCATTTAGGCCAGGGTGATTTACTCAACTTGTTTTTCTCCTTGCAGCATCCTTAATGTGGAGGATTGTTTCTGTTCTTGATTACTGGATCATAATCTTTCATAATTTTTTCAGGTTAAAAAAGCCTGTTGTCTCGGACTCTTTATAACTTCTCCATTTATTCAGTGGCATTGGTGCTTAGTTCCTGCTTCTGTCCCCACTAATATCTTGACAGTGGCTGGTGATCTTGATCTGGGCTTGGTTAAGAGTCCAGCAGGGGTTGGGGGGACCAGGCAGTCTGCTCACTGCTGAGGGGGTGTGAGATGGGGCACAGTGAAATAGGATGGGCTGGGGAGGGTGCTCAGGAAATACGGAGTCTGGGGCTCAGGGAATTCCGGGCTCCTGAGTGTGTCTATAAGAGTCAGGCTTCTTGCCTGAGCTCTGGGAGGTGGGCAGGGTCGGGGGCTCTGTGGCCCAAGACCAGACAGCTTGCTGGGTGTGCCCTGCTTCCCCGGTAGGAGATTCAAGCCCCTTTGCCTTCAGGGGGAATGCGGGGCCGGACCCTGAACCCTCGGACCATTTACCCCGTGTTGCCCAGACTCCGTGCCCTCCTGCCCCTGTCCTGGCAGAAGCGACTTCACTGCAAAAGCTACAGCCAGGTAGCGCCTCCTGGCCCACATGGCCCCTCCTCTCCCCTCTCCAGGCTGCTTACTGCCAGACCTTCCAGGTTCCCTCCACCCCTTTCCTTTCTCCTCCCCCAGCACCCCTTTCTCTGATAATCTGCCTCAGCCATGAGCCTGCACCGTCCCACGGCAGCTGCCCAGCCCCTCCCCACGGGCAGTGCTGGCTTGGTGGGCAGAGGGGTCTCAGCCAGGAGAGAGAGAAGCTCAGGGCTGCTGGCCTCCACCCGCCCCTCACCCCAGGCTGTGCTCCCTGCCTCCCTGCCCCCTGCCGAGCTGCCTTCTAGCCGGGATCAAAGCCGGCCTTTCACCTTGTCTGCACAGTCCCTTCACCACCCTTTGGCTGCTGTTCAACCCGCCAGCTCCCTTTGCTCTGTGTTCCCCAGGAGCTGTCTGTGGACACCACCACGTTTCCTGAGAAGATGAGAAACGGGATGCTGGGGGGCAGCAGTGACAAGGAAGCCATGGTGGTGCCTGAGGCAGCTGCAGCCTGCCAGGGGAGCAGCCCCACCTTCATCGTCCAGGAGACCTCACTGTGATGCCGACTCGGGGCCCAGGCCTCTGTCCACATGCTGCCAGGCCTGCCCCCTCACCCCAAGCCCTTTGTCCCTGGATGACCTGGGCCTGGTCACTGTGTCTGTCCTAGGCAGGGGGTTAGAGCTGTCACACACAGGGTCGTGGGGGTGAGGTAGGAACATTCCTTGACCATCACCAACCTAGTCTACAGCAGAGATTGTAAAATTTTTGGCCTCAGAACAACTTTACGTTCTTAAAAAAGTAGAACTTTGAAGAGTTTTTGCTTATGTGGATTATTTCTATTGATATTTAATATATTAGAAATTAAAATAAATTAGAAACTAAAATTGAAACATATTAGAAATTAAAGTAGGATTTTTAAAATATTTATTTCAAAATAAGATTAATTAACCCATTATATGTGAATGTATATTATGTTTTTATGAAAAATAATTATTTTCCATATTGGAAAATATTTAGTGAGAAGAGTCACATTGTTTTACATTTTTGCAAACATCTTTAATGTCTGTTGTAATAGACAGCTGAATTCTCCTATCTGCTTATACATTCTCTCTGTAGTTGTAATATCACATGTCATATGGCTTCTGGAAAATTCCATTACACTTGTAAGAGAATAAATGAAAAAATGCTAGCAGATCTTGTATTACAAAAATAGTATTGGCCACTTAAATCACTGAAAGGGTCTCAGGGACTCACAGAGTTCCCAGATCACACAGTTTTTTATATCCACTTCAGCTATTTTGCCCATCTCCCCATTCCCCTCCCCTCTGGCAACCACCAGTTGGTTCTCTATAGCTATGAGTCTGTTTTCTGTTTTGTTCATTCATTTGTTTTGTTTTTTAGATACTACATATAAGTGAAATCATACAGTATTTGTCTTCCTCTGATTTATTTCACTTAGTATAATGTCCCCTAGGTCCATCCAGGTTGTCACAAATGGCAGGATTTCCTTCTTTTTTATGGCTGAGTAGTATTCCATTGTATATATATACCCTATCCTCTTTATCCGTTCATCTATCAATGGACACTTAGGTTGCTTCCCTCCCTTTCTCAAATTAGTTTTTCCTTTTTTGGGGGGTGGGGATAAATACCCAGAAGTGGAATTGCTAGATGATATGGTATTTCTGTTTTTTAATTTTTTTTTTGAGGAAATTTCATACTGTTTTCCACAGTGGCTGTACCAATTTACATTGTACAACAACAACAATGTAGGAGGTCTCCCTTTCCTCCACATCCTCCCCAACACTTGTTATTTCTTGTCTTTTTGATACTAACCATTCTGACTGGTGTGAGGTGATACCTCATTGTGGTTTTAATTTGCATTTCCCTGATGAATAGTGATGTTGAGCATCTTTTCATGTGTCTGTTGGCCATCTGAATGTCTTCTTTGGAAAATGTCTAACTAGGTCCTCTGCCCACTTTTAAATCAGATCATTTACTTTTTTGATCTTGAGTTCCATCTGAGACCACACTTTGAATACTTCTGATCTAGAGCAAACTTTATGTAAAGGGCCAGATAGTAAATATTTTAGGCTTTACAGTCTGTTGCAGCTATTCTATTCAGCTGTGGTATCAGGAAAGCAGCCATAGGTGATATGTAAACAAATGGGTGCAACTGTATTCCGATAAAAATTTATTTTCAAAAATAGTGAGGGCGTGAGTGCTGAATTTGGCTCACTGGCCACAGCTTCCCAACCTCTGATCTAGAATACCAGGCTTGCAGGGGACCTGGGTTTAGGGCTGGTGCCACAGAAGGGAGAGGGCAATGCCATCTGACATCCTAGGTAGAGGAGTAAAAAGAGAAATTTCCGGAGAAGGCTAGATCTTCTATTTCTAATTACTCTAGTTCCCAATTTGCTAAATCTGCAGTCTCCACCTTATCACTTAGATATCCCTTGAACAGTACTGCTCCTCCCACAGCCCATCTAAGCCTCTGCCTTCAATCCAGCTGCTCATCAGAAGGCACCTTAGTGTCATTTTGTCATCTGTGCTCCTGTACCCTTTTGGAGCCCCTATTCCCAGGAAACAAAAGCGGTCTTTGGACATGAATCTCAGTTGTGTCCAAATGCTCTCATCCACCCCATGTCCCCTAGCCCTGGTGAGAATAAAAAAATCTCCCAGTGAGCAGGTGTTTTTCTTCCTCTGTTGCGAAGGCAAAGAGGGATTACTCCTGGTTCTAGTTCATTTGTGGCTACAAGTCTCCTGACATTTCCTCTGCCTTTGCTTGGCTCTACCTGCCCTCTCTCAACCCTTTGCTCCCTGGCCTGACTTTTCTGGGTGTTTTCAGGATCACAGGTTCTGGACCCCACAGGCCTGTCCTGGGCACTAAGGAAATAGCTTTGCCTAGGCAGAGCCTGAGGCAGCTGTAGAAACTCATAGTCATGGTACTTGTCCTTCCCCAGCTCTCTACCAGCTTCATTCTACTTTCGCCCCCCTTGTCTCCTCTACTGGCATAAAGTGGCTAGCCCTGTGGGGTTGGCCTATATTAAAAGGCTAGAAAAAGGCTGCAGTCTGAGGGTGGGGTGGGGCAGGCTCCAAATCAAAGTCTCCTCGGTTATCCGGAGAAGCCCCATGCTATGGGGAATCCCCAGTGCATACCCAAAGCCAGATTTCCCAGTTCCAGCTGTAGAAAAAGATAGTGTCCCACCAGCTCGGGAGGAAATTATCTGCTCCTCTTCCTACCACCATTGAACTCATCCTGGAATACACTGCTATTTGGCTTTAAAAATAGAACATTCCAGCTGGACTTTTATGGTCTTGTGAAGAACACTGTGCACATGGCCACCCACACCTGGTCTCTGCCCCTGCCTGGCCCCATCCAGCTGCCCAGAGCAGCTCTGCACAAACTCTCCAGGCCCCTCAGCACAGACTTGGTAGATTTATGAGTTCGGCCTTGGCTGAGGCCTTCTCCCCATGGCTCCCAGCCACAGTCCAGCTGCTCTCCCACGTCCATGCATGCAGCCATGACTGGGACGTTCTGTGCCTCCACCCCAGCTTGCTGAGTCACCCCCTTAGCCCCCTCTTCTTGCTTCCTTGGACACCCCTGTGGAGGAACCGGACCCCCAGGCACTCACAGCCTGCCCAGAACCTCATTTATTTTCATGACAGCAATGATGGCTCTAAGGCTACCCCTGTTGGGACTGTAGGGAGCCTGGCCCATTCCCTTCTGCTCTCAGACCCTGAAGTTTAACAAAAAGATGGTTTCTTATCTGTCTGGACTTCAAGAGCTTGGTTTGAAGCTAAATCTGATCTGGAAAATTACTTCAGTAGGTGCAGAGAATCTATACCTAATTATTCCTCAAATGATTTCTTCATAGATAGATTCCACCAAAACTCTATCAGGTTTCTGGCACCCCCATGGCAGGACTTAGGGAGCACCTGGGAGGCCTGTGCCTGTGGGAAGGAGCTGGCCCTAGGAGCTCATTTGTAGACAGATTGTAGAAATAATTGCAGAGCCAGTAAGGCCGTAGGCTAAAATCATACAAGGAACCCACAGAACCCAGGCCTATCTTGTTTTTCCTGGAGGTTAGGTTTCTAACATAATGGAAAGAAAAGACTAATTATCATCTCCTGAAAAAGATATACATTCTCCTTCTACAGTCCTTCAAGGATCT
Source organism: Manis pentadactyla (assembly GCF_030020395.1). Lineage (NCBI taxonomy): Eukaryota > Metazoa > Chordata > Mammalia > Pholidota > Manidae > Manis > Manis pentadactyla. Next base: position 214,915,358 of record NC_080020.1, read on the forward strand.
AATAGGGTCTATCAATATCCTTTATATGCAAGGCCTTAAGGTGCTGTCTGGTTCAGTTCAGGTAGACCTGCCTCTGGGATAAGAACATCTCAAACTAAGCAGCTGGGACTCTCTGAAAGTTTCTCTGGAAGCTGGCATGTAAGCAATGTAAGCTTTATGGCTTAACCTGTAAATATAACTCATTTCAAGAAAAGAGTGGAGGATTGCTGGACCCAGAGAGAGAAATGTGGTGATGAGGGGCAGCTGGGAAGACCGTAGTGCAAAGACAAGAATCCTAAATTCCTCCTTGTCTTTGGGGAAGCATCTTGTGGCACAGTAACAAAGCATGTTCCCTTTCTCAGTCTCCCCTCTGCCTATGTGACCCCACCCAGCTCGGTTCACACTCACAGCTGCTGAGGCCTGTCTGGCCTTTACCTTTCCCATCAGCACCCGTGGTGGCTGCTACCCTAGGCCCCACCTGTGCAGCAATGTTTGCTGGAACCTTAGGGGAAAAAAGCAAGGGGCAGAGCCCTAACCCAGCTTCCAACTTTATCAAACCCCTTCCTCTTGTAGCGGCCACAGAAGAGCCACCAGGGTGTCAGCCCCTGGGTGCAGGGATGAAGATTTGCTCCCAGGAGCTCCTGAGGACTCTGTATCACCAAGGTACCCACCGCTTTGTCTGGTCTGCGTGTTGGAGCCCGTGTCAGATTGGATGGGTGAGTCCGAGAGAAGACAGGCAGGGCCTGGGGAGCATCCAGGTCCCTAAGCTTGAGCTGCAGTCTAGGACGAACGGGCAATTGTGAGGGTCATTTGTCATCAAAAGCTGATGAGGGTGGCCTGGTGGGAAGGAGAGCATCGGCGTCTCCAGAGACTCGGGGCCCAGCCTCTGCCTCCTTCATTCTTTGGCCTGAGGTGGTGGCTGTGGCGGAGTCCAGACCAGAGCCCAGGCCTCCGGCATAGAGACGAGATCGCATTGGCCACTTCTGTAAGACACGGGGATGGGAAGTGAGTAATGCTCACTACTGCAGCCCCTCATAGTTCTTGGCACCCAAAACCTGGCCTTCACCACCCGTTTCCTGAGGTCCTTTCCTATCCTACCTGCTCTGATAGTGGTCTCAGGCTCAGACCACTTACGGCCCCACACATTCTCCTTTCTATCTGAGCTTGGCAGACGTGAGGAACCATGGACCCTGAGAGGAGCCCCCACAGTGAGGATGGAGGTGGATGGCAAAGCTGGCAGCAGCCAGGGGGCTGTGCAGTGGGGAGGTTCCTGACATCAAACAAGTCCTGACCCCCTCTTGTCCAGCTCCTGGCTCAAGTGCCTTTGGCCCCAGATGGCAGTGCTGCCCACTCCCTCTAAGCTGGGGATTGTCTATCTTTCCAACAGAAGCATGGACAGTCCCAGAAAATGCCTTCTTCTTGACAGCCCCTGCCCCTGTGGCCAAGGGGCACGGCTCCTAGCTAACTACCCCATGGTACCAAGCTGTTGGAGGCTTAGACCTCACCTGGCCCTCATTCTCCAGCATATTTACCATCACTTCCTACATGCAAGGGCCTTACCTTGACCACAGTTTTGCAGCTAAGGAAATTGCTGTGCCACCCCAGATGCCACTGTCAGCATTTCAGAGCTGCCCCTATTTTATCTCAAATTCTTGCATTTTAGCTATATTTGCATGAAAGAAAAAAAATCTCAAGTTTCAAGACATTTCAGAACCTGATATTTAGGGGAGAGAGATGGTGAAAAGTATTCTCCATAAAAATAAAGTTGACCCTATTACAATGTTATCCTCAGAAGGCCAAGATGACCCTTCTTCCACAACACAGTTACATTCTGCAGCCAGCAACCTACAGTGCCGTGGCCTGGGTCTGCTTGGTGGCTGCAAGAGTGGGGTCTGAAGTCAGACACTATTGGGTCCAAACCTCATTTAATCACTTACTCTCTCTGAGCTTTGCTTTCTCATCTGTAAAGTAATCCTCATTCGGTTCTTGTGTGGAGTAAAAGATAAAAGTGCACTAAATACTTAGCCCAGCTCCTGGCATAAGTTTAGTACTCAAATAATGTTAGCTATTTTTGCAGTGATGATTATGGCAAATTTTACTTTTCATTCACGATCTCACTTCATGCCTCAGAAGAGAAGGCTCCTATTATCTTCCCGTTCACATGTACTAGAGTTGAGGTTCAGGAAACATAGGTGGTGGTCTGGTAAGTGGTGCCTGCAAGAAGCCCTCCCTCCCCACTGACGCCTCCCCTCTCCCTCTACTGTTGCTCCACCCCCTCAACCCCCTGCCCTTGTTTGCTTCTAGAGTGATGCTTTCTTAGGCTGAAGTCTAGAGGACGCCAAGACATTGTCTGAGAAGGTGTTGCCCCCTGGAACCTAGTCCCTTCTGAGTGCAGTTTCCTTTCCCAGGTCCCAGCCCTAGAACTTGCTCCTCTACCCTCCCTGCCACTGGGCACCCCAGAGTCTTGGGGCCTCTGTGAAGTTCCCTCCTCTCGGAGGAAACACATTCTCATGAAGTGATTTCCAATCACCACCCCCACCAGACCCACGAGAAACCCAGGGTCAGCCCAGCCCCAAGAGCCAGCCTTAGCTCCTCCCCGTCTGAGACCATCCCAGTGTCAGCTCTGTCAGGGCAGGGGGCCTGCCCTGCCCTGACGGAATTCCTCCATCCACTTCCCCTGCTCCGAGGCGCTGGGCCCATGGCCTACCTTGAGAGGGTGCAAGTAGCGAAGTCCACGCAGGAAAGGTGGCCGGGCAGGGCCAGGCAGTTCGTGGCCAAGCGTGCGGGTGAGGTGGGCTATGTAGCTAGTGGCCAGCACCAGCACGTCCAACTTGGAGAGCTTGGTGTCGGGCGGCACGGCAGGCAGAGCAGCCTGCAGGGCCAGGAAGGCCTGGCGCAGGGTCCTCACGCGGCTCCGCTCGCGCGCGGCGTTCTCAGGACTGGCCTCACTCTGCACGGAGGACCGCAGGTGAGCCGGGCTGGCCAAAACCCCGTCAGCCTTTGGCCTCTAAGAGCTTTCTAGAGTGAGGTCTCCTGCCGGTCATCGCGCACTGAGCAGCAGAGACCAAATGGCCTCACACATTCTCTGGCTGCTCTCAGCACTGCCCTGTTTTACAGCTGGGGAACTGAAGAGAAGGCCCTGCCGGCAGCAGGATGGCCTGGTCAGAAGGTGAGAGTCCTTTACTCTTTCTAACCCTGCACTGTGCCTCCTCTGAGCCCTTGCTCTGTCCACACCACAGTACGAATCCTGCTTATCAGGGTGCCCTGGGGCCACAGCAGCGCAGAGCGGGAGCCTGCTCTGTACGGCTGACCCTTGGCCCCGCCACGTCCTGAATGAGGAGGCAGCTGCAGTAAAGAGGAAAGGACACCATACAGGGGGTCAAAACACACAGGCTGAAGTCCTGGCCCTGCTGCTGCCAGCTGCCCTGGGACCTTGGGAAATTCACATCACACCTCAGTGCCTCCGTTTCCTCAGAAGTGAGTTGGGCCAGCTCTCTGAGCCACGCTCTAGTTAAGGCCAGCTCTAACTCATCCCAGCCACCCAATCATGGAGACTTGGAGTCGAAGGGGCGAGGGTCCCTCTCTCGGCAGGGCGGTAATACTGAGGCTCAGCCACCAGAGGTGACATCTCAGCTCCTCTACCCCGTGCCTCCCCGAGCAGCCCCTGCAGGCCCAGTGTTCCTTACCCTGCCACGGGCCGGGCTTCCGGCCCCGGCCCCGCTGGGGCCAGGGGTAGCTCTGCTCCGCCTTTGGTTGCTCCAGCTCATCTCTTCCCATGTGGCCTGCCTTGTCCTGCTCAGGCGGCTCCTCTTCCCGTCGCCGCCGCCTGCTAGCAACCGCAGCTTGGCCCTCGCCAGGTTCTGCCCCACTCCGGGCATGGCTTGTCTCCCTCTGGCCTGTCTCTGCAACACGCCCCACGCCTGGGGTGTGGTGCCACAGTCCCCAGGGCAGGAGCACAGAGTCTGAGGGAGCCCTTGGCTCAAGCTGGCTGGGGCAGGCTGGCCAACCAGCCAGCAGTGTCCATATCTGAGGGAGCTGGCGCCAGCTCAGTCCTGCTTTGCTCCTTGTTCTGGGAAAACCGCCCACCGGCACAGCCCCCGCAAAGAGTCTCCTGCCTGCCTCCTAATCAGTTGGGGGTGGCGGGGGGGTGGGCGGTTCTGGATACTGGGAGTGGCCAAGCCCTGGCAGGAGGCCCCTGATGAAGAAGGCAGGAGGATGGGACGGGATCTTCTTTCCTGGAGCCTTGCCCGACCCTGACAGTGGTCCTGTGATAGACCTGCAACTTCTGCTGTGGGGCTCAAGTCCATACAAGGGCCCTGAACCTCTTCTCTGTGCCGGCATGCCTGCACACATCCTTGAAAGGACCTTTCCTCCCCTTGCCAGTGAGTGTGACCTTGCAGTCACAGGGTGCCACATCCCCCAAACACACCACCTATTTCCCACCCAGTGCTTATACTTGTACCTTTCCAGCCCCCTGAATACCTTCTTCCAGCTCTGCCGGGGAAATGGCTGTCCACCCTTCAGGTGATGCCCTTCATTTGTGAGGATTTCTTTAAACCCCATGGAGCCCAGAGCCCATCTCTCCCCAAGGAGACATGGATTTAATTGGATTGGTACTCCCGTTGATGCATGACCACACCTGCTAGTTTCCTGGTGGTTCAGTGTTCTTGGAGCACTATGTGCCAGGCACTGTGCTAAGAACCTGATAGGTATTATTTCTCAAAACAACCTTATAAGAAAAAAGAGACTCTTATGTCCTCATTTTACAGATGGGAAAACTGAGGTATCTGGAGATAAAATAACTTGCCCAATGTCAAACATCAAGTAAGTGATGGGGGTGGAATGAAAACCCAGCAGTTAGTTGGACTTGGAAGGCTGCCCCTGACCCTGTGCTGTTCTGCTTTGGCTGAGTTACTCACATGTCTGCCTCCATGCTAGACGTGAGGTCTTTGAAGGCAAGGACCAGGATGTTTGCTGAGTTGCATCATATCCTCCACACACTGGTAGGTGGAGGCAGGGTGACGGAAGAGCAAGTCTGCCATAGTAGCCCCTGCCTGCCCTTGAGTTTCAACCTCTGCTTGTAGCAGAATCCATTTTACGTGTCCTTGTCCCCCAGTCTTGAACTCCAGGGGAGACAAAATAGGAAATGGGAAAGTACAGAGAGGACAGAGAAACAAAGGTGGATGTACAGACAGTGAGAGACACCTAGCCAACCAGAGAGAAAGGAAAAAAGAAGACAAAAACAGCCCAGATGTCCATCAGTAAGGAAGTGATGAATAGATTTTGGTATATCCGGACTATGGAATGATGCACAGTAATAAAAGAATAAGACAGGTTCTGTGTGGTGACATGGTAAAATGTTCCAAGATGCACACTTAAGTGAAAAAGCCTAGTTTAACAAAAGCAAAAATGAACAAATGTGACTACATCAAACTAAAAACTTCTGTACAGCAAAGGACACCATCAGTAGAACAAAAAGGCATCCTACAGTATGGGAGAATATATTTGTAAATGATATACCGATAAGGGGTTAACATTCAAAATATTTAAAGAGCTCACACACCTCAACACCCAAAAAGCAAATAACCCGATTAAGAAATGGGCAGAGACACTTCTCAAAAAAAAAATGCCTAGTTTAGATCAATATGTATAAGATCCCAGCCAGGATCAAAACCACTAAAAAAGAAAAAGCTGCAAGTGCTAAGGTTTATGTGCTTATGCCAGTGTATAGAACAAACCTGAAAAGTTGCATGGCAAGTGTGTGTGTGTGTGTGTGTGTGTGTGTTTACTTCAGATGCAGAGAATTAAAAATACTCCTAAATTCATGGCACACTGTTGTCTGTGGTTCACACAGGGCCTCTTGTTAGCCTCCCCCATTCCCCCACCACCTCCCTCCCTCCCTTCCTTCCCTCCTTCCATTTGTTCCCTTTATCCCATCCCCATTATTCTTCCTATTATAGGTAACCACTCCGAAGTGTTTAATGTTTAGTCTTTGGCTAGTATGTGTGGTGATTTAAAAATACATACAAATTCTTTGATACACCTCTCTAAAAGGTGGAGGCTAACCCCCTCCTATGAGTGTGGGCAGGGCTTAGGGACTTGTTTTAACAGTAGAATGTGGCAGAAGTGCCTGTGCGTTACTTCTGAAACTAGGTTATGAAAGACACCGTAGCTTCCTCCTGGGATCTCTCAGATCACCTGCTGGGGGCAGCAAGCTGCTATGTCATAAAATGTGCCATTTTAACCATTTTTAAGTAAATGTTTCAGTGGCATTAATTACATTCACCCTGCTGTGCAAACGCCACCCCCATCCATCCACAGTATATTTTTTCATCTTGCAAAACTGCAATTCTATACTCACTAAACAGTAACTCACCCTTCCTCTTACCCCCAGAACCATCACTGAACTTCCTGTTTTTGTGAATTTGATTATTTTAAGTATTTCATATGAGTAGAATCATACCGTATTGGTCCATTTGTGATCAGCTTATTTCACTTAACATGTCCATGAGGGTCGTCCATGTTGCAGCATGTGTCAGAATCTCCTTCCTTTTAAAGGCTGAATAATATTCCACGGTATGTAGATAACACATTTTGTTTATCCAGTCATCTGTCAATGGATATCTGGGTTGTTTCCATCTTTTGGCTTTTGTGAATAATGCTGCTATGAACTTTGGAATACATATATTTCTCTGAGACTCTGCTTTCAATTCTTTTGAGTATATACCCAAAAGTGAAATTGCTCGGTCATATGGCAATTCTAATTTTTAATTTGTTTAATTTTTAATGTTTTATTTGTTGAGGAACTGTTTTGCACAGTAGCTGCACCATTTTACATGACCAGCACAAGGGCTCCAATTTCTCTACATCCTCAGCAACACTTGTTATTTTCTGTTTTGGTTTGGTTCTACAATTGCCATCCTAATGAGTGTGAACCTATGTTTTTTAAGCCTCCATTTCATTAGTTTTTAAGTTACATTTTCATTTTCTTCCTTCTCACTTCTTTAATTTTTGTCCTAATGTTCATTTCCCAACTTCTCAAGAAGAAAGCTTAGTTGGTTTGTTTAAAGTTTATTGTTTTGTTAAATGATAAGAGGAAAATAGAACAAGAAGACAACCAAATTTTTTACAAAAGTACAGCCTCAAAACTACATTAAGCAACAACTGATAGAAATGCGGGAAGAAATAGATAAACCAATAATTAAGAGTTGATTTTAACATACCCCTTTCTGAAACTGATGGAGATTAAATAGGTATACAAAAGCAGAGGTACTGAATTATAATTAATAAACTCAAGATAGTAGATAGATCCAAAAGTAGAGGACAAATAGTGGACATCCGAGAGTGAAAATGGAAGCATGTCGAAGCCAACTTTTAAATTTTACTTGGCATACTTTTGTATTGTTTGGATATTGTACAATAGAATTTATCTGTGTATTATTTGTATACTTCAAAGAACAAAAAGAGATAAAAGGCAAAAAAGCAATAGTGGTTTAATCAACCAGCTCACTGTTTCCCACCACAACGCTCTGTCCAAGTCTTGATGAAATCAAAGTACATGGAGATTATCATAATGCCAAGGCTGGAAAAACTCATTTACAAAGTAGGAAATAAGAGTAATGTGGAAAAAGTTATGTGATACATACTTAAAGATTTTTTTAGGTACCTGTTAGCACTTGGGGAGAAGGTACATTGCATTGCTGAACTGCAAAAGCCACTCACAGTGGGTCAGAGCACAGATGTGCAAATTTTAATTCCCATCTAGCAAGTAGCTAGTTTGAGAGAATGCGTCAATCAACTTTGGAAGAATAAGAAAAGGAGAGTTGCACCGACAAATCTGGTAATACTCATCCCACCACTCTTCAGAAAAGACAGAGCTTTCCCAAAAGCCTTTGAGTATTTCTATTGAGATGAACAAAACTAACTCTCTTAGTTGGGTGTTATTAAACAATCAGTTTGTTAATTTGCCCAACTTCCGTGTTCTGAGACCATGCATCAACCATCTTTCTGCCTCCCAAGCAGGTCTGGGTACATAAGTTGAGAATACTGATGATCTTGAAAGCAATAAGTCCATCTCTGCAGCTATGATTTCTCATGGGAAATCAATGATATTGATTCTATTTACATGTTGACTTTCCAAAGAGCTAGACTATAGAAAGAGAGCATACTAATTATTTCCTGTCTGTGTGAGCTACTTTTCCAGGGTAAATTTATAAATTGGCTTTCTGGCATGACCTCAGGTTGTTGTGTACTAATTGACATGGTCAAAAGCATATTTCTTATCCTGGAAAGTGAAAGCCCAGATACAACTACCTTCCCTGAACAGCATATATGCCACTTCCAGATGGCTGTATGTTCTCTACAACCCATTGTGGCTATTGTGCTTATCCGTTTCCTTTCTAAGAGCTCACATACATTCTGTTCAATAATCCAGTTTATGTCCCGTCCAGCGGGACCTAGTTATTTGTGGGGACGAGGGAGATCCGACCTGAAAGAAAATGGGGGCGAGAGAAGAGCGAAGGCAAGACAATGTTCTGATCAAGCCTTCAAATTTTATTGTAAGACGGGGGTACATATATACTAATGTTCAGGGGCAGAGTGGGCCATAGGATACTTGTAAGCAGGGGATTGGCTGCACAGCAGGGATGGCGCAGCGAGTTACATTCTGATGGGCATATGATAATGGGGAAGGAGGGGGAGAAGAGTATCTCTTGGCGCGCGCGGGCTTTCTTGTTGGCGCGCGCGGGCTCGCAGCTAATCTCCAGGAAGTGAAGCAGGAACCTCATGAACTGTGGCCATCTTGTTGTCTTTGTGTGGCTCCCAACATCTCCTCCCTTTCTATTTATTTCAGAAAGGTGGGCCTTAATCGAGTGAGGGAATAGAGGCCTGGCTCCTCCAGCAGGGTAACATTTCGCAAATGCTCTCGGTATCTTTTAGGGAGGAGAGGCAGAGCTGAAAGCCAAATTGATCTTAATATATCAAGGCTTTATGTACATATGGATACCAACCTCTATGCAAGCCAGGCATATTCTCAGGGAGGACCAGAGAGGTTCTAGGAAGAACCCTCCCTTGCGGTACTTTGTCTCGCACTCATCTCGATGCCCATACCCTCATAAATGGTAATGGGGTATGTCTGGTTCTGGCCGACCAGCATATGGGCCACATTAATTACGGTGCCAGAATCGATGGTACCATGGTTGAGGTGCCTGTAAAGTTGAGAACTGGAGACCGGGAGCGTTGGTTGGCTCGGTATTAGACTCTTCATCACAGGCTGTAAGTCTGTGATAATGAACAGCAACTGCTGGCTTGACGAGCTGGTCAACCTGCTCTCGAATAAAGGCTGTTAGTTTTCTTAAGGCCCAAGGGCCAAAAGACACTAAAAGGAGGAGTCCTGCTAAGGGTCCAAGGATGGTGGGGATCAGAGTTGTGAGCCATGGGGACTTAGTGAACCAGGACTCAAAGGGACTTTGGCTAGCTTCTCGCTCTCTCTTTCTCTGGTCTAGCCTTTCTCTAAGCTTTGACATTGAATCTCTTACTATTCCGGAGTGGTCTGCATAGAAACAGCATTCTTCTCTTAAAGCTGCACACAGACCTCCATCTTTTAGGAGCAGTAGATCTAGCCCCCGTCTATTCTGCAAGACGACTTCAGAAAGGGAAGTCAGAGATTCTTCAAGTTTGGTAATAGATTGTTCTATGGTTTTTAGATCGTCGTCAATGGCGATTCTCAGCCCTTCATAGTTTTGGTTCCCCTGGATGATGGCAGCTGTCCCTGTTCCCACTCCTGCTGCAATTCCTACTCCCACTAATGTGGCTAGGGTCAACGAGACTAATTCTCTCTTGTACCTATTTTTAGGGTCGAACTCAGTGACAAATGAGGAATCATCATGATATATAAGCCTTGGTACTAGTTGAACCATAACACAGAAATCATGGGAGGAATTGAAAACAGAGGTGGAAACACACGGTGTTAGTCCAGTGTTACAAGCCCACCATCCTTGACGGGGAGGGACTAGATACCTGTTCTCGCCTGAGGAAACTATAGGTAGGGTGTGATTACACAGACTTTTATGGGTTGAGGGAATTGTTCCTAAACATGTAGCTTTTCCAGTTACCTCAGTCAGGGTTAACTTTTGCGAGCCCCAGCTACAGGCTTCGTGGCTGGTCGTATTATTAAAATTGCCTAACAATCCTAGTCCTTCATAGTAAGGAGGTGAAGAGGAAAAGCATAACCAACAGGATTCGGTAGAATTTGGGTTGGTGGTATTTAGAACTCGGAAAGCTCCTTCAAGGAGGTTGAGAAAGCGCCATCCGGTGCTAGGAAGGAAGGTGGGTCGGTTAAGAGTGGAGGCGAAGGAAGGGGTGGCAGCGTCTGCAGGTGGGGCTAGGGTTGGCGCGGGCGGGGCTGGGAGACGCGGCTGGTCTCGCAAGACAGCGTTGGGTCCTACTGGGACAGCTGGAAGAGGCTCTGCTTTAAGCTTGATTGTAAACGAGACTCCATTATCATAGCCACTCTGGTAGAGTCTCAGTCCCCATGTGGCCCCCGTTGTCCAACTAGTACTCCGTTTCCCAGGATTGGTGAATTCGATACGCAACGGGTGACACCATGTATTGCACGTGCCATCGTTGCCCCGATTTGAGTGGGTGTAATTAGCAGTGACTTTAATAAGGTCCCATGAGGAGGAGGGCCGCCAGTAGGTGTCACCTGAGGTCTCACAACTCCAGCTTGCACAGTAAAAATCTGATAATCCTTGACACTTCCAATTAAGGGCCTGGCTACGATGGTAACCAGGGCAGACATAGAAAGTGAGGGTTTTCAACTCTCTCCTCTTGCTGGGTTCTCCGCATCCTCCCCAAGGGGGCGATCCTAGGCTCCCAGGGGAGGAGGGGGGTTTTTGGAAGTCTGTGTGTCCTTCCAAACCCCAATTGGCTGCATCTATTGCTAATGTACACAGGTCGGGGTACAGGTCTGGCCACCAGGAATAGGGGTGTGCTATTTTTGACACACTCCAAACTACGTTCCCTGTCCCACTGATCACCTCCCAGGTCAAGTTGTGAGACTGCTGTGGGCTGGAACATCTGCCTGGGGGAAGGGAGCACAGTACCAGTACAATGGCACACAGTTCGAAGGCGATCATCTTAGGGGCGTTCTGCTGATCTTGAGCTGGAGAGGATTCTTGGTAGATTGGGCTCTCCACAACAGGTTTCACATGAGATGCGTGGATCCACTTCTTGCCTTCTGAAATTAAACAGAAAGGGAAGGCTTCTCAGGGGTTAACATGCCCTGGACTAGAGTTATTGTTTTTGCTTTTATTTGTGTCTAGAAGTTTAATGAGCCTATCTGGGAGCCATCGGGCATTTTGTGCCTTAGCATCATATATACAAGCATGTCCTTTCCCCCATATGAGCACAGGGTCAGGCCCGTGCCATGTGTTGGTCATCGGATCTCTCCACATAGCCTGTGCATAATTATCTGCCGTTGAGGGATGCCAAAGGCGATCAGCAGCGGTTTTACCCGCGGAGTCATAAGTAAGGAAATTAAGAACAAACAATGCATGATTTAGGAGTGTCTTTGCATTACCTGTTTTCGGATAGAGTACTTCTCCCCCTGACTGAAGTTTGAATAACATGTTTTTAAGGGTTAAGTGGGCTCTTTCAACAATGCCTTGGCCTTGGGGATTATAGGGGATTCCTGTTATGTGCTTAATACTTAACTGCGCACAGAACTGTTTAAAGCTAGAGCTGGTGTATCCAGGCCCATTGTCAGTTTTTAAGATTTTAGGTGGTGGTAGATATGCCAGGCATGAGAGAACATGGGTAATAACATTTTTAGTTGCCTCTCCCGTTTGCAAGGATGCACATAGGAAACCACTACATGTGTCAATAGACACATGGATATATTTTAATTTACCAAAGGGAGGGTAATGAGTGACATCCATTTGCCATATCTCTCCTGGAACTAACCCCCGGGGGTTGATTCCGTTATGAGGCTCTGGGAGGAGAGTTAGACATCCTTGACATTGCCGAACTATTTGGCGGGCCTGTTCTCGGGTGATTGAAAATTTGAGTCTAAGAGTATGAGCATTGAGATGATGTAGTTCATGAGCCCGTTGGGCTGCAGCCAAGGGTGAGTCTGACGTGACAGAGGCTACTAATTGAGTCGCCAGATCAACTCTGTCATTGCCTTTGGCAAGCGGCCCTGGAAGGCCAGTGTGAGCGCGTATGTGCCCGATGAAAAAAGGGGCATCGCGGTTTAGAATTAATTTTTGCAATTTTGCGAATAGGGGGGAAGCATTTGTAGAAGGACGTATATAAGGCACTGTCTCTAATAGGGGAACAGAGGTTGCTACATAGGCACTGTCAGTGTAAAGGTTAAAGGGGGCATCTATTAAAAGCTCAAAAACTTTGATTATTGCAGTTAGTTCAACAAGTTGTGCAGAAGAGAGGTCTGTCTGTATTCGAGTAACTTGCCCATTAATACTGAAAGCGGCTATACCGGAGGAGGACCCATCAGAGAACACTATCACGGCCCCAGCAATTGGCGTGGTTTTAGTCCTTTTGGGAAAGACAACCGGGGTCTTTTGAAGGAACTGGACTAATCTGTCTGCAGGGTAATGATTATCTATTGTCCCATGGAAGGAGGTGCAGCTAATTGCCCAATCATCATCATGTTGAATAAGCCATTGTAATTGAGATGTATTGTATGGGAGGGTTATAACTTCAGGGTCTCTCCCAAACAGCTTGAGAGCTGCCTCTCGGCCTAAACGTAAAAGGGCAGCAACTAATTGAGGATAGGTAGCTAAGACTCTAGGGGGGGAGGCTGGCAAATGAACCCAAAATAGTGGATGGTTTTGCCAAAGGACTCCTGTAGGGGAGAAGGGGGTAGGGAAAATGAGCAGCCACAAACTTAGATGTGGAGAGAAGTAGCTAATGGTCTGTTCAGAAATAGCCTGCTCTACAATGGTTAATGCCCTTTGTGCTTCTGATGAAAGCGAGCGGGGGGAGGAAGGATCAGGGTCTCCACGTAGGACATCAAACAAGGGCTTTAACTCTCCGGTGGTCAGCTTTAAATAAGGCCTGAGCCAGTTGATGTCTCCTAGCAGACGCTGAAAATCATTAAGAGTGTTTAAGGAGCTTCTCTTTAACTGAATTTTTTGAGTGAGGATTTTATTAGAAAATAATTCAAAGCCTAAAAATAGTTGGGGGGGGTGGACCTGGACTTTTTCTGGGGAAATTTGTAGTCCTCGATCTCGGAGGGCAGTGACTAGCTGTTGACTGGCCGCATAGAGCTGTTGCTGGTCAGGACCGGCAAGAAGAATATCATCCATATAATGGATAATATACAAAGTGGGGAAGAGCAACCTAAAGGGGTCTATAGTCTGGGCTACAAACTTTTGGCAAAGAGTAGGACTGTTGGCCATTCCTTGTGGGAGAACTCTCCACTGAAACCGGGGAGAAGGCCCTACACAATTGGTAATGGGTATACTAAAGGCAAAACGTTTGCAATCATCAGGATGCAAAGGTATGGAGAAAAAACAATCTTTTAGATCAATTACTAATTTGACATACCCTTTAGGGATGGCTATTGGAGAGGGAATTCCCGGTTGTAATGCGCCCATAGAGACCATAGTCTTATTAACCGCCCTGAGGTCTTGTAGGAGCCTCCACTTGCCTGATTTCTTTTGGATTACAAAGATTGGGGTGTTCCAAGGGGATGTAGAAGGTTCAATATGTCCAGCAGCCAGCTGTTCCTGCACTAACTCTATGGCTGCATTTAATTTTATAGTGGTAAGGGGCCATTGATCGATCCAGACAGGAACATCACTTTTCCAAGTAATCTTGTCTGCCTGGAGTGCAGGAGGAGCAACGGCCCTTACGAAAAATGTTTTTCAAACCCTAAACCTGAGCGGTCTATCTTAGGCGTGGCCAGTATCGGGTTGGGATCTCCCTGTTTTAGTTTGCCCAACCCCTGACCAGGGAGGTAACCCTGTGAAAGCATCTGCTGTGTTACAACTTCATTAGGGCTACACATGATGACCTTCATTTGAGAAAGGATATCTCTTCCCCAAAGATTTACCGGCAACCCAGGAACTACGAAGGGTTGAATAAATCCGGTATTTCCTTCTTCATCTTCCCAGTTTAATAACTGTGAGCTCTGTAAGGTATTTCTTGACTGCCCAATTCCTTGTAGATGGGTCAAGGAAGCGTGTAAGGGCCAGCTGGAGGGCCATGAAGCCTGAGATATGACCGTAGAGTCGGCCCCCGAATCTAAAATTCCTTCAAATACTTTTCCTTGGATTTTAAGTTTAAGAGTGGGGCGTTCTTTAGTAATAGCTTGGATCCAATATAAGTCTGAAGAACCTGGGGTAGAGGAGCCTCGCTGCTTATGAATAGCAGGGTGAGATGTACTTAAAGGGAGGGGGAGCGCCTGCGCAAGGCGCTGACCTTTCATAATGCTGACAGGGCACTGGGGGGCACTAGCAAGAATTTTTATTTCTCCAGTATAGTCATTGTCAACTAAGGAAGGGTGGACAATAAGGCCGTTTATTGTGGTGGAAGCTCGCCCTAAAATTAGAAAATAAGTATCTTTGGGAGGTGGGCCATAAATTCCTGTGGAAATAATTGTAATTCCCTCCTCAGGCGTTAATATTGTTGAGGAGGAGGCACAGAGGTCAAGTCCTGCACTCCCGGGTGTGGCCCGATAGAGGGCGGGAGTGCTACAGCTAGGCTGTTCCCCGAGGCCGGCTGAAATGGAATTGGCTGGGGGGCCCGGGGCTGGCCCCTCAGCCCGTTTCCCTGAAAAGGGGGGGTGAAAGGATTTGTGGTACTGTAAAAAGGATTTGTTGGATTGTTACGGCACTCTTTGGCCCAGTGCCGCCCCTTATGGCAGCGAGGGCAAATACCGGGGACTGACCCAACTCTAGGAGGAGGAGCTGTGGTAGGGCATTGGCGAGCGAAATGGCCTGGCTGTCCACATTTAAAGCAGTTACGCATAGGCGGTGCGCCCCTGGGGAAGGAAGGAGGATAAGAAACCGGGGGAGTTTGAACAGCGGCACCTACAGCTAAAAGGGCTTGGACTTTGGATGTAAAAGGATCGACATCTCTACACATTCTCAGCATTTCATCAAGAGTTTTGTCTCGAGTCTTACCGCGGAGGACGGCTCGACATGCCGAATTGGCGTTTTCATAGGCTAGCTGTTTTACAATCTTATCATTGGCAGCCGCGGAACCAAGGGTCCTTTCGGCGGCCTCTAACAGTCTGCTAACAAATTCGCTATAGTCTTCTTGCGAGCTTTGAGTGATCTTAGTTAGAGGAGTGTTAGCAGTCCCGGAAGCAGGGAGTGATATCCAAGCGCCCAAAGCGGCATCTTTCACTTGAGATAAAAGACCAAGGGGAAGGCGCTGCTGCCTGGTTTCAGAGATATATCTGCCCTGTCCCGTAAGCTTATCAAAAGTCCAGGACGCTGTTGGGGAATGAGGGTCTTTTACATTGGCAGCAGCGATGGTCTGACAACGGTCAGCAAAATCTGCCTTCCAAGTTAAAAACTGACCACGGGTAAGCACAGCCTGGACTATACGCAGCCATTCACCTGGGAGTAAATGTCCTCCTCGAGACAGCGAATCAAGAACAGAAAGGGTAAAAGGGGCATTGGGGCCATAAGCTTTAACGGCCGCGTTCAGCTCTTTTAAGCTTTTGAAATGGATTTTGTGAAATTCTCTAGGGCCATCAGCAGGCTCGGCCGGCTCTGGCTCAGCCTGCTCCTCTCCCTCACTTTCTATTTCCTGAGCAGCAGGGGCGTCTTCGCCGTCGCTTTTAAGATCGCCCTCTTCCGGACTATGTGTTGTGGAGGTGGGGCCAGAGCGGGCGGAGGCTCGGGTAAGAACAGGAAAGAGCAGTTTTTTAGGTTGTTTATTAGGTTTTGTGGCTGTAAGCGGTTTCTTAGAGAGGCCCCTTTGCGAATATAACGCGGGACGAACTGGTTGGGAGACAACTAATTTTTGGAGATGGCAAGTTATTCTTTGTTCTACTATCTGTGCTATTAGGTCTTCAGTGCTGGTAGGGGGGCTAACAGGACCGGGAGCCGGAGGGGGTAGCGGAGGGGCCGACGGGGGCAAAAAGGCCGGGGCGCAAACATTGGGAGGCCGAATAGGGGGAGTGTAAGAGGCTCCTTTCAAAACTGGGGGTGTGTAAGAAGGGAGGTTAAGCGACGGGGCGGCAAGGGGCCAATCTGGGTTGTTATACTTGGCCGCTTCGTCTTCTAGTTCAGCCGCGTCTCCCGGATCTAAAGGCTCGCCATTTTGGCTCTTAGTCACGACTGGAAAAACTTTTTGTGTATCGACAAAGTCCGAATCTCGAGGGAGAGGCGGATAAGTGCAACATTTGGGAGGGGTATCATGGAGGGCACCGAGCAAAGATGGTGTCGGGCTAGGGGAGGGGGATTTAGCCGATTTTGGAGCAGGGGGATCACTCGAAAGAGACAATTTTGAGGCCGCCCGAGATAGGGGGCGGAGGCAATATTCTGCTACTGACAAGAGTTGACGTTTATCAGGGTCAGTATTTTCAACAATATCTCTGATAAGACCCCAATAGGAAAATACTGAAACAGGAACAGAGTCAGGGCCGTTTTTGATAAGATAATCATTTAAATCTCTACCTACTTTCTGCCATTTTTTAGGATGAATTTCGGGGCCATTAATGATAAACCACGGACAGACTTCATCAACAAAAATAAAAAACTTTACCAAGTCTTTCTTTTTAACTCGAACTCCTCTCTCCCTAAGTGAACTTTTTAGGTCTCTTATGAAGACCGCTTCTTTACTTAATTTAGTTCCCATTTTCTTGTAAGGCGGCCGGTACTCACCAGGGACGACGACCTCCGTGAGCGGCGAAAGGCGTCTCCTATTGTTTCATCAAGAAGGGGTCTGCGCAGACGATATCTCACTCGGGGGTCCGCCTGTGAAGGATCTGCACCTCTGGCCCCACGTTGGGCGCCACTTGTCCCGTCCAGCGGGACCTAGTTATTTGTGGGGACGAGGGAGATCCGACCTGAAAGAAAATGGGGGCGAGAGAAGAGCGAAGGCAAGACAATGTTCTGATCAAGCCTTCAAATTTTATTGTAAGACGGGGGTACATATATACTAATGTTCAGGGGCAGAGTGGGCCATAGGATACTTGTAAGCAGGGGATTGGCTGCACAGCAGGGATGGCGCAGCGAGTTACATTCTGATGGGCATATGATAATGGGGAAGGAGGGGGAGAAGAGTATCTCTTGGCGCGCGCGGGCTTTCTTGTTGGCGCGCGCGGGCTCGCAGCTAATCTCCAGGAAGTGAAGCAGGAACCTCATGAACTGTGGCCATCTTGTTGTCTTTGTGTGGCTCCCAACAAGTTTAAAATTATCTTGGCAAGGAACTAGAAACTAGCTGATTTGAGATTCTAGAATTTCTTTTCCATTTTTGAATACTTACCTATCTGCAGCTTATTTTGCATATTTACCCATCTGACACCTCTCTTATAATCAATTCTCCAAGAAAACTCAAGGGACAGAAAGTGTCTTTGAGGAGGTAATTGCTGAAAACTTCCCCAATGTGGGGAAGGAGATAGTCTCTCAGGCCATGGAGGTACACATATCTCCCAACACAAGGGACCTAAGGAAGACAACACCAAGACATATAATAATTAAAATGGCAAAGATCAAGGATAAGGACAGAGCATTAAAAGCAGCCAGAGAGAGAAAAAAAGATCACATACAAAGGAAAACCCATCAGCCTACCATTAGAATTCTCAACAGAAACCTTATAGGCCAGAAGGGAGTGGCATGATATATTTAATGCAATGAAGCAGAAGGGCCTTGAACCAAGAATACTCTACCCAGCAAGATTATCATTTAAATTTGAAGGAGGGATTAAACAATTTCTAGATAAGCAAAAGCTGAGAGAATTTACCACCCATAAATGGTCTCTACAGTGTATTTTTAGGGACTGCTATAGATGGAAGTGTTCCTAAGGCTAAATAGCTGTCAGCAGAGGAAATAAAACCACAGTAAAGAAAGCAGACCAATTAATCACTAAGCAGATGCAAAATCAAATCAACTACCCCCCTAGTCAAGGGATAGACAAAGAGTACAGAATATGATACCTAATATATAAAGAATAGAGGAGGAATAAAAAGGAGGAAAAAAACAGAACCTTTAGATTGTGTTTATAATAGCATACTAAGTGAGTTAAGTTAGACTGTTAGTAAGGAAGTTATCCATGAATCTTTGGTAACCACGAATCTAAAGCGGGCAATGGCAATAAGTACATACCTATCGATAATCACCCTAAATGGAAATGGTCTGAATGCACCAATCAAAAGACATAGAGTCACTGAATGGATAAAAAAACAAGACCCATCTATATGCTGCTTTCAAGAGACTCACTTCAAACCCAAAGACATACACAGACTGAAAGTAAAGGGATGGAAAAAAATATTTCATGAAACTAATAGGGAGAAAAAAGCATGAGTTGCAGTACTTGTATCAGACAAAATAGACTTTAAAACAAAAAAAGTAACAAGAGACAAAGAGGGACATTACATAATGATAAAGGGGTCAGTCCAACAAGAGGATATAACCATTATAAAGATCTATGCACCCAACATAGGAGCACCTACTTATGTGAAACAAATACTAACAGAATTAAAGGGGGAAATAGAATGCAATGCATTCATTCTAGGAGACTTCAGCACACCACTCACTCCAAAGGACAGATCAACCAGACAGAAAATAAGTAAGGAGACAGAGGCACTGAACAACACATTGGAACATATAGACCTAACAGACATCTACAGAACACTCCACCCAAAAGCAGCAGGAGACATTCTTCTCAAATGCACATGGAACATTTTTAAGAATAGATCATATACTACTCCACAAAAAGAGCCTCAGTAAATTCAAAAAGATTGAAATTGTACCAACCAGCTTCTCAGGCCACAAAGGTATGAAGCTAGAAATAAACTATGCAAAGAAAACAAAAGAGGCCACAAACACATGGAGGCTTAACAATGTGCTCCTAAATAATCAATGGATCAATGACCAAATAAAAAAACAGAGATCAAGCAATATATGGAGACAAATGACAACAATAACTCAACACCTCAAAATCTGTGGGACACAGTGAAGGCTGTGCTAAGAGGGAAGTACACTGCAATACAGGCTTACCTCAGTACAGAAGAACAATCCCATATGAATGGTCTAAACTCACAATTAATGAAACTAGGAAAGAAAAACAAATTAGGCCCAAAGTCAGTAGAAGGAGAGACATAATAAAGATTAGGGCAGAAATAAATAAAATCAAGAAGAATAAAACAATAGAAAGAATCAATGAAAGTAGGAGCTGGTTCTTTGAGAAAATAAACAAAATAGATAAACCCTTAGCCAGACTTATCAAGAAAAAAGAGTCTACACACATAAACAGAATCAGAAATGAGAAAGGAAAAATAACTACAGATACCACAGAAATACAAAGAATTTTTGGAGAATACTATGAAAAACTATATGCTAACAAACTGGATAACCTAAAAGAAATGGACAACTTTCTAGAAAAATACAACCTTCCAAGGCTGACCCAGAAGAAACAAAATCTGAACAGATAAATTACCAGCAACAAAATTGAATTGGTAATCAAAAAACTACCTAAGAACAAAATTCAGGGACCAGATGGTTTCACCGCTGAATTTTATCAAACATTTAGTGAAGACTTAATACCCATCCTCCTTAAAGTTTCCCAAAAAGAAGAAGAGGAGGGAATACTTCCAAACTCATTCTATGAGGCCAGCATCACTCTAATACCAAAACCAGACAAAGACACTACAAAAAAAGAAAATCACAGACTAATATCCTTGATGAACATAGATGCAAAAATACTCAACAAAATATTAGCAAATCAAATTTAAAAATACATCAAAAAGATCACCCATCATGATCAAGTAGGATTTATTCCAGGGATGTAAGGGTCATACAATATTTGAAAATCCATCAACATCATATACCACATCAACAAAAAGAAGAACAAAAACACATGATCATCTCGATAGATGCTGAAAGAGCATTTGACAAAATTCAACACCCATTCATGATAGAAGCTCTCAGCAAAATGGGATAGAGGGAAAGTACCTCAACATAATAAAGGCCATATATGACAAACCCCTCAGCCAATCAGACAACACAAAGAAATAAAACTCATCCAGGTTGGTAAGGAAGAAGTTAAACTGTCTCTGTTTGTAGGTGACATGATATTGTACATAAAAAACCTTAAAGAATCCAACCCCAAATTTAGTAGAACTAATAACTGAATTCAGCAAAATTGCAGCATACAAAATCAAAATACAGAAATCTGTTGCATTCCTATATACTAACAATGAACTAGCAGAAAGAGAAATCAGGAAAACAATTCCATTCACAATTGCATCAAGAATAATAAAATACTTAGGAATAAAACTAACCAAGGAAGTGAAAAACCTATACCCTGAGAACTATAAGACACTCATGAGAGAAATTAAAGAAGATACCAAAATGGAAATATATCCCGTGCTCATGGATAGGACACATTAATATTGTCAAAATGGCCATCCTGCCTAAAGCAATCCACAGACACAATGCAATCCCTATCAAAATACCAATGGCATTCTTCAATGAACTAGAACAAATAGCTCTAAAATTCATATGGAACCACAAAAGACCCTGAATAGCCAAAGCAATCTCCTGAGAAGAATAAAGCTGGGGGGATTACACTCCCCAACTTCAAGCTCTACTACAAAGTCATAGTAATCAAGACAAATTGGCACTGGCACAAGAACAGATCCATAGATAAATGAAACAGAATAGAGAGCCCAGATATAAACCCAAGCATATATGGTCAATTAATGTATGATAAAGGAGCCATGGATATACAGTGGGGAAATGACAGCCTCTTCTACAGCTGGTGTTGGCAAAACTGGACAGCTACATGTAAGAGAATGAAACTGGATTACTGTCTAACTCCATACACAAAAGTAAATTTGAAATGGATCAAAGACCTGAATGTAAGTCGTGAAATCATTAAACTCTCCGGAAAACCATAGGCAAAAATCTCTTGAATATAAACATGAGCAATTTTTCCTGAACCCATCTGCTTGGGCAAGAGAAACAAAAGGAAAAATGAACAAATGGAACTACGTCAAGCTAAAAAGCTTCTTTACAGCAAAGGACACTATTAGTAGAACAAAAAGGCATCCTACAGTATGGGAGAATATATTTGTAAATGACATATCCAACAAAGGGTTAACATCCAAAATATATAAAGAACTCACATATCTCAAAACCCAAAAAGCAAATAACCCTATTAAAAAATGGGCAGAGGATATGAACAGATAATTCTCCAAAAAAGAAATTCAGATGGCCAACAGGCACATGAAAAGTTGCTCCACATCGCTAATTATCAGGGAAATGCAAATTAAAACCACAATGAGATATCACCTCACCAGTTAGGATGGCCAACACTGAAAAGACTAGGAACAACAAATGTTGGTGAGGATGCCGAGAAAGGGGAACCCTCCTACACTGCTGGTGGGAATTTAAATTAGTTCAACCATTGTGGAAAGAAATACGGAGGTTCCTCCAAAAACTAAAAATAGAAATACCATTTGACCCAGGAATTCCACTCCAAGGAATTTACCCAAAGAAAGCAAGATCTCAGATTCAAAAAGACATATGCACCCCTACGTTTATTGCAGCTCTATTTACAATAGCCAAGATATGCAAGCAACCTAAGTGTCCATCAGTAGATGAATGGATAAAGAAGAGGTAGTATATAAACACATTGGAATACTATTCAGCCATGAGAAGAAAATAAATCCTACCATTTGCAACAACATGGATGGAGCTAGAGGGTATTATGGTCAGTGAAATTAGCCAGGTGGAGAAAGATAAGAACCAAATGATTTCCCTCATTTGTGGAGTATAACAATGAAGCAAAACTGAAGGAACAAAACAGCAGCAGACTCACAGACTCCAAGAAGGGTTTACCAGTTACCAAAGAGATGGGATTGGGGAGGGTGGGTGGGGAGGGAGGGAGAAGGGGGTTAAGGGGTATTATGATTGGTACCTATGGTGTGTGTGTGGGTCACAGGAAAGACAGCATAGCATAGAGAAGACAAGTAGTGACTCTGGCATCTTACTACACTGATGAACAGTGACTTCAAGGGGTATGGGGGGGACTTGATAATATGGGTGAATGTAGTAAACACAATGTGTTTCATGTGAAACCTTCATAAGAGTGTATGTATATGAATGATACCTTAATTTAAAAAAGTGAATTGCACACTTAAATGTGTAGATTATATCTCAATAAAGCTCTTAAGAAAATAGTTACTAAAACATGTAAGTATTATCCCAAGGCAGGTATCGAAGTAGTCACTGCTCAGAAAGTAAAGGAAAACAGAAGTCGGGAGGGCCCAGCCTAGACAGACTGTGTGGTTGGGGAGATCCTAGGTGGACCAGGTGGTGGGAAGTGTAAAGTGTGGGGGCAGAGAGCAGAGGTGGGGGCTAGGGTCCAAATGGGGACTGAGTTACTGGAGAGTTTTGCCTGCTTCAGTTTTGTCAAAGGCCAGCCTTTGGATGATGGCTGAAAACAGGTTCCAGAGCCTTAGGAGGAGAGTCTATGATGGCCGCACCTGACCTTTGTGACACAGGCCCTAGATGCCAGGGAGAACTGCCCCCAGAGAATAGCGCCCCAGGCTCCCAAGGGAGGCAGCAACACCACCCCTTAGACAGAGTTCCAGAGGGTTTCACCAGCTGGGCCCACCGCTCCTGCTGGGTGTGATAAGCCATCTTGGCTGGGGCTGGGCTGAGCCAGAGGACATCAGCGTTAGGGGCAGCAAGGGGTCAGGAGAACCATAGTGGGAGGAAACCAGGATGCTTGCAGAATCCCTGACTCAGGTTTAGGAGAACAAAAACCTGTAACAGAAGACCTCTGCTTGGGTGAACGAGGACTGAAGGTAAGGCTCAGACAGAAATCTGGGTCAGAATGAATTTAGGGTGAGACACTGAGGACAGAAGGGGATGTACCCACCACTTGGTGACTCTCTTCCTCTCTCCCAGGTCCCTTCATCGCTGAAGTGCCTTGTGAAATACAGTCCAGAGAAAGCCTTGTCGGTAAGAGCTCACAGCTCCAGAACACCTTCAACTCCCAACCCATCCCAGGCCCCATGCTTCCAGCTCCCTCCTCCAACTCCATCCTACCCTCCATCCTGCCTTCCTCCCTATTCCTCTCCTCCTCAGTTCTCACCTTCTCTGGAGCATTTTGTCAGCTCTTCTGATCCCACAGATAACATGGATTTAGAATCTTGGTTAACCAGCCTGCATAGCACATGAGGCAAAGCCAGAAATGGACTGACTTTCCCAATATTTTGGGCTTTGTTTCTTTCTCTGCAGGTCCTAAGGGCTGTGTCTTCTTCCCTGGCTTACCCAGATAATTGCTGCTGCCCCTCAGCTTCCAAGAGGCAGCTCTGATTCTCCATCCCTCATTAATTGCTGACTGCAGAGGAGAGGCCAGCTTTAGACCTGAGCTCCTGCCTGAATACCCAGAGAGCTTGGGACTACAGGGCTGGGTGGCTCCCTGGCCTGCCACCAACAGCAGCAGCACTACCAGGCTGGAGCCACACTCCATGCACAGAAGGCCCTGATTTCTCAGCTACTTCTGGCCTCAGAGATACTGGTCCTGACTCTGTCAGGTCTCTTACTTCTGGTCTCACTTCCCGATTTGAGGCAATGTTGCCTCAGAACAAGAACCAGGTGCTGCTACAGAACACAGCACCCACTGGGTGCTCCCCTCAGGGACCCTCACCACTTGTGGACTCCCTTCAGCCCAGCCCACAGCCTCTGCCTCCCTATCAGTATAGAGACACTGGGAGGGGAATGCATTGCAAAAGAGAGGGATCCTTTAGAGTTCGGGGACCTGGGAGCCCTGGTGCAGGCCCTAGTGGCCCATCTGGGGCACTGTCGCATTGCATGAGACCTGCAGCTACTGTTTCTGCAGCATATGTGGCTAGGCTCTAATGGCCAGGCCCCAGTTGTGGAGTATCCTGTATGCCTGGTGTGTGTCCGCTCCTTTGGCCCCTCTTGCCCTGTCCCCAGTTACAGGACTGAACCTTGGCTGCTTGCCTTTCCTATGCATGGGGCCAGGAATGCAGGCCCCTCCGCATAGGCATTGACTTTGGCCTCCATCTCTCTCGGGGCCAGGCCACAGCCATGCATCTGTTGCCAGAAAGAAGGCCAGAGGAAGAAGGGCCTCAGGGTAAGGCCACTCAGGCCCATGCGTGTCAAACGCATGCATCTCAGTCCCCAGTGGTTCAAGCCTCAGTGGCTCAGACCAGGGCAGATCCAGCCCCAGGCACACCTTTCCAGACAGGGAGCCTCAGGTCTGTAAGCCCTCTCTCACCAAATTCCACAGGCTTTTCAGGGCCTCCTCCTCAGGAACCAAAGGAAGCCACTGTCTCCCTGAAGCCCAGGCCTTCCTCTGCCTGAAGAGGCCCACTTCTCCAGAGTAGCCACCCTAGTTCCAGAGCCAAGGAAGCTCCCTGGAGCACCTCCTCTGAACCCTACCATCTCTATTAGGCCCCAGGTCTCAGGGAGCCCTCGAGACACCGTGATGGGCTGGCTGACTGGAGGTCAGGCATGTTCTCCAGCCTTGATCCCTGGGAGCCCCTTATGGAGTCTGCTCTCTCCTAGCTGAAGAGGACCAGGGGCCCCTGGACTCCTGGGCCCCCATTCAGTGTATCCAATAAAGCCTGCCACTGCAAAACTTGTGGTTGTGTCCTACTGAGCAGACACAGTGGGTGGCTGTACCTACAGAGGGCCAGAACCCAAAAAGGGGTTGGGGAGAGTCAGACAAAACACACTGGGCAGAAAAAGTGGATGCCTTGTAACTGAGGAGGGCATGGGACCCACAAGGCCTGAGCACCTGAGATGTGCAGAAGGCTCTGCTAGGCCCTGCACACATTTAATTGCATTTGGTGGGGCAGATAATGGCATCCCCAAAGATGAAGCCACTGGGCCCCTTTCTCTGGGTACACCTTAGGTTAACGAGGATGCAACCTGACCCAGTCAGGGGAGTGATAGATGTCTCCTTGCAGGGAAGAGCATGCCTAGCCTTCAGTGGCAGAGAAACATGGGGTCTTTACATTGGAGGTCAGAAACCCAAAGGCCCCCACAGGTAGCTGGGATGTCAGGCAGAGACAAGACCAGCCCTGCCTGGGAGCCAAGTTGCCTCTCACTGATGGTGTCAGAGGGAAGCAGCCCCCACCCACAAACCCTCAGGAACAGGAGCCCATTCGTGGAGCTACTAGAATGGCCAACGTCCACCTCTGCCCACCACAGAGGACAGGTGTTTTATTAAGCTAAATAGTGGTTTCCTCATACCAGTAAACGGTGGATTCGAGATTTGAAGCCAGGATTGTTTTAAACGTCACGCGGCCTCTGTTAACAGACAAGAGATGTAGATCACTTCCTCTCCGGGGTAAAATGTAAAGGCTGCGCTTAAGTGTGGACAGCCCTAATCCAAAGATTTCTTTATTAAAGTTTTATTAACTACCCTTAACCTTCATTAGTTACCCTCCTCCTCCAGTCACCATAGACCCACCCCTGGAGTGGGGGGAACGACCCTCCTCCGCCCCTCACAAAGATGGCGGAGTCTGTCGTCATACGTGGGCGGGGATCGGAATCCTGGGCCGTTTTTCCGTCACCCGGCTGCCGGCCTGTGCTGACGCGTGTTGGCGGTTCTGCGCCTGCGCGAGGAGAGCGGCGGGCAAGCGCACTGCGCATCGGAAATCCTGGGTTAGACGGCCCGGAGCCGGGATACTCGTCCTTGCGTGTGGCTGGCGTTTTGGCCACCCTGAGGGTGTGAGGAGGGCTGGAGCTTCTCCCGGTGCCGACGGGACCAAGTTGAGCTGCAGCCGGGGCAGTAATCGAAGGCCGGGCGCGGCATGTCCCGCACGCCTCGGTGCGGACAGTGAAGCGCGCGGAGAGCAAGATGGTTCGGCGCCGGGCGCCTGAGGTGTATCGGGCCCCCTTCCCGTTGTACGCACTTCAAGTCGACCCCGGCGCGGGGCTGCTCATCGCTGCCGGCGGAGGAGGCGCCGCCAAAACAGGCATAAAGAATGGCGTGGTGAGAACGCAAGACCACTGGGGCCGGGTCAGGCCACAGGCTGAGGGCGATTCCGGGGGGTCGCGGGGGAGGGTCGCACCCAGCTTCGGACCCTGCCCCTCCCGGGTGGGAAGCCCTGGCACGTCTGGCCCCAGCGCGGATTTCGGCGGCGAACTTAGCGGGCGATTGAGAGACTCCAGAGGGAAAGTAAAAACTGCACACAGCGCTGCTTAGACAGGAACGCTTCAGCTCGACCCAATACTCCCAACCCTGCTTGCTGTACAAATTTTTGAGACTCAACAAAAAAGAAAAAAGGTTGGAGAAAGCTTTTTGAGTTAGGAAGTGCAGTAAGCTAAGGAGTAAGACATCTCATACTACAAAGGATGTAAGTTTGCCCTTGAGGTGCTCTCTGGGCACCTCTGAACTTTGCTCACCCTGGTTTCCTTTCTCACAGCACTTTTTGCAGCTAGAGCAGATTAATGGTCGCCTGAGTGCCTCTTTGCTACACTCCCACGACACAGAGACACGGGCCACCATGAACTTGGCACTGGCTGGTAATATCCTTGCCGCAGGGCAGGATGCCCACTGTCAGCTCCTGCGCTTCCAGACTGATCAACAGAAAGGCAAAAACAAGGCAGAGAAGGCAGGTGAGAAGTCCCCTCTCTCGCTTTGGGAAAATGATTAAATAAGTAGGATCACTCTCACCGTCTCTAAAGAAGTGGGACTGGAAATGGGGTTATAGTAGTAGCAGGCGAGAAGCTGGATGTTCACCGCTAGAGAGGGGGCCAGTACTACCTACTATGGAAACCTGGAACCTGGCTGACTGTTTGTGTTGCAGGTTCCAAGGAGCAGGGGCCTCGACAGAGGAAAGGGACAGCCCCAGCAGAGAAGAAGTCTGGAGCTGAAACCCACCAAGAGGGGGTAGAACTCCATGTAGAGAATTTGCAGGCGGTGCAGACAGACTTCAGCCCTGATCCGCTGCAGAAAGTTGTATGCTTTAACCACGATAATACCCAGCTTGCCACTGGAGGGACGGATGGCTATATTCGTGTCTGGAAGGTGTGGTTTTTGGGGGGTTAGAAGATGAGTGTTAGTTAGTTAGTTAGTTAGCAAGGCCGGAATTCTGAGAAACTGAACATGAGTTCTGGGAAACTTGTGAGTTAAGGTTGCAATGAATGGCCATTAGAAGAGAAGAGGGGTGGGGATCATTGTGCTCTTGCTGGGTTCCCAGGGTAACTCTCGTCGTGGTTTGGCTACAGGTACCAAGCCTAGAGAAAGTTCTGGAGTTCAAAGCCCACGAAGGGGAGATTGAGGACCTGGCTTTGGGTCCTGATGGCAAGGTGAGGAGGTGAGAGGGTGGAGAAGGTAGGTGGTTATGCTTCTTGTCCAGTAAGTGGATCCCCTAACCGTCCATCCTTGGAATCTTGATTCCTGACTAGTTGGTAACTGTGGGCTGGGACCTTAAGGCCTCCGTGTGGCAGAAGGATCAGCTGGTGACACAGCTGCACTGGCAAGAGAATGGACCTACCTTTTCTAACACGCCTTACCGCTACCAGGCCTGCAGGTGTGAAGACCCTGGAGGGTGGCTAAAAGAGGCACAGCGTAGATAATATGTGGTGGGGAAGTGGGAAAAAAACTGAGGGGACGCTGGGGAGGATCAGAACCTTGGCAGGTGTTCCCCCAGGCCTGACCAAGGTGCAGAAGGGCACAAACCTGAGGAGCTGAACAGCCTCTCACCCGGTCTCCAGGTTTGGGCAAGTTCCCGACCAGCCTACCAAGCTGCGACTCTTCACGGTGCAGATTCCCCACAAGCGTTTACGCCAGCCCCCACCTTGCTACCTCACAGCCTGGGATGGCTCCACCTTCTTGCCACTTCGGACCAAGTCCTGTGGCCATGAAGTCATATCCTGCCTTAGTGTCAGGTGTGAGACCAGTGGCTCTGCTGGGTGTGGGTGGTGCCTTCAGGAACTCGGGAGGGTGCCCTGTCTGAGTCCCTGAGGTCCGTTTTTAGTGAATGAGTATTGCTACACAAGCCTTCAGGACAATGAACACTTGATTGTTTGTTGCAGTGAATCGGGCACCTTCCTAGGTCTGGGCACAGTCACTGGCTCTGTTGCCATCTACATAGCTTTCTCTCTCCAGGTAATGGGTGGGGATGGGCACAACCCTGAGGGCTCTGAGGGGTGGGGTCTCTAGTCCTGCTTCTACCCCGAGGGTGCAGGAAGGAGTCTGGCCTAGCCAGTAGAGGGAAAGCTTTCTATAGGGGTAGGGGGCATGTTTTCCAGAAGGAATGTTTCCAACTGGGCTTTCCCTCAGTAGTTGTCCTTTGTCCCCAGCGCCTGTACTATGTGAAGGAGGCTCATGGCATTGTGGTGACAGATGTGGCCTTTCTACCTGAGAAGGGTCGTGGTCCAGAGCTCCTTGGACCTCATGAAACTGCCCTGTTCTCTGTGGCTGTGGACAGTCGTTGCCAGCTTCATCTACTGCCCTCACGGCGTGAGTCACTGGGGTGGAGGGTACCACCCTCCCTACCTTTAGCTATAGTAAAATCCTGCCCCCCTGGAGAATGGGCCATCTGCCGCCTGCTTGCATGGCTCTGTTCTTGAGGCTGCGAGCCTTTGCCCCTGACCACGTCCCTTACCCTCCTGCAGGAAGTGTTCCTGTGTGGCTGCTGCTCTTGCTATGTGTTGGGCTTATTGTTACGACCATCCTGCTGCTCCAGAGTGCCTTTCCAGGTTTTCTTTAGCCTCACTGCGCCCAGGAATCAGGGACCTGGACACTGCCTCGGGCTAGACCAGAGTGGAAACCTGGACCCCACCTCTCACTCCATGTCGGTCCACAGGGCATGAGACTGATGGGCACTGCTGTCCTTCCCTATCAGTTTGGCTGTGGCCCTGTATGACTCTGAGTCCTGGGAACCCTGTATTCATCATCTGTGGACCCACCAGGACAATGGTGTCTAAAGTCCAGGACACACCGCCTGCCTTCTTCCCTCTGCCTTCCTAGAGGCTCCAGAGTTGAGCTTGTCCTTCAGAAATAGGTGGAGATGCCCAAGAGCCGGGAGACACTGCTATCCTTCAGTTTCCCCCGGCATTTGCTGGGGCAAGCATTGGCCTGGGACTTGCTGTTAGGGAAGGAAGGGGCCAAAGGAAGACCTAGGCAGTAACCTAAGGGTTCAGCTGGGTAGCGACCAGCCAGCCTGGATGAATATACAGTAAGTTCCTGAGTGGTTTACCTAGTTTTGAGGAAAGGAGAAATGAACCTCATCCCACTTGGCAGGAAAAGATGATATTTAATAAATGGGACAACTGAACTGAGACCCCAGAGGTGCTCCTGTCAGCTCATTTCTCCTCCAGAAGGTGAGGGAGCCCCGAGGCTAAGCAGCTGGGCTGGGTGGGGGAGCATGGCTTTGGCATAGTGATGGGAGAGGCAGCTTGTGTAGCTATGCTGCCAGGGGAACAGCCCTTCCAGGAAGCCAGTGTGTCCCCCCCAGGGCTGTGACAAGCAGGGCAACGTGGGGAGAGCATTGGGCAGCCTGTAGGGGCAGGGCTGGGGCAGGATTTGGAGAGATCAGGAGCCCTGGCCTTTGCTGGGAGCCCGGGCCCTCTACATTTGCACCTCATGGCCCACTTTCCCTAGGGCCTAAGGCATCCAGAATTGGTGTGCTTACCACTGACTGGGGAGAAGGGGTCGTCAGCTGCACTGAGGCAGAGCACAGGGATCTGGATGGCATCTACCTTGGTTCTTGGGCTTGCTGCTTGGTAGTAGGCAACACAATCTTGATACCCAAAGGCCCCAGTTGTGTAGCACTCACCAAACTGGTGAACTGTGGGCCTGTGTGTGATGGGAGGTGAGATAGGCTAGGACAAGGATGGAGTATGAAGGTATTTGAAGGACAGTTTTGGATGAAGGGGGTGTTAAAGGACTATACCTGTGCATAGTCTACATTTACCACCTTTAGCATCACCTTGCTATTTCTGCAGAAGAGCAGGCTAGGCTCTACTCCTGGCCTTGACCTAGAGCCAGCCCCTGAGTTATCTCATGAGTGAGAAAGCCCAGGTAGAGAACTGACCCGAGCATAGACTGGCATGTCACCATCCTACCCTGTCTGCATCCCCTCCTACTTGCCAAGACCCTACTGGTCCACAACTTGGCAGAGCCCAACAGTGAGGTACTGACTGAAGAGCAGTGAGTTAAGTGGGGTCTCCAGGGAGCAGGTGGTCTCAAAGGAATCCCAGCATGCCCAGAGTCAGTGCTGCTACCCCCCTGCAGCCTGCCCCATACATGCCAGGTAGTTCAGCTCTGATATCCTGCAGATTGAACCAGGAGCCATCAAAGAAGGGTTTGCATCAATGAGTGGGGACAGGAAAGGACATGGAGGAGGAAGGAAAGAAAGGTAGTCTGGGCCTTTGGGTTACCAGGCAGCCTTTACCCTCCAAAAGGCTAGCAGAGGAGCTTGGGAGCACTGGCACTGCATGTGGCTCATGGCTGTCTCCAGATCTTTGGTAGTGCTGGCACAAAAGGCCCTGTGGGTCTGAGGCAAACCAGGTCATTGGGTAGGGAGGGAGGCCCTGGCCAGAAGGCAGAAAAATGGAAAGATAGGAAGGTAGAGCTCTGGGCCAAGGGCCTCTGAAGGGAGTGGGGTCAAGGGCTCTGATGAGGAAGGAGGGTACTCACCACAGCTCTTCCCCACAGCAGCCCCAGTTATTAAATACGACAGCGCTGTGGCACACACAGGTAGTCATAGCCAGACCCTCCCTAAAAGCCCTTCTCCCCCTTTGGTGGCCTTCAGAAAGACCCCAGTCAAAAGGTCCCCTTCATAGAGCATTTTCTCTTCATAACTATTAGGGTCTGAATTGATGTCCCTATTATAAATTCTCAGACACCATGCAGTTCCTCTGGGCTGTGCCCATCTTTACCTGTAATCATCCCTTAAAGCTTGGTTAACCAGGTGCAAGATACATGTCTCCCAGCTACTGCCTGTGATACCCGGAAGCAGTAATATAATGGGCTGGGTGGCTGGGTCAGGGTATTGACTGCTGTCACACTGACCAGCCCAGTCTAGCAGGAGCTGTCCTCCATCTGGTGTTTGGAGGACTTCACTGTGGTTTTGGAGAAAAGGGCACACAAGGATACTACTAGGAACTATGTTCTTCAAAAGGTTTACACATCCTCATCCCCAGACAATTCCCACAACTTCCTGTCGTCATATGAGGGCATGAATTATGCTAAACATTAAGACCATAAAGCAGGGTGTAATGGGGACATAAAAAATTAAATACTACCTCATGGTTGTGCAATTAAACAGCCCTTCCATATAACTACTCGTTACCCTCACCACACTGAGGTAGATGGGACAAAGATTACTTTCAGTTTAAAAGAGGGACACAGGATTCCCCTGTATTTGCACCTTCAGTGTACTGCCTTCTGTCCTTTCTTATGTCCAGTAAGGGACTAGAGGCCGAGACTGCAGTAAGATCTAGAAGATGCTTTGTAGCTGCCCCTTGAAACACCATAATGTAGGGTAGAAAGTCTCCACAGTGACTGTTGCTCGAGGAAGGCCAGACACCAGGACCCAGTCACCACTTGACACCTCTGTAATTATGCAACACGAAGTGCCTCTCCTGATTTTTGCGTCAAGCCAGTGAGGTACCCAGTGCCAGAGTGACCCCTCTGCAGAGGCCAGCCTGTAAAGCACTGCTTGGTCTGGTGGGGAGAAATTCAGCATACCTCCTGGAACAGCCAAGTCACCTCTGTTAACAGAATCCAGTTACAGCCCTGAACTCCAGTCCTGCAGTGTCACCTCTCCAGCCCTGACCCTGAACTGACTGAACCAGAACTGGAAGCTGCTGCAGCTGACTGAGAGCTAACTCCCCTACTCTGCCTATCCACGCCCCAGACTCATTTTGGAGAATGTGATATAAATTAAATTGCCCGGCTGATGACCTGCAGGAAGGGTTGGGATCCTGGACAGGCTGAAGAAATGGGGCTCCATTCAGTGGTGACTTTGGCCTCCTAGTTGAATTATCCACACTGTCATCTTCCCATTGCCAAAACTAACTCTGGCAGCACTCATTCCTCCTAATTTTAGCACTCCACCATTCCTAGTCCCTACTGTGTGTATTCACTGAAGGGCTTTTTCTACCACAGCACTTCCTTTCCTTTCTTGTGAGACCTCTGCTGTTCGACCATGCTCTAAAAGAGATAAGAGTCCCAATGTGAACAGATTTTTTCCTTCATGCCAGCCAGGCAGAAGGTAATAGGGATGGGGTGATGGACAGATGATGTCTGTGGGCACTCAGCCCTGACTTTCAATCCCTCTGCTTGGTTCTTCTGGATTGACATCAAGTGAATGAGAGGGCCTAGCCACACTGAAGGCTTACGAAGAAGTATGCTGTACCAAGCCAAAAGACCCATGTACTTCTGTTATAGGCCCCAAAGAACCCAAGGCCCGGATTTCCTGTCTCTTCTGCAGTGTCAGTGCTCTAAAGGGGCTAGGTAAATTGTGAACCAGAAAGGCCAAGTTGGTAGTCTGACTGTTGTGAGCTGAGATTCATTCTTGGGTCCCTAAGCCCTAGAATGGTAACACCTGAAATTCATTGTGTGCCATATGCAGGCACAGGCTAAGCCCAAATTTATGAGATAGGATATTCTATAAGTGAGGAAACTATGACTCACAGAGGTTTGCCAAAGTCACACAGGAAGCCGGAGGCAAAACAGAATTAGTAATTGTGATATTACCACTAATACTAGCAGGTAAAATGTGAGTGCTCCTTATGTCCCAAGCATTGTGCTAAGCACTTTACATGACATCCTATGGTCTTCACATCTTTTTGAGAGAGGTACTATGATTCCCTGTGGGAACAGGTTTGAATGTTGAGTAGCTTTTGATCAAAGGTCATGAAGCTTGCCAAGGCTAGTTAGGGGTGGAGTTGGGATTCAAACCCAGGTCCATCTGACTCTAGAACTTGTGTTCTGAGCTGTACTACACTGCATCCTAATTACCAAGATTCTGAGTTATCAATTTATTAAGTCCTTGGTCAAACGGCTCAGTAGTGTAGAGCAATGCTAATAAGTTAGGTCATGGGTTTGATTTATGTGTGTTTCATTTTAACTCTAGTGAAGTGTTTCTTAAGAATTAGTAATATGCCATTGGTCACCGTGGATGAATCAATATCCATTACCATGCCAGACAACCCAAACTTCATGTCCTTAGGAGCTCCAGAATGGCACTTTTCCTGTATTTTAATCAGTATTTGGAAGTCAAGGATGAGTTTGGAATATAAACTGGCAGACATCTCTGAGTTTTGTGTGTCTCATTTGCAAGCAAAGGAAAATGTTCAGTTAAGGATAACGCTTGTCTGAAATAACTAACTTTCCAGACATACAGATAAGACTTACAGGGTATTGTGAGGTTTGGATTTTCAATTGTATTATTAAGGCAGACTTTTTATTTATTTATTTATTTATTTAAATTTTAACTTCTTTTTATTAAGGTACCATTGATATACACTCTTATGAAGGTTTCACATGAAAAGCAATGCGGTTACTACATTCACCCATATTATCGTCTCCCCTAATACCCCACTGCAGTCACTGTCCATCAGTGTAGTATTAACTTTACTTCTTAACCGTACATCTACCATCCACATTAATAAGGCAGACTTATTTTATAAACAATATATATGAATGTAGAAAGCTCTGAAAATACAGAAAAGTCTGGGTAACATTAAAAAACCTACAGATCTTTTTAAAGGGCTTTAATCAATAGGTTTCTTGTTCAAGTCAGCTAACCTACGACAGAGTTTAATGAACAGTAAAAGGTT
The DNA here is from genome assembly GCF_030020395.1 of Manis pentadactyla. NCBI lineage: Eukaryota > Metazoa > Chordata > Mammalia > Pholidota > Manidae > Manis > Manis pentadactyla. The sequence continues at coordinate 214,949,320 of NC_080020.1, forward strand.
TAAGTATTTTTCTAGATATGTAAATTATGTGTTTTATGTAAATTTCACTGACATTAAAATCTCCAAGTTCATCAAAATCAACGTCTTCAGACTATGCCATTGCACAATACATGGAGGGCCTAACTTAAAACAGGGCTGAATGAGCAAGGACACTTCTGGTTATCTATTAGACCTCAGCTAGGCAGGGAACCTCTGCTAGCCCTCAAAAAAAGCAAGAACCTACTAAGCTGATGGGAAGGTGTTGGGGGCTAGCCACAACCCTACAGGCCGTCGGTTCCTTCATTCAGTGCAGCTACTGAGAAAACCAGACTGCCTGAAAAGGAAGGCATAGCTGCATTATCTCCCTGACACCTCAGGACGCCATCCACTCCTCCTTTCTCCAAATGTTTCCACATCACAGGAAGCAGCACCTGTCCGATGCCCAAAAGGCTAAGCTAGCATGGGGAGCACGCGGGATGCAGAGAGTCTAGGCAAAAGGCAAGCAAAGAACCAACTCTTCATTAGGTAACGTCAGCAAAGCGGAGCTGGCTGGAGCGCCGGGCAGGGGTGGTGGAAGAGTTGGGGCGGCAAATCTCACCTGGAGCGGGAGGCCCAACCATGCCAGCTCCTACAAAGGGCTCGAACCCCGAGCTGGAAGCTGCTGCCTAGACCCGAGTTTCTCAAACCCGCCGCCAGAGCTCCGGACTCGCACCCACCTGGGGCACACGTGCCCAGTAGTAGCCCAGGTAGAGGGCAGCGCCAAGACCCAAAAGCAGAGAGGTCTCTGTCCGGATGCCATTCTGAGGCGCCTGAATGGTGCTCACTCAGGAAGGAGCTCAGCATCTTGTGTCACTGAGTTCCGACCCCCAAGTTCTTGACTGACTCTAGTGCCAGACTTAAGACTAGTCGGCCCGCAGATGCGAACCGGGCCCCGCCCCTTACACGCCATTGGTTGGCCTGTGCAAGTCCCACCTCCACTGCCCGGCGGTTGGGGGGCCCGGGCCCCGCCCACCACCGGTGCGCGCGGCTGGCTTGGCGAGGGACGGTGCCAGGACGTCGCAGGGGTGGGCGCCCTGCACCCTGCTCCCTGCGCGGAGGTAACCCGAGTGACTTGCAAGTGTCTCCCGGCGCAAGGTCCGGATCTCGCGTCTCTGTGCCTCCTGCTTCCTCCTCGCGGTCACTAGCGGTGCAGGACTAGGGACCTCCCCACAGCCGCCATCTTGGTGAGTGAGGGTCATCTCCACCTGCTGCTGCTTCAAATTCCGCCCTGGCCAGGGCGAGTCAGGCAGCCTATTCAGAGACCTCAGCCACTCCTTTGGTGACAGTCTGCCCTGTCACACAAAGTAGTCATTCACAGTGATCTTCACACTCAGGACATGGCCACTCACATGCAGTCCCAGTGTTCAGCCATTCACAGTAGTCCTCACACACTGCAAACATTCACACTGTGACACACCACAGTGTCACATGGTCAGGTTTCAGCTCTCGAGTGGCTGACATTACACACAGTCACATAGGTTAAAGTCACCCATACAGTGTCACTACAATGTCTCATGCATTCCCTCTCAAGTAAATACAACAGTTATTACTCACCACACACTGTACCAGGCACTGAGATACCCCAGGGGTGCTTTTCCCTGTCTTTATTGGGATATGAAAACAATCTACAGGGAGCAATCGCTCTCAACTTTGAAGATTAGAGTCATCTGGGTGTTTTAAAAACTACCAGTACCCAGGCTTCACCCCTTTGGAGAGGAGCCTAGATATCAATTTAACTTAGAAGTTCTCTGGAATATTCAAATGTGTAGTCAGGTTGAACCCTAGCACATGGTACTGGATTAGAAAAGTACTAGCTGTAGTGGGAGCACTGAGAGGGCTGCCCAAACTCCCATGTAGTCGAAGTGTAGCCAGATGTTAAATGATGATACATTTAAAGTGGAACCAAAAAATGAGTAAGAGTTTCCTAGACAAGGGGAAGACAGGGAGAGAATAGTTGTTCCAGAAGAGGAAAAACATAAATAAAAGCCTTCATGTGAGAGACTTCTTAAAGAAACCAAGAAATTTGGTGGGCTGGAGCATATGAGATTGTGAGCAGCTATTCAAAGGATGTTAGAGGTTTTCCTAAGGGTTTCCTAAGCCCTTTCCTAAAGGGCTCGAGCCCTGAGCAGGAAGCTACCATCAAAGAGTTTTAGGAAGGGGTGGGTGACATAATCATAGTTATGTTTTAGAAGAATCATTCAGGCTACCTGGAGAATAGACTGGAGGATGAGAATGAAAGCACAGAGGTCAATTATGCTGTTAACAGAACTTTGCTCAGATAATGGCTGTGTGAACTGAGGGAAGCTTGGGAGAGGAGTCACCTTTAAGATAGGAGACAGAATTAATAGGACTTGGTTGGAGGGTGGAGGTGGTGGGAGAAAGAGGAATCATGGATGACATCCAGGTTTCCGACTGCATAGATACAGGGGTACGTGGCTGTGCCTGTCCCTCAGACAGGGAAACTGTAGGAGGGTGAGGTTCGAGGAAGATGATACGTTCTGACTCAGATACGTAGAGGTTGGGACGCTGGTAGTTGTAATTGTGTTTTCTTAGATTCTGTATTTGTCTCTTTGGTGTCCATTGATCACAAGGCCAAACTAACAACCAAAGTTGCTTCCATCTCCTCTGCTATCCAGAGCCCATACTCTGAACCACCTCCTTTATCTAACTCTCACACACCAAGCCAATGTTTCCCCTGTGCTGTATCAACCCAGGGCCAGGTACCAGACAACTCGGGACAGCCCATATTCTCAAAGCCTGCCAGAATTATTCAAACTACCCAATCCTAAACTGTTTGCCCTGCCCTGCCTCACCCTTCCTGCTTAATGAAGGCTGTGGCCTTTGCCTTCCCCTTGGTCCTTTTCTGCCTTCTGACCTACACTAGTGCTTACCACTATGGTCCTGGGTGGTGAGCTGTGCCTCTTGTTTCTAGGGAAACTGTAACATCAAACATTTTTTTTCCAATGGCATTGGCTTCTCCATGTTGTCACACAGTTACCTTTATAGATTAATATCTGCACACAAATAGTAGAATGTTCAATTCCTGAAGTGGCCTGGGCTTAGAGATGGAATTTGAGATTTGGTAGATGATGTATTAGTTTGTGAGGTTGCTATAACAAAACTCTGCTAACTGGGTGTCTTAAACAACAGAAATTAATTGTTTCACAGTTCTAGAGACCAGAAGTTCCAGATCAAGATGTCAACAGGATTGGTTCCTTCTGAGAGCTGTGAGGAAGAATCTGTTCCACGCCTCTCCTCGAGCTTCCAGTGGTGTGCTAGCCATCTCTAGCACTTCTTGACATGTAGCAGCTCCACTCCAGTCTCTGCATCTTCACGTGCTGTTCTCCCTGTGTGTGTGTGTTTGTCCAGATTTCCCCTTTTTATGTGGACACCAGTCATATTGGATTATGGGGCCTGGCCTACTCCAGTATGACCTCCTTTTCACTAATTATGTATGCAACAATCCTATTTCCAAATACAGTCACATACTGAGGTATTGGAAGCTAGGACTTCAACATACGACTTTCTGAGGGCCACAATTCAACCCATAACAGAAAGTGATGGACGCTACATGAACACATGATCACATGAGGAGAGATCCCAGAGGAATTCTGACATATGAGAAAACTAAAAAGAAATTACTAGATATGGTGTTTCCAAATCAATGAATACCATGCTCCAAGGAGGTAGTGTCCAGCAGAGTCCCCCTTAGGAAGGAGGATGGGGTGACCTTGATGAGAGTGGGTTTGTTATTGTGATAGAAGCTGATGTGGATTCGAGAGAGATAAAAAGTCATTCATTCACTTGGGCCAGAGGATGAGGATGTATTCCGGAGCCAAGATGGAAGAACTGGCTGGGTACTGTGACAAAAGTAGGCAACACTCCATTTTGCCAACACACTGCAATACTCTGTGTGGGCAAACAACTGCCACCATCACCCTTAGGTCGATGCCTTCCCAGGCACCCCACAACCATGTCTCATCTGGAACCACTTCTCAGCAATGGACACAGTTGTCACACAGTGACACCTTGGCTAGAAACCAGTAGTCACAGCTGTCACCTGAGCATCACAAACAGCTCAGGAAGAGCTCACCCAGGTACCCTATCACACATATGAAATGCCCTACTGTGTCACAAGTCCCTCATACACACAGCCGCATATGGCCACAATCACACACACACACACACAGGTTGTCTACCTTGTCACACACATCTGGGTTCCTGCAGGCAGTAGCACCCACAGCATTACCACAGTTAAACTCATACACACAATCTCACCATCTGTCTGTCTCTGCCTCTCTAGTCGTCTGTCTCATTCACGCGCCCGCTCGCACACACGCGCTCGCGGGAGCGCAGGGAGAAGCCCGCGTGAAGACCGCGGAGAGCCGGGGTGACCGGGAGAGTCGGACCGGGCTGGCAGGACAGGGCGGGCGGGACCGGGGCGGGCGGCGGCCCTGCCAGCGGCGGGCGCTCGGGACTCTGCCCGGGCCAGGGCGGCGGCTGCCGCCGGGAGGGCGACGTGGAGCGGCCACGTGGAGCGGCCCGGGGGAGGGCCGGGCGGCGGCGGCGGCCAGCCGGGGCGCGGGCGGCGCGCAGCCGGGAGCGACGACGGACAGACGGCGCCGGAGCCCGGCCGCTCGCCGCACCGCCGCAGGTGGGTCCGCGCTCCACGCCGGGCGCGGGGGCCGCCGGGGCCGGCCAGCACGGCCAGCACGGCCAGCAGGGACCGCCACGCCGCGGGCGGACCGCGGGGCCGAGGCGGCCTCCAGGTCCGGGTCGGGATGCTGGCGGCGCAGTCGCTCCGCATCCCCCGCGGCTCGGACGCGGCGGCAGCGGCGCCACTCGCCTCTGGGTCCGTCTTCGGAGGGGGCGAGCCCTGAGCGCAGGTGGAGGAAGGGCTGGAAAGCGTATCCGGAACTCCCACCTCCCAGTTCCCCTCGCGCTTTTCCCTGCGTGTCTCATTTGTCGCTCCCACAGCCCGGGGGGCTTGGGGGAGGCCGGCAGGAGCTTACCCTCATTTGACATAAAAAAGAGGGGGCCTGGGGCGGGGCCCGCGGTGACCACCCGGCTGGAAGTGGCGGCCCAGAGGCCCGCTGGCCATCGCCGTTGCTGCTTCTCTTGGAGGTGGGCTGCTGGGAGGCACGGGGCACCAGAGTGGTAAATTAAGGGACAGGATTCAATTCAAAATATCTTCCGGACGGTTAGACTCCACCAGAAATGGAATGGACACCCTGTGAGGGACCAGACCCCTGTTCTGGGAAGTCAAGAGGAGGCTGAATAAGCCATTGACAGGGATGCTGATGCTGTGGGAGAAATTTTTGCACTGGATGAAGTTATGCAAGATAAAAGGTTCTTGCCATATCCTAAGGTGTCTGAAATACTCAAGGAGCACCTATCTGCTGCTGCCAGCCACTTAACCCACACTATACCATTGCATCATCGCCAAACCCCTACAAGAGAAACACTGTCATTCCAGGGCTCAGAGAGGTTGAGACACCTGCCTCACTCACACAGCACTGTAAGAGGCAGGATTTGATCAGAAGTCTAACCCCAAGTCTGGGGTCTCCTCCCATGCCTGGTGCCCTTGAAGAAATCTGAGGTCAGAGGGTCATTGTGAATATGTGTGTGTGTGTGTGTGTGTAGGATATGAATAACTATTGAATTACATCACAACTGTTCATTAAGAGTTCTGGTGGCTTTCCTGTGTGTAGGGTCAATTATGTTTATGCGCATTATAGTTATAAGAAATGATTATGAACCTTTTTACTAGACAGTGGTTCAATAACCATTTTACTTCTGTTGCTTTTTTGTAAATGTTTAGCAGTGTGTAAGTGTGAGCAAATAATACCTCACCAACCTCATTAAGTGCTAATGAGGAGCTTTAGTCTGACTTCTTTTAAGTAAGAGAGGTGGGCTACCTGTCCTAAAATTGTCACAGTTGGAAGCATTACATAAGAGGATATTACTTAGATGACACTGAAAGTCCACATGCAATTACTTGAATTTGTGGACTACGACCAGAGTGCTAAAGTTGTCAAGAGCACCCAGGATATTGCAGGTGGAGGGTGGAACAGGTTGAGCACAAGCACTGGAAAGTGAAAGTGAAAAGTATCTCAGGAGATCCCAGGAACTCCTCGGTGTGAGGCAGAGTGTTAGTGTAATGGAGCACTGGGAGATGAATCTAAATGGTAACTTGATATCTAACTGTAGACCTTGAATGCCCAGGGGAGGACTCTGGACTATGTAGAGAGCCACTGAAGGTTTTGGAGCAGTGGAGTTCTAGCAAGGGAAGATTAATCTGATTTGGACATGAAGAGTTCTTTAAATGGAGAAGATACCAGAGGTAGGGAAAAGAATGAGCATCTACTGCATTAATTTGTGTAAGGAGTAATTAATAATGCACTTAATACTGGCTGTAACCCTGCCAGGTAAGTACTACTATTATCTCCATTATGAGGATAAGGTAACTCAAGTTCATTGAGGATAATTAACTTACCTAAGGTCACAGGGACAGTCTAAGGTGGAGCTGGGATTTGAACCTGGGTCCATCTGATTTCAAAGCCCTGTTCCCTGTTCACTGCACATACTGAATAGTTACATGAACATAGGACCATGAGGAGGAAAGTGATATAATTCTTGTGGGCAGGGTTCAGGCACCAGTACAAAAATAGATTAAGTTCCAAGATGGTGACAGCAGAGCATTAGACTAAGCACAAGACCCTTCTCAGAACAGGGCCCTATGTGACTGCACAGGTCCCACACCCATGAAAACCATTCTAATTGCTATGACAACTTTAACAAACCACCTCAAAACTTAGTGGCTGAAAACAACATTGATTGTGCTCATGAGTGTGCAGTCTGGGCAGGGCTGCGGAGACGAGTACCTTTCTGCTCCATTCAGTGCTGTTTGGGGCAGCATGACGGCTGAGGGTTGGAATCACCTGAAGGTTTGCTCTCTCACCTGTGTGGCCTTTGGGCTGGAAAGATGTGAGTAGCTGGAGGCTAGAACATCTGGGGCTCCACAGTCATCTCTGTCTCTGTGTAGTTCCTCCACATGGTATTTTCATCATGGCGGCCTCAGGGGCTCCAGATGTTTGCCATGGTGGCTCAGGGCTCCACAGGCACATGTCTGCATGTCAAAAGAGAGAGAGAGAACCAGCGCCAGGCATGAGCGATGCCCATCACCTTTATGACCCATACTTGGAAGTCAGGTAGCATCATATCAGCTCTTTATTAGAAGTGAGTGGCTAAGTCCAGATCATAAGGAAAGGCAAATTAGACTCGAGCTTTTGAGGAAAGGAGTGCCAAAGAAATTACAGACATGTTTTCAAACCAGCACAGTTGGCCCAATGAGTGAGTAGATTAGTGGGATCTGAGGGGTGTGTCCCCTTTAGGCCTGAACTGCCACCCCTAGAGAATCATTCTGGAGTTTGCAAATGTCCTCTTTTAAAAGGCAACTGCTAGTGGATGATAACATATGAAGCCTGGGTAATAGGTTTTGACAGCTCTGAGGGATTTAAATTATGCCGGTGCCTCCTGTTGGCCTAGGTCCTGGCAGTAAATAGATGGGGAGGAGAGAGCAATTTGAGAGTATCCAGTGGGGAGACCAGGATGGTGGAATGTGGGAAGCTCTGTGGTCCAGGAAAACTTCTGGAAGGAAAGGGCCTTAATGTGTAACCAGGCACTGGTCTCTACACAGCTTGTTTCATTTAACGCTTTCCACACCTGACAAGAGGTGCTGGATTTGAATTTAGGCAGCCTGAGTTTAGGTCCCATACCCTTAAACTCTGAGCTATGCCACCTGTTCCTTGGTGAGTCTCTGCTTTTCTTAATCATTGTTTTAATATCTATCTCTTGCTACTGATATATTTGCAAACTTTAAGGAAAAGATGAATGAGTAATTCTACCTTACATTATCATCTTGTAAGATAATGCCTCACATATGGTAGATGCTTAATGAATATTAGAGAAATGAGTAACATTTATCCTTATTCTGCAGACTTATATTTATACTTGCTTTTCTCGTGGATGCCTGCCCTCCTGGTCTTTGTCACCAAAAGTCTTTGACATTGGTGGTCCTTCCTATGGTATCCTCTATGGCCTCCAGCCCTGGGTCCTTAATTTCCAGCATTCTCCTGGTCTCTTCTGGCCAGCAGCTTTCTCAGCCATTATGTGCCTTTCCTTCCGCCTTAGAGACTGGAATCCTCTGCTGACACCCCACCCCCTGCCACCCAAACTAGCATCTTTAAAGAACCATGACCCTCCGGCCTGTTCACCTAGAACCTCCTTCAGTCATTGCTTTCTGACAGTTTAGGGTCTTATCTCTAAACCTCTGGGATTAGGCACAAATCTCTGTTAGTCCTTGGATTCCCATTCAGTCCCCATGAGGATTTCTGTTGAGATTACTTTCTTTGAGGACCAGATGCTGATAGCTTTGCCCTACTGAGAACCCAGGTAGCTTTGAGGACCAGATGCTGATAGCTTTGCCCTACTGAGAACCCTCCAGTCATCTATCAGTTGTCCTGTTGAACTTGATTTAATGGTGTCCTCCATGAAACAGAATTTTAAACTTTTGATATTCCCAAATCTGTCAATTTTTTCTATTAAAACTTCTGAGTTTGCAATATTTACCATTTTTTAATGGCTCTGTCACAAAATGTGATTTACTTAGCCATTGCCTAAATGTTATACATTCAGAGTGTTTATGTTTCTTTGACTAATATTAATAGAACAGCACTGAATATCTTCGTAATTTCTTTTCCATTTGTGTTCTTTCTCATCCAATCACCAGGATGATATTGTTGGCCCAGAATTTCACAACAATTAACATACATTTGTAGGTTGCTTTCTAAAAAACAGTTCAGGTTTATAGTCTCAAACAATATAGGTTAATACTCACCAATTTCTTTAATGGTTATAGGACTATTAAAATTTGCTATTTCTTTTTTTAACAGTTTTGCTATTGCATTTTTCTTGGAAGTTAGCTATACCCTCTAAGTTTTCAAATTCCTGCTGTTCCTGTAGTTAGGTCCCCATTTTCATTCCTAATGTTATTTGTGCCTTCTATCTGTTTTTTTTTTAATGGAACATGAATTTATTGGAATTCCTTTCTTGCATGTCTTTTTTTTAAATCAAAGTATCATTGATATACAATCTTATACTGGTTCCAAATGTACAACACAGTGGTTCAATAGTTGCCCATATTACTAAATCCTCATATCCTCTAGTGCGGTTATTATCTGTCAACACAGAAAGATGTTACAGAATCACTGACTATATTCTCCATACTGTACTACCATCCTTGTGACCAATTTATATTGTGACTGCAGATTATTGTGACTCTTTAATCCCCTTCCCCTCCCCCTGATAACCACTAGTTACTTCTCAGTGTCTGAGTCTGCTGCTGTTTTGTTCCTTCTGTTTTGCTTTGTTTTTATATCCCACAAATAAGTGAAATCATATGGTATTTGTCTTTCCCGACCTGGCTTATTCTCTTTGTTCTTAATGAAAATGTCAGGGGGTTGTCTATTTTATTGGTCCTTTTAAAGAAAAATCATTGTTTGTTGCTCTTCTCTATTGTATTTTTAATTTCTGCCATCTTTTATTATTTCACTTCTTTAATTTCTCTAAATTTATTCTGTTTTACTAGCTTCTTGAGTTGGAAACTCATTCACTTTTAACCTTTCTTCTAATATAAGCTTTTAAGTCAATCCATTTTCCTTCCAATACTGCTTTAGCTATATATCTTGTTTTGATGTATATTTTTCCAATATTATCCAATTCTAAGTATTTAACAATTTCCATTATGATTTTCTTCTTTGATCCATATGTAAGTATGCCTTTAAATTTTTCATGCATACAAGATTTTTTACATCACATTTGTTATTGGTTTCTAATGTAGTTGCATTTTAGTCATATAATGTGAGATGGATTCTTTGAGCCATACTCTCTGGCCTACTACTTCTCAGTTTTTATAAATATTCCACATGTGTTGAGAAGAATGTGTACTTGCTAAGTGATTGAAATGGGGTTCTCTGTTCATGAGCTCAGGCTTGTTAAATGTTTTATTCAGTCTTCTACATTCTTATTGATTTTTATTTTGCTTAATCTTTCAAATACTAAATGATATATGCTAAATTCTCCCATCATAATGGCAGATTAAATTTTTCTCCTTGTCATTATGCCAGGTTTTCTTAAGACTTTTTTCTTTTAGAGCAGTTTTAGGTTCACAGAAAGGTACAGAGATTACCCATATACTCCCTGCCCACACATGTGCAGCCTCTCCCCTTAGCAATATCCCCACCACATTGGTACGTGATTAACTGATGAACCTATAATCATCCAAAGTCCATAGTTTATGTTAGGGTTCACTGCTAGTGTTGTACGTTCTATGGGTTTGGATAAATGTATAATGACATGTATCCATCATTATGGTGTCATACAGAGTATTTTCACTGCCCTAGAAATCCTCTGTGCTCTGACTATTTATCCTCCCTCCCCCCGGCCCTTGGCTGTTACGGAAAATACTGAAAAAAAAAGCCTGCCCCCCCACCCCTCTGCCGGCCCTTGGCAACTACTAATCCTTTTACTGTCTCTATAGTTTTGCCTTTTCCAGAATGTCATATAGTTGAAATCATACAATATGTAACCATTCCAGATTGGCTTCTTTCACTAATATGCATTTAAGGTTCCTCCATGTCTTTTCATGGCTTGAAAGGTCATTTCTTTTTTAGTGTTGAGTAATATTCCATCATCTGGATGTAGCACAGTTTATTTATCCATCCCCCTAGGATATCTTGGTTGCTTCCAAGTTTTGACAACTATGAATAAAGCTTCTAAAAACAGGTTTTTGTGTGGACACAAGTTTTTAGCTCCTTTGGAGTGCAACTGCTGGATTGTATGGTAAGAATATATTTAGTTTTGTATCAAACTGCTCAAGTGTCTTCTATTTATAACCTTTCTATGTCTTTTCTTTTAGGTTAATCTCTTGAAAATTGCAGGTAACTGTATTTTGTTTCATATACATTTTGATAATCTCTATTTCTTAACGGATGAGTTTATATGATTTACGTGTATTATAAATCATGATCATTGACATACTTGAACATATTTTTACTATCTTATTTTATACTTTCGATTTGTCTTTCTTCTTCATTTATTTTTTTTAGTTTCTTTTTTTCTCATTTTCTGCCTTCCTTTGATTTTTTAAAAATTCCATTACTTTTTTTCTGGTAATTACCTCAGCTTGATCTCTGGTCTCCTCTATCAGCACAAAGCACTTAGACTGATAGCTCAGGGTCACCGGGGTTTGGTTTGGCGACATTCTTAAAGCAAAAGCTGACTTCAAGCTCACTTTTTTCCCTGGGAATACTGTTTTTGCTGTGCCTTTTTACTCAGAATTTCTTACCTCCTTTCCAACTCAGTGCATTTGAAAAGTACTATTTTTATCCAGTCTTGGAGTTGCTTTCCTTGGGACATTTTCTATCATACACCCAGACGTGGAGATCTGGATATTTTTCTAGTCCACCGTTTCACTGAGGTGTTCCACTTACCTCTGATGGTCTAGGCAGAGGACCTCTGAGGGCCCCCGGTTGACTGAAGATCTCAGTTCCAACTGCCTCCCGTGGATGGGCCCAAGACCTTGCCTTCTCTCCTGGTGCAACAACTAGAGCTCAAGGACCTATGTTGCCTAAGTTCATAAACACATTTAGGGCAGCTGTGGCTTCAGCACCCATTTGACCACTTGATTCCGAACACCAACAAACTAGGTAGCCTCACTTTGTCTGCGGGGCCAACGTGTACATGGAAATCAGGATAGCTGCCATGCCTCGGTAGCTTTACCCTCCTGTGGACCACCAGGTCTTGCTGCTGCTTTCTCAAGGCAGCTCTGCTTGCACAGTTACAGCTGGGTTCCCATATTTGTCTTCCCAGCAGCCAAATGCTCACCTGCTCTGCCCCACATTTCTTAGAAAGCTGATGTCCACTCTTGCAGTGGTTCTAAATCTTGTTAGGGTTATGGAACTCTGAGAATCTGATGAAAGCTGTGAACTTTTCTCTAGGAAAATTGAGTGCCAGCCAGCATGTAGGGTACCCATTCAGAGGGTTCCTGATCCTTTGCCTAGACAACCAAACATCTGATGATTTGTCTTCCTGGAAATGGGTTTGGGGTCTCAGGCCTCAGCTTTGGTGGGTGTCTGCTTCCCCAGAAACTCACATGATATGTACAGATACTTAGGACTAATCAGAAGGCTGCATGCTCTGTGGTTTTGATAAGTCCCTTCTATATTTGACCCTTTTCATAAAATCAAGTGATTGTGTTGCCAATGGGCCTATGCAGTGTAGGCCTAAGGGGAAGTTTGATTTTTCCTTCATACTGGAATCTGGTTTGCCTAACTGCATTTAGTAAATAGCAGATCTGGGGGTCACTATTGGTTTGACCCTGATTAGTTGTGTTTTTAATCCCTACCTGAGTTTAGACCTATGTCAAAGAGTCTGAGCCTCTTTTGAGTTGTTCTTTGATGAGTTTTTAATAAATGCAAGCAAACGATGTGTCTCTCTGTTTAAACCTTGGTCTTTTTGGGACTCTCTGCATTTCTAACTTGGCCTTTTTCTTAACCTCTCTGGGCTAGTTTCCGTCCGCAAAATGAACACCTGGACTGGATTAGATGTACTTAAACTTCACTTCTCCAAGCACCTTGTGGGATGGCTGGCAGGGTCAGGGGAACGGGTTGGGCCTGTGGGTTGCTTCCCCCTGGGGCAGGTCTGCTTTATGTGCTCTGCACACTGGATCTGGAGTAGAACTTGATCCATGGGGGACCCCTGATGCCTGTGTGTGACTCCTCCCTGAGCAGGAGTGCTGTATCTGGGCTACAGGTGGAGGCAGGCAGAGACGACATTGCTGTCTAACCCGCTGAGCCCCCATCTGTGGCACACGCCCCTTCCCGCTAACTCCCTCACTGTTCCAGTTGCAGTTACAGGGAGGATGTTGCCTCTGGCCGTGAGAACGTTAGTGTTTCTGCTGTTGCCCCTGGGTCAGGCTGCTCCCAAGGATGGGCCCACAAGGTAATGGGATTCAGGGGGCGGTGCGCAGGCAGGGGGCAGGGCAAGTCTCTGGAGAATCCAGGACTGTGGTGAGCCCTTCTGGGAGGCAGGAGACTGGGGCATAGGCTCCCCGACTTCTGCATCCCTCCCCACCCACCTCAGCCTCTGCCTTGTGCCTGTTAGAGTGCCCTACAAAAAATGGGCCTTCAGCACATGCTTGCTGGACTTGTTTGGAAACCAAGAGCTCATTTCCAATGAGGCATGAAGCATAGGGAAGAAGCCATGGGCCAGGGAAGAGGCTGTGGTCTTCTTACAAAGACCTTAGAGGGAACTGCAAAAAATATAGAGATTACAAGCATATCGTTCCTGTTTTATCTGAGTATCTTCCTCGAGGTTTTGTGCGTTAACGCTGTGCAGTGGGTGTGTGGGGTGAGGTGGGGGAACACACACAGGACGTGCAGCAGGGCTGGCAGCCGCGGCAGTATTGGCTGCAACAGCTCCCGCTGGCTCTCTGGCAACATGGGCCTGGATTTGCTTGGATTGCTTGGAGCAAATACGTAGCCCTGTCCAGAACTGGGAGTAAATCTTGAGCTTTAAAGACTAGCAAAGAGATCCTGAGCAGATTGAAACTCCAAAACCAACATATATACACTCAGGTTGGGGAAAAAAAGAGTCTAGTTTGTGTCATGGAGCAAATCAGGTCTGTGTAACACGGGGCAGCGCTCTGGGCTCAGCCAGGGACCTGCCCCTTGGCCCCCAGTAGCAAAACAGAAGGGTTGCCACGATCCACACCATCCTGCCACCCACTGTACTGTTTGCTTGGGTCCCCAACTTATGTCTGCTAAGTGTGGCCTCATCTGGTCTCAAAATGTTTTCACTTCACCTCTGAGTTAGGGATCTGCAAAAACAGACTCTGAGGGAATCAGTTTCTGCTCCCAAGGAGACCAGCAGGGCCTCCTCCCATAAGGTTTTTGAGAATTTGGAGGAGCAGCTCCCTTTGGGTCTGGGGAGAGAACTCTGACAGGAGCTTGGGGGTGGAAGCTGGTAGGCTCTTTGCAAGGCTGGTCCTTCCCTCGCTCCCCCAGGCTGGACCCTGACGTGCGGCAGCAGCCCCTGCGCAACCCCTTCCAGCCAGGCCAGGAGCAGCTTCGGTGAGTAGGCTGGGCTGGGGCCTGAGGGCTAGTCTGGGGCTGCGGACTGGCCTCTCCTGGGCTCATTTCCCACTTTTCTGCCAGACTTCTGCAGAACTACCTAAAGGGACTAGAGAGGATGGAAGAAGAGCCGGAGCACATGAGCCGGGAGCAGGGTGAGGGGCTGGGCTGATGGGCCAGTGGCGGTTCCGGCTGGCCCGTTGCCTCCTGCCTCCTCCACCTGTTCCTGACACTGCTTCTGACCCAGCTTCTCGCCCTCAGTTCTCCTCTACCTCTTTGCCCTCCATGACTATGATCAGAGTGGACAGCTGGATGGCTTGGAGCTCTTGTCCATGTTGACAGCAGCTCTGGCCCCTGGAGCTGCTGACTTTCCCATCATCAACCCTGTAAGCCCTGCTGCATGCTGGGGGCAGGGGCGGGGCTTCCCTGATGACGCAGACCCAGCGCCTTGGGGCTCTGGTCTGTCATTGTGACTTGGTGAATCCCTGTGAAAGAAGTGCTCAAAGCCTGCGTTGCAGGGGTGCAGAGAGTGTGGGGGTCGTAGAGGTTCTGGGCTCCTGGGAACGTCTCTGGTCACTGTAGACCCCACAGCAACTGTGTGTTTCCACAGGTGATCCTGGTAGTGGACAAGGTGCTCGAGACCCAGGACCTGAATGGGGATGGGCTCATGACCCCTGCAGAGCTCATCAACTTCCCCGGAGAGGCCCCAAGGCCCACAGAGCCCCTGGAGCCACAAGATACTGGCAAACAGCCCGTGTTACCTAGAAGCCCATTGAGACAAGAAGCACAGGAAGCCCTGGTCCCCAGGGAAGAAGCAGGGGGACAGGTGGAGGCCAGAAGGGAGTCCTTGGAGCCTGCACAGGTGGCTGGGGGACAGGAAGAGGCTGGTGGAGAAGCCCCAGGCCCGGGATGGGCGGCTGGGGGACAGACAGAACCTGGAGGAGAAGCTCTAGGCCTGGGGTGGGAGGCTGGAGGTCAGGCAGAGGCTGGAGAAGAAGCCCCAGGCCCTGGAGGGGAGGCTTGGGGACAGGCAGAGACCAGGGACATTGGAGAGGAAGGAGAGTTTCCAGGGGAAGCCATGGAGTCTCAGAACATACCAGATGAGTTTGAGGTTCATGCTATACAACTGGAGAACGATGAGATGTAAACCTGGAGGATACAGGTTTGCACCCTAGAAGTCTCAGTGCCAGAACATAAGCTTGGAGGGTGAGGTGTGTATGGTGGGGCAAGGACCACCTCACTGTCCCCTCCCGGGCCCAAGAAAGTGACAGGTCTTTCTGTGCAGCTCAGGGAGACCCTAAGTGAAGGGGCAGCTTTAGGGCCTAGACAACTAATAAAGAATTGAATGAATTCATCCCCCCTGAGCTGTCTATCCACTGGTCCAGCCTGCCTGGACCTCAGGGACACATGTTGCCACAGAGACACAAGGGCTTGGGGACTGGACAGGCTCTTGGCAGGGCAGGGATTCAGCTTTCCCAGTGTTCCCGGATGCTGAGACCCAGAGCATAGCACCAGGCTATGGCCAGCTGCAGACAACCTGGGGAAGAGAGCTTAGCCTCCTCCTGGGGCCAGATGCTCCTGCTCCCCTGTCCCTGGTGTTTGGGCACCCAGTGCCCTCCTGTGGCTCAGGACAGACCTTCACCATCACAGTGGGTCAGCCCCACCCCTGTAATATCAACAGTAACCATTTATGGAGAGCCCAGAACATATCAGGCATCCTGCTGGGCATTTTATATATTGTCTGGTTGTATCCTCACAATAATTCCATGAGCAGGCAGAATTAGCTCCATTTGACAGATGAGGAAATTGAGGATGATGGAGTTCAGTAATGCATCCAACATGACACAGCTAATTAAGTGAATTCAGGTCTGTCTGACCCCAAAGCTCACCCTCTTTATCACATTCTATGGCCTCACCCACCCTGTTCCAACCCCCATATGGAAACTGGCCAATTCCAATATGCCCTCAGATGCAGTCCACCCCAGGGAAGCAACCCCATGTGCTGGCTCACATTTGTGGCTAAGGCAGGCTTAACTACAGGGCGGCTCCAAGGGTGGAGATTTCAGGCTGTGGGGCAGTCCCCAGAGAGCCATTTCTGGACTGCAAAGGCTCCACCAAGCCCTAGAGTAGGCTTCCTGCCCAGCTAGTCAGGTTGGCTCAGCCATGTGGACACTCCTGGGGCCACATGACTGGAGTCTTGTGACAGCACAGGGATCCAGGGGAGCTTTCCTCACAGCTTGTGGCCGTTTGGAAGGTTCCCTGGGGTGCAAAGAGACAAGTGTCCTCCATAGCCACAAGGCTCCTGTCTACCCATGCCCTGTGGCTGCCCTTTACTGGACAGGATGGTTGGGCTTCCTCTAAGGGCATGGCAGGTGGCAGGCTTGGGTCACTTCCCACCACTC
The DNA here is from genome assembly GCF_030020395.1 of Manis pentadactyla. Classification (NCBI taxonomy): domain Eukaryota; kingdom Metazoa; phylum Chordata; class Mammalia; order Pholidota; family Manidae; genus Manis; species Manis pentadactyla. The sequence continues at coordinate 214,965,932 of NC_080020.1, forward strand.
TGGTCTAGGCAGCCCCTCCTCTGGGCCTGGGTAGGGAGATTAATTTGGGGACTGGATAAAAGAGGGCGAGGGACTAGCATCAAAATCCTTCAGAATCCCCAACCAGGGCAGTTTAGAAATCAAGGACAAACAGACTGCCAGAGGGAAGCTGGCTCTGGGGAAGATTTATTTGTTCTGCAGTGAGAGATGTCAGGACACAGGCAGAGCCCTCCCACAGCCTGCGTCTGTCCAGGGGGCAGGGCAGGGCAGCTCAGATGCCAGGCTGGATGAGTGGACAAGGCAATGGCAGCCAGTGAGGCCAGCCTGCAAGGTGAGCGAGCCATGAGCCAGCACCTCCTGCCACAGGGCACTCACACGATGCCATCAAAGCCCTGCAGGCCGCACTTCTTGCCAGCCACCTGGCAGCCAAACCTCAAGGCCTCCTGCATGCTCTTCCCTGGAGGGAGGGACAAGTAGCTGGGTCAGCCTGGTCTTCTGGGCCCAGCCCTGTGCCTCCTGCTGGCGTACTTACCCTGGCTCAGGCTGAAGATGACCGAGGCATTGAAGGTATCTCCGGCACCCAGAGTGTCCACCACCCGGGGTGGCGGGAAGGCATCCGAGTGGACCAGCCGTCCTTCAGGGCCCAGGGCATCAGCGCCCTCCTCAGCCCAGGCGCAGATAAGCACAGCCCTGCAAGTCCTCCACTCAGCTGGACCTTAGCCACCCCTGGCACCCAGCCTCATCTCCCCCCAGGGCAGGGGCCTGGAGTGCAGGCTCACTCACTCCGTGCACCTAAGGCCTCCTCCTGGCTGCCCTCAGCTTACCCTTTCCTCACACGACCGTACAAGCCCCTCAGGGCCTCCACCGCTGACCGGAACCCAAAGTGCTTGGCCACATCTTTGCTGACAAACACCTGAGGGCAGTGGAAGGGAGGCTGACTGAGTCCCAGTTCAGTCACTAGTGAGTGACTGCAAGCAGCCATAGAGCACCTCTCTTCCAACAGGGCCACCTAAATCCCCAACATAGCATCTCGATGTCCCACAGGAGCACGTGTTCATACTTGCTCAAGACATGCTGGAATACAGCCCCATCAATTGCGACACAAAAGCCCCGGCCTATTTGTTCTAAGCTCAATGAATTTCCTTGCAATTGAAAACCCAAATCGAGCCTTGAGCGCCCTCTTGGGGTGAGAGCTACCTCTTCCGAGTTAAATGTGGCTCGCCGGGTTTGGGTTTGGTTTTGGTTTGTTTTCCTCATGCAACTAGGCCCTTTAGGTCAATATCCCGTCTTTAACACAAAGGGACAGGGGTTCTAGAGCTTCCTCAACACCGCTTTAACACAACACCTCGACACAACAGCAGCACTTCCGAAACAGAGTCGCTAGTTTTGTTAAAGAGCACTTCCACCCAGCACTTCTACCAATCAAACAAAAACCGGGGGTGGGGCTCAGGCATCCATATCCTTTTAGGTGCTGCCAATGTTCAGGCTCAACCAGCTTTGGCTGTGACAGTTGGCTCATCACCCAGATTTCATGTACGTCCAGCCCTGCCCAAATTTACCTTGAGCAAGTCCCTTTGCCATCCTACCTCAACCCTAGTGGCTCCCACGGGGCCACCCACCCTGGATGTGAGGACACCTCACAGAGCAATCCCATCCCTCGTTCAGCAGAGGGGAAGCCTGAGGAGACCCAGGGAGGAGGTGCTTCCTGTCCAAGCTCGCTGGCTACTCTCATCCCTGTGCACCCGCTGGGGTGGAGAAATTCAACTCCTTGGTCACTGCTGAGTCCTGCACCAGAGCCCAAAGCTGGGGGTCTGCCTCTTTGCCTCCCTCCTGCCACACCACCGTACCACCACTCCAAAAGTCATCATTCTGGGTCTGGTAGGCGGGACAAAGGAATGCTGGGGCTCCTTTTAAGAATGAAATTAGCTGGATATGGCAAGGAAAAGCTACGTGGGATGCTCACCACATCTCCGTAGCCAAACAGCTGAAACAGCTCCTCTCTGGGCTTCTCCACCTCCACCGACACCTGGATCTTCTGCTCTGGAGGCTGCCTGGCATTGTGCTCTTCTATCCGCTGCAGCATCTTCACCTGCTCTGATGCGTTCCGGCCCTGAGGCAGGACAGGGCAGCTCAGGACCAACTGGGCAGTGCCCAGATGATTGGCTCATTCTTCACTCCCTGTTGGAACTCTGTGTGAAGGGGGAGAGGGGCCAGGGAAGGCTGGCCTGGGGCCCTCTCCCCTAAGTCTCAAAATTCTAGAGCTGTCAGGGAACCTTAGAGACCCTATTGACAAGCCCTCCCATTTCACAGATGAGGAAACTAAAGACTAAAGACCTATTTACTGCAGGCTCTTAAGGACCTACAATAAATTAATCAACAAGGCTAGGATTAGAACTCAAGACTTCTTGGGCTTTTTCCCACCCAGGCTCCAAAACTTTTCTTGGAATGAAGATTCTACTTCCCTTTATTTGGGAGCTGGGCCAGGCCCTCTCACTCCTGCCTCCCCAGAGATAATGGGTCAGGCTCCTGACAGAGGCCAAGTCTGGAGGAGATGGGGCCACATGTAACACAGAAAACACACAGACTGCTAGGCAAAGGACTTCTGATGCCTACATCTTGCTATGTGACCTTGAGTAAGCCACCCAATATTCCTGGGCCTTAGTTTCCTACCTGAAAACATAAAGAAGGATGGGAAGGGGATGCATGGGTTGTATTCATCTATTTCTAAGCTACTTTATGGTTCAAAGCAACCAAGGAGGAGCTAGAATAGGTAGAGGGGCTAGCAAGTTGAGTCCCTTGAAACACAGAAAGGGCAGGGCTTGCCTCAATGTGGATCCACTTGAACCGGGTCAGATCGACCTTATCAAAATCCATAGCAGACACATCTGGCAGGTTCCTAAGTCATGACAGAAAGGACAGAAGAAGGGGCATGGTGAGGGCAGCCAGGGCAAGATCTCTAATTGGCTACTGGGGCCCCTATGCCTGGTACTGCCTGCAGCACGGTGAGAAGCTGGATCTACAGCACGGATTTCTGAGGCTCACCTCCAGGATAGGCCCTGTCCCAGGCTAAACTCCTGATCACTCCTTGCCCCACTCAACTCCATCCAGACAGGGAACTGGAGGCAGTTTGCTTGAGTGCCGCTTCCTGTGTTTGTGATATTATCTGAGGGCAAATTCAACCACAGCATGTGTCAAGGGGCCAGTTCTGTGTCTACGCCTTGGAGACCACATGTCCCCAAATGCACAGAGCACCAAGGACTACAATTCCCAGAATCCCCTTGCCAGCAGTACACACCTCCCAGCATGCAGTGGCCTGGGAAACTACAAAGACTGTGGGTGCCCTAGCTCTGGTCCACTCACTCCTGGCACCCCAGTGGTTACAACTCTGCCCTCCTGAGTTTGGCCGCTTCATGTTGCAACCCTGAGGTCAAGGCTGGTGCTTGAGGATGAGTTTATGTTTGGCTGACTTAGGTGTGGAGACCCAAAAAGGGTCCACCTTGACCCTTATTGGCCGAGACCTACACCCAGCCGATATCCTCCCCTCTGTGTCCTGGAGCCAAATCTTTCGTCCATTTAACTAGCTGCGTGACCTGGGCCTTTCCAAGACTGCTTCCCCATAGGTCAGTGAGGCCGAACCCCCTCAGCTGGCTGCAGTTGGAGGTGATGTGTGCAGATATGCCTGGACTGAGGTCAGCAGGCAACAAGCATTCTTCCTCCAAACTCCCGTCCTTCCCTTCCTGTGAATAGTCACATTGTGTTCTTGATCAAAGTTGCTACAGATTGTTGCCTAATGGGTAGATGATTAGGATTGCCTGATGTGTCGCCACTAGCACATGTGCCCACCCGCTCATTTGTTGGGACACATGAAGCCCAGGGACCACTGGCCATAAAGTTTGTCCTAGGATGACTGCCCCCTCCTCCCCAGGTCCAGGAGCAGCAGGGCAGCTGGGCTCGGGCCATCTCAGCCCTAACATAGTACCTGGCATACACTAGGTTCTCAGGAAACTAAACTGAGATTCTCCAGGAGAGCATCTGTAAGAGCTGAGAAGGGTCTGGACCCACAAGGTCTCTACCTCATAGCTTGGGACACTAAAGGGAGGCTCCTCCTCAGGTTAGTATAATATATCAGATGGCCCCAATCTGCCAACCCAGTGTTCCCCTTCTCTCTCCTTCAGCAATGGCTGTGAGTGGCGTGCGGCATTTGGTCTGGGAGGTTCATCTTTTTTGAACACCCAAACCCCCAACTCCTTGGTGCCACACTGCAGGCTAGCAACTCTGGGGCTGACCCTGGAAATCCCAGTGGGCCCCCTTTAGGGCTTAAGATGCTTTGAATCACATCTCCCATCCCTCTGACCTCAGAACAATTCCCGCATAGCCACCCCCATGCTGCTGATTGACTAATTATGACAGAATTACATCATGAATTACATTTTGCCTGGGCCTGCCTGCCAGTCCTTGGTGTTGACCAAAGCCAGGCAGAGCAAAGCCCGTCTCTTCCCACCTCTCTTCTCCCGTAATTGAAAACAATTAAAAATCAACGAACAGGAACAATTTCTAGTATAAAGGGAGAGGTCACTCTGTGGGCAGTGCGGGCAGCTAGGATGCCCACGGTGACGAGTGAGGGGACTGATTGGTGGGTTGTGGCAGGGGGAGGCCAGGGGGCCTTACGTGTCATACAGCAAAATGGTGCGGGAGCCATTGGAGTTGTTGACGATGCAGGAAGAGCATGGGGTCTCCCCCCTGCTCTGCCAGGCCACCTGAGACACGTCCACGCCCCGCTGCCTGAAGTCAGCCACCAGGAAGCTTGGGGTTTTGCCCGAACCAAGGCAAGGCAAGGAGACAAAGATTAGAGCCTACAGGTGGCCTGGGCCTCCCACAGGGGTGGGGAGGCGTCTGAGCATCAGGGTCTCTGAAAGAAGGATCCTGTTTTGGAAGTTTAGTGATGGCAGTGGCGGCAGCTGGCAAGGTGCAGACAGGTGTACAAACCTATAGGCGTGGAGGATGGTACGGCTACCGGTGGCCTCGCTGATGATGACTGTGGAGATGGGAATGGAGCCCATGGTCTGAAAGACCGTGTAGCGTAGGTCCACGGAGTAGCGGCGGAGGTCATCCAGAACAAAACTGCCGGGGTGGAGTGACCCGGGGGAGCCGCAGAATGACAAGACTTTGGGGACTGGAGGGTACGTGGCAGGGCCCCTGGGAACCTGGCTGCAAGCAGGAGAAGCTAGGAGGGAACTGAAAATCACCGTGCTGACAGGCTGTACAAGGTGCAGGAGAGGCAGGGGTGCATAGCCTGGATTCAGTGAGAAAAATACTAATGGACATTCTTTTAGGTCCTGACTGAAGCAGACTCCCAACCCTGCCCCTAGCCTTGAGTCTGACTCAAGCTAGAAAGGATTTGCTCAAGTTCATAAAGCTGGACAGGGTAGACCTGGGGCGTAGCACATGTACCCTATTCGAACCAAGCAGGCAAGGGCACTGTGGCCCATGTCATGCAAAGCCCAGGCAGAATTAATAATTAATTACCAAGAGGACACATTGCCCCCCAGCTGCCCTCTGCATGCTCATCCCCATGGTGTTCTGCTCACTGAAGTCCCTTCTGTCCTAACACAGTTCCTCTCATCCTACTGCTGCCTCCATGATGCCTGCCAGGAAGTGCTGCTGCTTGGTGAGCCTGCTCACTGCCCTGTCCTCTTGCGATGAGGTAAACCCTGCTGGGCAGTGAGCTGGCTCCCGGTGCCTGATGCCCCTCAGCATGGGCCTGGTCCAGGGCTCCTACCCAGAATCCCCTCCGGTCAGAGTGCACCCAGGGTCACCCCTCAGGAAGCCTACATCAGCAGAGCAAGGTGGCCAGCCTCATCGTTCCCAGCCCTCTCTAGAAATACAGTTACACCCACTAGGCCAGCCACCATCCTGTTCTTTCTCACTATGGCTGGACCCTACTTTCAGCAACACCAAAGCTGGACCACAATACAGATTTGTATAAAGGCACCAGGCTGGGACATCATTCCTTGTCTTATACCTCAAGGATCCTATAAATAGTAGCTTTCCCAAACCATGGAAAATATGGTTTGGTTAGCTAAACCACTTTGTACACCCATACTGCCTGGCACATGATAGGTGCTCATTAAATGTCTGTTGAACACATGGGAGAATTCAGAATGGCCCACCTATGATTGCTACCTGAAGATGGGTGCACTACCCTAAGCAAGAGCCGTGGTCTTGTCTCTAGATGGGAGAAGGCAGCTGCTGAAAGGAGTTAACAAGTGATCAGCTGTTGGCTCTGCTGCCCCTCACAGGGCAGGCTCTAGCCCTCCAATGTGCTTCTTGCCAGTTCATCAAGGAAGGAGTCTGGCTACAGTCCAGTCAGGGGGCTGGACTCTGGGAGTGGTGCCCCTCAAACCAGAGTTCAAAGGGCTGGGCTTCATAGGCCAGCCCCTGGCAGCCTGCCCCACTGCCCGCAGCAGGCAAAGTGTGGGCCTCACTTCCTGACAATTGCTGCTGAGTCAGCTGGGCCAGGGGCCAAAGGGCTCTTGGGTCCCTGTAGCAGCCAACCTGGAGAAAGCTCATGGCCACTCACAGGCTGCAGCCCCACAGCCGATGAGCTGGGGGGCACGGGTCTGGGCCCAGCTTTAGCATGTCACCTGAGGGTGTCCTTAGGCAGGGCCCTCTTATTGCTTCAGTGAACAACAGGCACTCGCCCTGCCCCCTCAATTGACAAAGAAACTTCAGGCCTGGACCCCAGGACCATGGATGCCAGATACCTGAGGGAGGGCAGGTACGTCATGTTTCTAATTGCCTCTGTCGCAAGCACAGCCAGGATAAGAGACTTGCGAAGGGCAAAGTCACACCCACTGCCAAGTGTCTGTTGGAAGCAAGGAAGGAGCAGGCGGGGGGTGCTGAAGCAGGCTCCAGGGAGGGATGCAGGAAACAGCTGTGGAAGGAAAGCTTCCACAGGAGCAGCGCTAACACCTGAGCAGCAGATAAGCCACACCACAGAGGGGATGCTGGTGCTCCACTCCGCCCCCTCCCACCCATTTTTGGTTGCCACCAACCATTTCTTACAGCCTGCCCCCTCCAGGGCTGAGACTTCCTTCTGCTCCCCCACCGCCCCTGGCCCCGCGGGCAGGCCTCCCCTGCCACTCACTGGGCAACAGGCCCCGGGGCCAGCGAGCCCATGAAGGCGCAGGGGGCTCCGAGCAGGGAGAGAACCGTGCAGGAGTTGGATGCGTTGCCTCCACGCTGCCATCTCTGGGACAAGCACCTGCAAAACACAAGGAGGGTCTCTGCAGCCCCAGCAGGTTGGCCCCAGGATAAGCAGGACCGGCCACAGACTATAAAAGTCAGGAGACCGCCCCCCACCCCCAAAAAAAGCATCCAGGCCAGCCTTCTGATTTTCTAGATGGGCAACTAAGGCTCCATGGGAGGAAGAGACACAGCTGGGCACCAGGTCTGTTTTTGCAGCCCAGGCTAAATTCAAGTGCACAGTGATTCATTTCTATCTTCCACCTCTTCTTAGGTCCATCACAATCAGAGCACTCCACTAACTCTGGGTTATCTCCTCAGTTACAATGACCCACTTCCCCCCAGGCAGAGCTGCTGTGCCCTCAGCCTCCTCCTTGAGAGCTTGGTAACTCCACGCGCCTCTTCCCAAACATGTCCAGCCTACCACCTGCTTCTGTCTTGGGAGAGCCCACTTCCACAGTAAGTCAAGTTAAAAATGCATAAGACAAGAAGCAGACCTGGCCATTGTGATCATTTAAGAAGTGGGAGGGAGTTTTTACAATGTCAAAAGTTACGAAGATCACTGGGTGAAGAGCAATTTGTCTCCATCTGTTTTGCTTGTTTGCCTCCCCCTGCTTCAGCTTTACTGAAATATAATTGACATGTCCTGAAAATGAAAGGTGCATGATGTGATGAGTTGATATACGTATGTATTGTGAAACGATAACCACAGTAAGGTTAGTTAACACCTCCCACACATCACAGAGTTACCTTTTTTTTCTTTAGTTTTTCTTCATCTTTCCTAAAAATCTACCAAAAGTAAACTAATTCAGCATATACCTGAAAGGCTTCATTGTCATTGTCAACAACAAAAATGATGACTGACACATACATAGTCAAAGCACTTTAATGATTTCTCATTTGTGCTCTAATAATCTTGTAAGGTAAACAATGCAGGCTGTTATTTCTAGTCTTTCAATTCCAAAGAGAATAATAATAATTGTGGCCAATTATTATTATATTATAGATCTAATATATGTATAATATATATTATAATATTAATTATATACTATATGTGTATAATAATAATAATAATACAATATGAGGAGCAAGTATCAAAGGACCACTCAGAGAAATAAATGAAGCTGAATTTTTAGGCTAAGATATAGTTGTTCACAAAACTTAACCCTGGAGTTCCCTCCAGCCTTGGGAAAAAGGGTCCATGATCTAATTAAAAAGAAGGATGCTAATTTGTAAAGGGTCAAATATTTCTCAAGCTAGGAGCTTTAGAGAAATTTCCATGCATAGAAGAAAGGCAGGCCTAGTAGGATCTGACTTCCTTATGATCACACCAACAGTTCATGACACAGCTGACATCAGAACCCAGGGATCCTGACTCCAAAACCAGGGCAATGTATTTTGTATTTTTGGAAAAAAGTAGTTAGGCCGCAGCATGTATAGCCTTAAGAAAAGGATATACAATTTCACTCATGTGGAAACTCTTCAAACTCACACCAACACCCAACTTCCTGTGCAGAAGGGCTCTGCAGGGCATGAGGATGCCTCTGGAAGGCTCCTCTCGGCTTGGACTCTGGGAGGCAGGGCCATTCCTCAGGGGCCTGGTCAAGTTCTGGTGGCAGTTCCTGAGAGTCCCCAGCTGCCTGTGGGGCAGCCTGGGACAGGTGGGACTGAGATGCCGGGGAAGGACTGGGTCCCCACTGAGGCTTGGTTATCTGGGAGACACAACAGAGTCCAGAAGCTGGGCTGGGTTGGATAGGAGCACGACAGAGAGGCCCTAGGGCCAACAAACTGCCCTGCAGAGTCCCTCGGGTCTGGGGAGGGCAGACACGCCCTGAAGGGCCGGGGGCATGGAGAGCATGGGAAAGGTCTCTTTAAAGGACACCTCACTTAGTGCCACCTTCAGAGTGAGCCCATCATGGTGGGAGCTGGCAGGATCTCCTTCCTCTGGCCTTCCGACACAGGTAAGCTCAAAGGGAACGGGACTTCAGCTCTAGCTGGAAGCAGCACTCTCAGTCCTTTCCAGACGCTCCACAGTCCTGGAGGACCTGTGGCCCCAGAATTCACCCTGTTCCCCTGAAAGGAAGCCTAACTCGTCCCTGTGCATGAGTGTCCTGGGGCCAGCTTGATCTTTGTGAGTGGGCTACGTCTATATAGCAACGTGTCCTGTGCCCCTCCCCCACCGTCCCTGCACCCCAGCAAGGGGCTCTAACCTTTGGCAAACAAGGCAGCCCAAAGCTGAGGGTCAATTCCATGAGCTGGGCAGCAGCGCAGGACAGGGAGCACAAGAGATGACAGAGGGCTGGCACCCTAGACTTGGAGTTAGGGACCTCGAGTTGTCATTATTTATTGCCACTCATTAATTGTGTGGCCTTACAAAAACCATTTAATTGCTCCACATCTTTAGTTTCTTCATCTGTAAAGAGAGGTTTGGACTGATCCTTACACACCTCCCTGGGGCTGCTGTGAGGAAAGTATGTGACATGCATGTGACAGTGCTGGGCAGAGTGCCGGGTCTGTCCCCTCAGGTAGCCTCATGGCTCTTGTGCTGCAGTGTCTTGCCCGGGTTCAGTCTTGAACTAGCCTTTTATCCAGGTCTTGGCTGAGATAGCTGATGGACAAGGAGCAATTCTTCTAAGTATTCTAAGCACCAGACCACACCAAGAGAAAACCATGTATTTCGCTTCACAGAAATGCCTTCTTGGGATTATGGTATAATGGTGTGGTTCTTAAATATAACAACCAACAAACAACTCCTCAGCCTCCATCAGACAAGTGAGAAGGATGTTTTCCACTATGTTGATCACTGTCTTTTGAAAAAGGAATTTCTGGTAATGAAAGGCCCTTTGGAATTTAGCACCAGGGAAAAGTTCATTGTGGTACATGAAGTAGCGCTATCGATAACCCACAGCATCTCCAGATTTGCCTTCAGCAAGCCCTGAAGCTATAGTGAAGATCAAATATCACGGTTTGAAGTGTTTCTGAACAGTCTAACTGCATGTACTTCTACAAGGAAGAAAGAAACGGGTCCTTCACTTTACTAGCTGCGTGCCCTTGGGTAAATCATCTCTCAAAATCTCTACTTGCTTATGGGTAAAACAGGGATAATGATGCCTGTCACTGTCCCAGGTCTGAAACGGAAATTAGGCAACACAATGCTATCCAAAGCCTGAGTCTTACTGCTAAAGGCCGCAATTCTTTCCCCAGGTCCACAGCAGAGGGCATAGGCACCAGCGCCCGAAGCTAGAATTCTCACTGCCTCACTGCACCGCCCCTGGCTGCACGGCCCTGCCTTCTGGGCCGCTGGGCACAAATGCAGGGTTGCAGTGGCCCCTGGGGTCACGGAGCTGCCTGGGCGTCCCTACCTGCTGTCGGTGTCCTCCTCTGGGTACTTGTCCACCACATTGATGATGTCCAGCACCACTAGCCCCACGCACAAGATCTGCTTCTCTTCCATGAGGCTGCTCCCAGAGTTCTCTGCCCGCCCGGCTGTCGGGGCTCCTCGCGGGCTCTGCCTCTAATCCGGGAGGATTGTGTCCCCGTTCCTGAGGCTGCCCTGGCTCCTCCCCAGCGTCCCGAGCTCCTCCTCCAGTGAGCCTTCCGCAGCGCCGAGGGGAGCAATGGGGTGCAGGGAACGCAGCGGGGCCCTTGCTTCCCGCGCCCACTGACCCAAGCGGGCCTAGTAGCGCACACCTCGAGATCTTGGTCCTTGGCCTCCCCTTAGCATGTTGTGTGGCCCAACAGATGGCAACGCCTCCCACTTCGCTGCCTCAGTTTCCTCACGTAGACAAATTCGGAGCTAATGCAATTTTCTCTAAAGCACAGCTAAGCAAACTGAATGCAAAGGGAAAGTGCAGTAGAAATGCGCCCCTTGACCCGCCCTCTCCTGCACGGGCGGCTCCCACTCCAGACCGTATATCGGCGGAGTTGAGCTGGTTCTTGCTGCAGCACCCTGACCCCCGCAGTCCAAGCCTTTGCCCGCGCTGTCGCCGCCTCTCCGCCAGTCCCCCAGGCCCGCCCTGTCCGAGGCGGTGCAGCCCAGGCCGGCACGGTGCGAGGCGTGGTCACGTGACGGGAGACGGCGTCGCGCGGCGCAGCAGCCTCAGCAAACAGCGCCCCCTGGCGGACACGGGTGTAACCAAGAGCAGAGCCCCAGGACTCTGCGGCTGGTCCTCCTTGTGTGACCCGCGCGTCCAGGCGCGAACAGGCAGAGCCACTCCAGTAGGAGGGAGTGAACCGGGTCCGTAACCCTGGGCTCTCACCTCCCCATCCCCTGTGTACGCCTCTACTCCTGAACACATATTGGATCAGATGGTTTGTTTTGTTTTTTTTTTTTTTTAGAAAAACCAAGTGTCTTTATTCCTGAATAGTTTAGTATGGCGATGGGGGCTTGGGCCTCCTCAGGAGAGCCCTGGAGCCCAGGAAATCGGCCTAGAGGCCAGTTGGGGTAGCAAAGGGTACGAGGATCGGTTCCTCCACAGTATGGGTCCTGCAGGGGACGGCGATCGGGCCAAAAGTCTGGAGGAGGTGACTCCAGAGTCCCTGACCTGGAGCGCTCCGGCCGTGAGGAGGAGAGTGTTCCGGGCGCCTGTGCTTCGGTAGGTTCCGAGATGGCTGTCCCGGGGCTGGGGAGCCAAGACGGCGCCCGGTACCAGGCGGCTTCCCCCAGAAGCCCACCGCCTCCACTTACTCTTTGGCCAGCTTAGACACTTCGGACCGGTCATCGCAGCCTCTGTCTACACCTGTTCTAGCTCCAAGTCCCCATAGAGCAGGGCTCCACTGAAGATGGTGAGCGGCTCCTCCGAGTGCGCCAGCTGCCCCATGACCAGGTCAATGCAGACTGTGTCCCCGGCCTGCAGCGGCAGGATGAGACTGAAGATGCCCAGGGCACCCGGGCTGGGCTGGCTCTCGGCTATGGGCTTATTCTCCAGGCCCTCGGGCTCATAGCCACCTGAGTCTATGCGGGCCACGCCCAGATTGGAGCGAGACAGCACGGCCTCCACTTTCTCGTGGCGGTGCCCAGTTAGCACTGCGCTGAGCAAGTAGCGCCCGGCCAGTGGCGCTGTGAACACACCTAGGGACAAGGATGACAGTCAGGCGGGGAGACAGGTGGCAGGTGCCAAGAAGGTGTCAGGGAGCCACCTGGAACTCCTGGACTAGGGAGGGACCCACTGGGTCTTTTCACCTCTCTTCCACCAGAAGGTAAAGAATCCCTCCACCAGGGCAGGGAATTTGGTGTTTTATTACTGCATCCCCAGCACTCAAGACAGTGCCCCGGCAAGAGCTGTTGAAGGAATGGCTCTTCCCCTCCCCACTCCACCATCCAGTCCAAGCTATGGTGAAAATGAATAAATGAAGGGAAGAATGGGGCTCTCCCCAAACCAGAGCATGAAAGGATTCACCTTGTCTGAAGCAGCAAGAATGAGCACATATTACTGCACAGCCTGGCAGGTTTCCCCCTGCGCCCAGCCAGCCCGCTCCCAGGCTTACCAGTTTCTGGATCATAGTAGCCCCCATCGTTGAGCAGGACTCTGTCGAAGGGCACTGTACCTGGTTCAGACCTGGGCAAACTCAAGGCAGCTGAGAAGGCCACCCGGGGTACAGAGGCTGCTGGTGCCCCCTCCACTCCTGAGTGGGGTAGGGTGGGTGTCAGAGGTGATTCTCGGAGCAGAGCTGTCTAGCCCTCTTCCCCTCCCAGGTCTCTACGCCCAGGGCTGCATAAGGCCTTACGTCCTCCAAGCCTAGTTCAGTTACCATCCCTCTAGCATCAATGAGAGGAACTTACCCTGCTCACCCTGGGGACCTGTGGAGGAGGAAAGGGAGCAGTGAGAAGTAGGCCAGCTCTCACTAAGTCACTTGGCAAACAGCTGCTGGGCCTCTCCTGCTGGGTAGGTGCTGTGCAGACTCCAAATCAGGAATAGGGGTATTAAGAAAAGGGAACTAGATAGGGCCCATTCTGTTCAACTGCTGGGCCATAAGTCCTAGCCGCCAGCCTTTCACACCCTGCATAGCCCTTGTAGGCTCAGCCTTAGTCTTCAATACATATTGAAGTGAGGCCCGCATATTCATTTAGCCAACATAGTGACTATCCCAGCTCCTATTCATCTTCCTAGTCACTATCAGCCATGCAGGACCCCTAATTCCTCACCCTTTTCCCCTCTTCTCTGTCAAGTTCAGAGTAGAATGTCAAGTCTGGAGCTGCCAGAAGGGATGGTAAACCTAGCTGCAGCAAGAATCTCATCTCACATACCTGGTGGCCCAATGGGCCCCGTTGGTCCATCCTTGCCTGGCAGTCCTGGAGGTCCAGCAGGACCTGGGGGTCCCTGCACCCCAGGAGGCCCTGGGGGCCCAGCCTCGCCTGCAGGCCCTACAGTGATAAAACTAAGTTGAAGGAGAGCCATAAAAGGAGCTTCCAAAGGACAAGGAAAGCAGTGGCTCCGTGGAAAGGTTGCTGGGGCCACTTGCTATCCACACTGGATACCTGGCTGGCAGGCAGCACCCCACCTCCCCCCATCTGAGGGGCCAAGGGAAGGCAGGAAGCTGGGACCTTGGGTCATCTCTTATGGACAAGTCTACCCCTGGGACACTGGTGGGTCTGCAATTCATGCTGGGCAGAGCAAAGGGAAAGCCACTGAGGTTAAACTATGCTGTTGTGGGAAGGGCTTGAAAGGGATCCCCCCACCCCTCAGCCCCACGGCTCCTGTTGCCCCCTCACCAGTGTGTTCCCTCAGACTGAGCTGGCGAAGCTGATCTTCCAGGAGCAGCAGGGAGCTGTTAAGGGCACCAAGCCGCCTGCCCAGGCCTGCCTGCCCTCCCAGCAGCTTCTCCAGCAGGGCTGCCTGTGTCTGACTGGTGCTGTTGGTTTCCCGTAGCCCAGCCCAGAGCCCAGCCACATGTCTGGAAAGGCCGTCTCGCAGGCCCTGCAGTCCCCCAGCCACCGTGTCCAATCGCTCACAGACTCCCTCAAGGCGGCCCAGTCGCCCCTCCAGGCTGGGGCACTGGCCAGCCTGTGCCTGTCCCTCTTCCAGGCCTCGGAAGCGCTCCTCACTCTCTGTCGCATGCTCTGTGGCCTCCTGCTGCAGCCTGTTAATCTCAGAGATGATGCGGTCTTTGGTGGCTCCCAGGTCAGCCAGATCAGCGCCCTGGCCCTCCACGGTGGTCTGGAGCTCATGCAGTGAGTCATTGAGGGAGCTGAAGGTGAGAATAACCTCAGAAAGCTCTCCTTGCAGGGCCTGCAGTGCTGAACCTGAGCTTCCTCCAAACACACTGAAACCATCGAGAGGCCCACGGCTTGGTCCCCCAGCACCTGGGCCAGCCCCAGGGCCCCGCGGGGGTAACAGTGGGCAGGAACAGCGTTCCACACCATCCCGAAGGCGGCCCAGTTCCTCTTGGACACCACCACAGGTCCCACAGCCCTCATCTCCACGGGCCCGCAGCAGGTCCTCCAGCTGGCCCAGCCGAGTGGCTGTGAGATTGAGCTGCACCGTGAACTCTGCAGCTGTCTCATCCTGTGCGTCGACAAGACCCTGGAGCTGGCCCACGACCCCTCGCAGTCCTTCCAGTGCAGCCTGCTGTGCCTCCCCAGCTGCTTCCACCTTGTGCAATCCTGAGCCCACCAGACGCAGCTGCCCCTCGCTGTCCAGCACCCTGCGCTCCAAGGCACTGAGGATCTCACTGACCTGGGAGTCCTGCTCCCCTGGGGCCCCAGAACAGAGCTGCCCACATGCTTGCACAGCCCCTGCCACCTGCTCTTCCAGCAGATCCAGCCGCCCACTCAGCTCCCCACTCACATTGGCCAATAGTCCCTCCAGCTTCTCTAGCTGGCCATGGGCAGCAGGCAGCCAGCGGCCCAGCCCCCCAGGACGCCTCGGCCAGCCCTCCTCCTGCTCCTCCGAGGGACCCAGGGTGGAGTTGAATCGGTCCTCCAGGCGAGAGAGCCGGGAAGCTAAGCTGGTATAGCCTGGGGGATGGCCCCCCTGCCCAGCTGCTCCTCCGAGCTCAGTGGCTCGCCTCCCACTCAGCACTGTCACTGAGCCGGCCACTACATCCAGCCTCCGCTCCAGCTCTGCCAGCCGCCGGCCCAGCTCTGGAGGGCAGCATTCCTGCGGGGGCCTGCGACCCAAGGCCTGCCCGGCGAGCTGCCTCTGCCGCTCTTCCACAGAGGCCAGCAGCTTCTCCAGTGCTCGAAGCCGCTCTCTGTCGTCCTGCTGCTGCCGGCGGAAGCCGTCCAGCCCTGCCAGGCACACAGAGCAGGACTCCTGCAGCCGCTGCTCCAGCTCCCGCAGTGGCTCCTCACTGTGGCCAGGAGGAAGCGGGGCTGGGTCCAGTGCCCCGCCGCCACCACCACCACCACCACCACCACTGTGATGGTTGTTAAGATGGCCCAGCTCCTGGTCGTGGGTGGAGACACGGTTATCCAGGAGCTGCAGCTGCTGCTGGATTTCATTTAGGGTTTCGTGCACGCCAGGGCGGGCAGCTGCATCTGCTAGCTGCTGCCTCCCATTAAAGGCTGTCTCTACAGCCTTCTGGACATCTTCTGCCAGGCGCCCACTCAGTCCCTGCAGGATACCCCGAAGGCCTTGCAGCTCCTTTGTCAGGCTCTGCACCTGCTCCTCTAGCTGCTGCACCTTCTCTGACTCCCCAGGACCTGGAGAGACGGGAAGGCATAAGGCAGAGGGCTGGACCTCAGAGCTCGGTCCACCTCCAAGGGCCTGCTCTCCCCAGCTCCAGCAAGAGATGAGGTCCTAGAAGATTTTGGCCACTCCTTAGCTGGGTGACTTGAGCAAAAAGAAGGAAACTCCATTCACTGAATGCCTCTTGGCCAAATATTTCCTCTTACAACTCCATTGGGCAGATACCATTAGCTCTTCCCATTTTGTAGATTAGGAAACAAAGTCCAGAGAGATTAAGTAACTGGCCCTGGATTACAAGTTTAATAAGTGGCAGGGCCAAGTTTCAAATGCAAATCATCTGTTTGACCACCAACCCCACACCCTTTCTACTGTTCAGAGTGCCTCTTTACTTTACGGAAACTGTCTCCTCATCTGTGAAATGGGAAAAACATTATGTCGCTCCCTCAGGACAAGTGAAATGGGAGTGCGGAGGAGGCACTATGGACCCCACAACAGTGGTTGTTCCAGGTGGCACCTCTCCACAACACCACAGGGTCAAACGTGGTTCTGGACAACTGTGGGGGTCTCCCGGGCAGGCAAACAGCACATCTGCAGTGCCTGGCACACGTGTGCGCGTGCACACACACACACACACATCCGCAGTGACTGGCACGCGCGCGCGCGCACACACACACACACACACACTCACACACTCACACTCACACTCATGCACATTCACGGGAAGGCAATGGGGACTGCTGCATTCTGGGACCTGCAATCTCCAGAGGCCACCGAGGGACCTGGGACCTGTAGTCGGTTGCAGTGCATGCTAGGACTTGTAGTCCCAACTGTTTTTCCCCTTGGACTAAGCTTCTCAAAGGGCTGCCCTCTTCCTCCTACAGCTGTTCCCAACTAGGAAGTATCTTGGCCACATGTGGGTGGGCGTGTGTGAGCACTTCTCTTTCTCGGCTTGCCTCTTCCCTTGGACTCATCTCTGTCACACGCACACACACGCTCAAGGCAGGGTATTGCAGGGTTCTCATTAACAGCTTTCTGCCCATTTCTTCTGGCTTGGAGCACGGGGGTTTCCCTCAGCAACCTAGCCCCACATTCTCCCGCACTGTCTCCCCCTTCCTTCCCAGAAGCTCCCATACTCACCTTCCCCACCTAGTCCACTCAGGTGGCTGCCTGCACTGGAGCCAGAGAGGTTGGGGCGGGCAGGCTGGGGCCGGGGGCGTGGTGTGGGGGGGGCAGGAGCAGGCCCTGTGGCAGGACCCTCAGCACAGTCATCGCCTCCGTAGCCCTGACAGCACCTCCACTCCATATCCGTCACTGTCTTGTAGGCTGTGCGGTAGCGAGGACGGAGGAAGCTGCGGTACCTGGGAGAGGCAGAGGGAAGCCTCTTTACTTCTCCTGGCATTGTGGGGGACTCTGGCTCCTGCCCTCAGAGCAGGACAGCTGCTAATGGGCAAGGCCTGTCCTTCAGGCTAGGTCTCCCTTACTGTCCAGCATGTGGCTTTGCTCAGTTGACAGCTGTCAGCTTACTGCCCAAGGGCCAAATCCCCGTCCTTCCTCCCCTTGTCCTGTGCTGGAACCTTGGACCCCTCTTCTTGAGCATGGCCCAGCCCAGAGAAGGCTGGCAGGGAGGTCTATACAAGTTTGCCCTCAGGATCCCACCAGCTAAACTGTTGCCTCAGCATCTCCTCAAAATGGCTCTGGCCAAAGCCCCTGGTCCTGCCGCTTGCTAACAGCTGTGTACAAAATCCGTGAGTTGGCCATCCACCTTCTGCCCTAGCCCAGCACCCCCAAATACCCATCCACCAGCACTGGGGCTCACATGATGCTGCGGGGACACTGGGGCTGGCCCCAGCCACAGGGCTGGTAGTCGGGCTTGACGAAGGTCTCCACTCCATCCTCAAGGACACAGCTCACTGTCCGGGTCACCACGTAGGCACACCAGTTCCTGCAGGCACAACCCTGCCTGGGCCCAAGGGCCAGAGACACATGCCCTAGAGGAGGGCCCAGGGGCTACCAGAGGGGCTGAGGGAGGGTCAAAAGATGAAGGGCCTCTGGGGACCGGTGGGAGTCAGGCTTTGGCAGGCGCAGCTCCCCCTACGCCTTCCTGTGCTGGATGAGTCCATAAAGACTTTTCAAGATGGAGAGAGGAGGTGTAGAATGGAAAACCACAACTAGGAGAAGTTGATTCTCATGGCTGGGGGGTCCTGGGAGCCTCTGCATTCACACATTCATTCATGTCCCTTTCTGTCTCAATCCCCAGCTTGGCGTGGCCTGTGTAAGAGGGCTGGCCCAGTCCCTCTGGCAATCCCTGGGATGCTGGCTTCCACCCACCCCTCGGGGGAGCTGATAGGGCAGGCAGGGGTCCAGCTCAGGGTTAAGTAGAGAATAAGCCATTGATGAGCCCTGGCCCCTGGGGGCTTGCAGTTCTACACTCTTGGCCCCATTTATGCTGGCCTCTGATCTGTGTCCGGCTAGAGAACCGAAAGGAGCCGGCAGGAGTGGGGGATTCCTGGATGGGGTGGAGGAATCCCTACACAGGGATATTCGAGGATCCCAGGCTGCTACGCAGCTGGCAGCTAGCAGGAAGGCCTTGTCCACACCCGTTGGAGTAGTTTCCCTGGGCACCTAACTGCAGATCTCATGGGAAGGATGTGGGACCTAACTCTCCTGCAGTTAGACGGCAACTTATCTATTCAGGGGACCCTGGAAATGCCCTGCAGGAGGGTGGGCACGAGAAGCCACCTGATGGATGGGCTTCGTCTCTCCATCTTCCCTGTACTAGATTCAGCCCAGGAGTGGGTAGCCCAGACCTCCTCTTCCCCACCCTCCCACCCACCTCCAGCCTTGGGCTGGGACCCAGACTCTTACCTATGGCGGCTGGCGGGCCGGGAGGCACTCTGGGCCTGGGGTCCACCAGGGTTGAGGGCCCCGCCACCCCCTGTGTAGAGGCTGTAACCGCGAGGAGGGTAGCTAGCTGCTTCCACAGCCGCGGTCAGCAGGCAGAAGAGGTAGCAGCTCCAGAGGGTGCTGGGGGCCATGGTGGGGCGCTCTGCGGTGGCCCTCAGAGGCACATCCTGGCCTGGGCACTGGCGGGGATGCCGCTACTCCAGGGACCGCGCCCGTCAGGTCCCCGGCTTCCTGCCGGCAGCCCCCAGCCGCACGCCTCCTCCTTGGCCACAGGGCCTGATCCTTCTCCCCCTCCTCTTTCCTCCTCAGGGTCCCGACCGTCCCTCCCTCGTTCCTTCCGCTCTCCTCTTCTCCCCTTCTGAGGGGAGTTTGTTGTCTGTGCCCCCTGGCCTCCTCCTGTGCCTGGTCCCTGCCCAGATGCTGCCTCCTGGGCCTCCAAACCCTCACCCCAGCTGGCCCTCCTCTCAGCTCTGTTTTCCCCAGTGATCAGATCCTGGGGGTGACAGGGCTTTGCCCCTGTGGCTGTTCAGAGGCGCAGAAGTTGCTGTGGGGCGGGCCCTGGCCTCCCGCCTCCCTCTCTTGCTCACTGCCCTCCCTCCCCGCCTGTCTGGCTGGCGGTCCAGCCTCCCCCTTCCTCCCCCCACCTCTCCAACCATCGTGCGCCACATCTGCTTCTTGTTAACTCCGGGAAAAAGAGAAAAAAAAAAGTAAAAACAGAAATGTGGAGTTGCCGCCGGGCTTGGGGCCAACCTCTCAGAACGGGCCACACGGAGCAGAGCCGGGGCCGGAGCTGGGGGGAGGCCTGGGAGCTGGAGCCACAGTGCTCCTGGGGCTGGGGCAGGCCTCCCCAGGGAGAGAGGCCCCGAGAGGAGCCCAGGGCTGGAGGAGGGCAGGGCCATAAAAGGGAGAACGGACTCACTCACTGGCTGGTGCGGCTGCCCCTTTTATAGATGTGAAAACTGAGGCGCAGAACTGGATGTGACCTGTCTGAGGTAACACAGCAAGTCGAGAGCAGGACTGAGATGAGAATCTAAATATTAGGTCAGCGACTTGAGAGGAAGGAGGAGAGGAGAGAGGGCTACTGGGCCGGGGGGTGGGTGGGAGGAAAAGGACTCCACTGAGGCAGGCAGGTAATTCAGAGAAGCCAGAGGAGGGAGAAAGGAAAACCTGGAAAAGGCATGAACAGGCTTCTGTCGAGCATGGAGAAGAAAGACGTGGGCAGGAGGAGAAAGTCTCATTCTCAAAAGGCCAACTGGATTTGGGCCCTGGCTTGTCTTGGTGAAGGTCAGGCTATACATCAGGAAAGGAAGGTAGATCAAATTTATCTATATAGCCCAAAGGAAGTCACTCCCCAGCCTGGAGACAAGTCTGAGAGCCTCTGTAGCAGGCCAGGAACTCAGTCATACTCAGCCATCAGCCTGACCAGAAAGCTCCTTGGAGATGTCTGACTCTGTTGTTCTGGACCAGGTGTCCCTGTGTGGTGGGATGCTTGGGAGAGCGAAGCAGAAGAATGAGGCAGAAGGGAGAGGAGGGTGCTGCGCCCTCACTGTGGAGGTCCCCAGGTAGTAGAGGCATGCGTAAGGCTCAGGAGGGGCGTGGGCCTGCTGGGGGATGGGCTGCACCGAACCAGACACTGCCACAGGCAGGATGGACAGGGTGCCAAGGGCCAGGCAAGGAGGTACTGTGCTCCAGGTAAGAGGAGGGGAAAGTGAGCTGGCTGCTCGGGCGAGTCAGAGAAGAGCTACTGGAACAGAGACCCTGAGCAGTGTCAGGGGAAGAACGTAAAGAACAGAGACGAGGGGCGAGGAGAGATTTCAGACTCAGGAAAGTGGTCTGCCTCAGTTTCCTCATCTGTACCATGGGAGTAATAGTTGTGCCCTCCTTCCTAGGTTTGTGAGGATTAGTTTATTATGTGTAAAGCATTTAAAATAGTACTTGGTGTGTGGCAAATGCTCAATAAATGTTAGTTCTTATTTGTGTCAGCAGGAAGTGAAGTGGACAGAAAGAGAAGGTGATTGTGGGAAAATCAGGAAGAGGCTCAGATGAGTGGTTAAGAGCATGGGTTACAAGTGCTTGAGTAAGGGGTCAACACACGCAGAAAGAACACACTGTGGGCAAGAGGCCTAGGCAAGGGGTCAAGGCACAAGGACACTGGCTCCAGCTCCTTCTCGGAGCAGTGCTCCCACTGAGCAAATCCCATGGCTCCACTGGGAGTCTGTTGTCTGTTAGTCATGTAAGGTCCCTTCCAAATTCTACCCTGCAAAGTGATGCAGACTTGGAAGAAAAGGCTGTGACTGCTTGGTGACTGCCTGGGCAATGAGGGACCAGATGAGGGGCAACACCAGAGAAGATTCCAGGGTTAAGCCAGGATGGGGAAGTTGAGAAGAGGAGCAGATTTAGAGGAAAGAAAGATGATCTAGTTTGGACATAGTGAGTTTAAGATGAGAGTAACACATCTCAGGGGAAATAAATGTCTAGGAGATGATTGGAAATGTAGTCTTAATTCTGAGAACCATTTGCAGGGCAATGGTTGGAAGCCATGAGAATGGATGCCACCAGACCTTCAATGTAACTCTGAGTGATCTGCCTCAGAGGTCCTATGACCCAGAATGTGATTCTGATGGCTGGGAGGAATGTTGGTGAAAAAACAAATGAATGCTGGAACCAACAGAAATGGAAATTTGTAGGTGCCCCTTAGAGGGATTAGCACACAAGGAGGTGTTGGGGATTAGCACACAGGGAGACTTGGAGGGAATGATCCTAGGAGAGCGTGATTTCAAAGTTGCTGTCATTGGAAGATTGCAGCTTTATCCCTGGTCTCTGATCAGCTCTAGGCCCTGGCCCTGGTCTTGGCAGGAAGCCAACCCACTTTCCTTCCAGGTTGCCCTGGCTGCTGCTGTGGGTTTTCTTTTTCTGCTCTTCTCTGGGGCATCTGGCAACCTGAAAAGTCATCCCAGCCATTTTGTCACTGCCCAGTTGTAACCATTCCTTTGCCTGCCCCCTTAAATTTAAAAGTCTGTTGTATTTTAAGTGTGTCAAGTAAAAAATATTGGCTTTGAAATATAATTGCAGTAGGTTGCATATCATTTAGTCCTGTAATTAGGAGCTATGACCTAGGGGTTGACATGAATATTTGTGAGATCCCAAAGAAGTCAGTGGCCCTGGGTTCCTTGGGGAAGACAATTCCTGGATTCACCAGGGAGGCCTGAGGTGTTGGGCGAGCAGGCTGCAGTGGAGACTAAGGTTAGAGAGAATGTGGTGGTGGTGGTGGTGGTGGTATTAGCAATAGCCAGAGTTAAAAGCAATTGGCAAGAGAATTCCTGAGACCAAAAAAGTCTGAGTCCCTGGCGGCACAAGGACAAGATCTATTTTATAACTTCTTTAAGATAGGAGATTTCCAAGGGTCTAGGGCCAATGGGAAATTTTGGCTCTACTAGGCCAACTCATTCAGTCAATCATCACCAACAGAGCAATGAGCTTATGCTCCCAGAGCCAGGGGGCACCAACAGCAAGGAGCCTTTTATGTCTAATGCCTTATGTCAGAGGGCTGAATATTGGGAGGGGGGAAAAGGGGACTAATATGAATTTAGCCTTTAGATAATGAAAACCCAGATAGGAATTCAAGCTCGTGGGGACTCCTGAGCAAATGTCTACTCCTGCTCCAATGCATACATTTTTCTTTTCCTTCCACAGGTACAATGCTTTAGGAGCCAACCTTGCTGGACTCAGGGCCCAGTCCCCCTTTCCCAGGTCTTGTTTCACTACTGAGCCTAATCCTGACCACGTCTTCTCCTTGAAAATGTCATACTAATCAGAGATTACGCTCCACACGTGCTCCCCAATCTGCTTTCTCCCCCACTTCCCGGAGGATGAGGCTTCTTCTCACTTCCTATATACTTCTCCACCCAAGCTTTTTTCAATTTTTTAAAAGTTTTTAGATGAGTCTAGTTTAGTCCTAGAGACCATTTCCAATTTCAGTTGCTCCAGGCACTAAGCCAAATGACCCACTCGAAGCTGATAAAGACTCCTGACCTGGGCACAGGAAGTTCTGGGAAGTGAAGGACATTTCTGGATGGTTCTAAAACAAATCCTTTTCCTCTTGATCCTGACCGTAGGATGACCTATTGAGTCCACAGTCTGACATGGAATCCTGAATGAAGGAAAGAGGATCAGAAGACACTGATTTGACCAGGATTCTACAATGAGTTGTAGAATCCTGGCCAAATCAGTTACCTTCTGGGCCTTAGTTTCCTTCTTTATAAAAGTATCTTGAAGGCCCCTTTCAGCTCTGACAGCCTAAGATACTTTGCACCGTGTCAGCTGGTTGCAGGACAGCCTTGGAATCTCAAGTGCTTCCAAGGTCTTCCCTCATGTCATATTCATACTAGAAAGTCTACTTTTCAGGGTCTAATTCTAGAGATCTAGTTCTGTCTCAAAAGTAGACCTAAGTGTCTGGTTGGACTTGGATCTGCTTCAAATTTCCAGGAGACACAAAGCATAATGTGTGTAATCTTTTAACTCTCATTCTTCAAGAGCAGATCTGGGAACAGATTGCTCACTAAGGGACATAAAAAAGTATACATCCGGGGTTTCACTGTTTTGTGGAAGGGCTGGGATTCTACATAGGAAACTTCTGGGAAATACTGGATAGGCGCTGGGGTGGGGCAGGGTGGCGACTTGGGGGAGGCTAGGGGAACTACAGATTGCTAAAGGCTGAGTTAGGAGTCACTGGGCTGAAGCATGGAAAACAAACTGTTGATGATCCCAGGCCAGGGGAACTCACTCTGGGATAGTGCACCCCAAGCACACAGGGCACACAGGCAGCAAGGTGGCCCCCTGACCCAGCTGTTCCAGCCCCACAGCAGCTTCTGTAGTTTTCTTTGGCTCAGAGAAGCAGAGGCATCCCCTGAGCCCCGGCCCCCCTCTACCGCAAGCAACTGGCTTCCATTACCCCTGACAGCTCCAGAGCAACAGCCCAGCCCCCCGCCCCAGCCTGGCTCAGTGCCGTTCCCTTTTATGGTGAAGCTGAGGGAAAGGAGCGAGGGGGGAGTAGTTTCTGGCTGGGCAAAGGCTTGTAGAGCCCGAATGCCTCACCCTCAACCAGAGACCCTCGGACATCTACCACCATCATCATTCTTTCTCCTCAGTGACCAACTCTGCTCCCAATCCACAACACCTCTTGCCTGTCCCACCCCTTCCTCCCCTCCCCTCCCCCTCACATCCTGGGGGTGATTTCCCACTTGGCCTAAGTCCCACGGTTTGGGTTTTGATTCCGGGAGGGTCCGCCCTATTTCCGACGCCCACCTCCAGGGATAGGTGGAAGGAGGGAGCCCGGGTAAGGGGGGCAGGCACTGGTCAGATCATAGGCAGGAGCGTTCTACTAGGCGGATGTCGGGCAGAACAGAAAGGCTGGCGCTGAGGAGAGGAGCACCCGGCCGCCCCAGCCCTCTGCACCGCCTCTCACCTCTCTCCCCGCCGACGGTGCGGGGAAGGGACCCTGAGGGCAAGGCCCAAAGGAAGCACCTGGCTGGGCCGGGCGAGTTAGCACAGGGTGGGCAGCAGCGCGGGAGGCCAGAGCAGGAAGGAGGGTCGAAGGCTATGGGGTCAGGCCGGGCCTCCCGCCTTGCCCGGCCACCGCACCCTCGCCCTAGACCACTCCTCGGCCCCGGGTAAGAGGCCACAGGGTTGCTAACCGCGTCCCCAGCTGCGCCAGCTGCAAGCAGCTGCGCGGGGCCGGCCCGAGGCGCTTGTCTGTCACCCGCGCACCCCCTAGGGCAGACCGTCCTCCGGCAACCCAGCCCGAGGCCCCGCCCCTTGAAAAGGCGCCGCGGGGAGCAGGCGAGACGGCGGGGCTAGAGAGCCCGTTGGGGGCCCCGCCGCACCGCGGAAGTATCCGGTTTGGGACTGGGCTGGCGACACAAACTTCCGGTCCAGGTCTCCTACCTCGCGCTAGAGCGGGCACCGAGAGGGAGCCAAGCCGAGCTGATCAGGTGAGGGGCACGCAAGCGCGGTCCACGGCCCTCCAGGCGATGGCTTGTCCAGGGGCTGAGGACGAGACCCGGCCTGGGCGAAGAGTGGGCCGGCCCGAGCCTCAGTCCCTTATCTTCTCCGCAGGATGATCACAGACGTGCAGCTCGCCATCTTCGCCAACATGCTGGGCGTGTCGCTCTTCTTGCTTGTGGTTCTCTATCACTACGTGGCCGTCAACAATCCCAAGAAGCAGGAATGAAGGTGGCGCTTTCTCCGCCCCAGGTAACGGTCCGGGGCTGCAGCGCCGAGCTCCCCGGAGTGTGGCGAGGCCGCGCCAGGGCCTGCAGGGTTCGAAGCTTCACATCAGAATGTGTCGGGCCAAGCATGATACAGTCCAGAACCGGGCCCCTTATTCGCAGAGGAGTGCCTTGCAGTGCCCCGTCCCCTGCCCCTTAAACTCCTCCCTTCTCGAATGGGGTGAATTTCCTAGTCTCTCTCAGTCCCCGTCTTCATATGGTCCCCAGATGCCCAAGTTGAGGGTATGGGTACAAGGAGGCACTGACACTGGTAGGAATAAAGGTACTGAGGCAGCCGTCCAAATATGAGAATTGGGTTCTTCACTTCGTTCTTTTCCAAGGTTGTTTAGGCTTTTATTTAGGCAGAATATTTTTGTCAGGGGTTGTGACGATACAAAATTCTATTTCCATGTTTAGGAGCAAGGGGCCCGATTTAGGGGTTGACTACTGTAGACTCAAGTCCTAAAGAAAGGTGGGGGTGGGAGGAAGGCTTGGAACCAACCTTAAGTGTGAGTCAAAAATGTAAGGGGAAACAGTCTGATGGGAATTGATTTCTGAAGGAATTCCCCAGAGGAAAGCTACAGCATTTTCCTTACCTCAGGTCTTTCCCCCTCTTTTCTAGGGTTCCAGGACATAGTCTGAGGCAAGATGGAGGGTGTGAGGGGCCTTCACACTTTACTTCATCCCTTCTACCCATCACAACATACAAAGCAACTACACCTGGATTTTTCCAAACAACTTTTATTTCCTCAAAGTCTTTCTTAATCCTATGGAACAAGAAGCTGCCACTGGATAGGGCCCAGTATAGGGGCTGCTTTCTTTCCTACTCCCTCCCCCCAATATAAAAAAATATATATTTTTTTGTGGTCCCCAAATCTTGTGCTGTTGAAGGATGGGGAGGCAGGTCTCTGCTTTGTCCTGTCTCAAGGTGATGCTCTATGATGCCTCAGAACAGTGTGGCTGGAATTATGGTTGTCACAAGGAATCAGCGGCTGAGGGAGGGGACTTAGCACATTTTTCACTGTGCTTCCCACTTTGGGGCTATATCGTGGGCATGAAGGTCAAGGTATCAGACCCGGGGAGAAACAGTGAGTGGGGGAGATTTAGGGACAAAACAAACCTCAGGTTGGCCCAAGGGCCCCCCGCTGTAACAAATCCGGGTGTGAGAGTCAGACAGACTACAGGAAATAGAAACGGCAGGGGCAGATCGGGGCCGTGGGGGCCTGGCCTGAGGCAGCCTGCAACAGAAAAGAGAGAGGAATCAGGGTTGTAAAACTCTGCCCCTCTTCTGGTCTGTTAGCCGGGGACTGGAAGATGAGAGAGGTGAGATGGGTAAGGATACGTGGGTTGAGTATGGCACAGGGGTCTGATGTTGGAGCCAGCCAACATCCTAGACCTTAGGCCCTAACTAGGAGTTGCTTTTTTGTCGGTTGGAATGAAGACTAAAGCCATGATGGGGAAAAGATGGATTAGATTCTTAATGAAAGTGCATTTAATCTTTTGAGGTCAAAGGAAGTAGGGAAGGAAGAAAATGATCCTGAATGGCAGAGATGAGAATGAGGGGAGGGCAATGAAAGGTGGGGTGAGGGATTGGACCCTGGTGCTCACCCTGGTGCAGAGCAGGGTCCCGGCTCTGGCTTACTGCTCTCCCTGGTCTGGGGAGTAAGGGATGTGGGGCCCGAAGAGCCTCTCATCCCTCTGCAAGTTGGTGGTGAGCCCAGGCCCAACCTGGGCCTAGCCTGTGTGGACAGAGGGTAGACTAAGAGACTGGATTCTTCTCATGAACTATTTTGCTCCTAGGTTTGCTTCTAGAGTTTCCATCCATAAGAGTGTAGTATAGGGGTCAACATAGGTGACTGGGACCTTGAATTCCTGGGTACTGTCCCTAGGTGAGAAGGTAAGCAGGGTAATAGCTAGAGAACTCTTGGGTTCAGTCTATGACTACATATTATCTAGGAGAGGCAAAAGGATCCAGCATTTAACCTCCATGCCTATACCAGGGCCACAATCTGGCTGAATCACGAAGCACCATGTGGAAAGATGTGGTGGATTGGTAGATCTCCCTCAGAGCCTTCTGTGCCTCAGCCCCGGCCAGAACAGCTTTAGCTTCACCCCATCCAGTCAGCTTCTGCCTGTACCAAACTTCAGCCAGCTTTGCATGGGGATCTGCACTGAATGGGACTTGGTGGCACAGCTGTCCCTAGGAGCAGCAACCAGATATGTTACCTGGGGAATCCGGGACCCCTCCTGGCAGGAGTTCTCCTCGGGCAGGTCTGGGCAGAAAAAGAGATGAAGCTAAGGGCAGGGGCAAGCAAAGCCAAAGCTGGCAGGCTGAGGTTGGGGTATAGCTGCCAGGGACACAGGCTGGAAGCAAGCAAGAGACCTGACTGAAGGGATGGGGGCGATGGACAGGCACTCAGGCACTACAGCAGCTCTCTGATATGTTGTGGGGAGAGGTGGTAAAGCAATGCTGGGTACTTTCCCTCCCAATACCCAGATGGACAGTGCCATGTTGGGCTCTGTCAGACTCAGTATGCTGGGGACTAGGGAGACCCAAAAATGTTACCTGCAATCGGGTCCTGTTACAAGGGACCTGAGGTCCAGTCCCTAGCAGACCTTTCCCAATCACTATGACAGACTCTGGTTTGTCCCCTGAGGACAGGAGTGAGCAGCTACTCCCTAGGGAACAAAGGAAATTGACATCAGGGTAGGGGCCATGGAGAGGAGGGGTAACTCCCTTTAAATCAGGGTTTCTCAGTGTTGGCAGTATTGACATTCGGGGCCAGATGATTCTTGCGGGGCTGTCTTGTGAATCATACGATGTTTAGTAGCATCCCTGGCCTCTACCCACTAGATGGTGTTTTTATCATTTTCTCCCTCCTCATGGCAGTAGCCAAAAATACCTCCAGACATTGCCATGTGTCCCCTTGTGGACAAAATCACCCCCAGTTGAGAAGCATGGCATGCTCTCATCTGGTCCAGTGGGTGGAGCAGTAACTTGGAGCTTGAACCAGAGCCACTCAAGCTGATCTACTCTGTGGTAGACCTCAGAGCCTATCCCAGTGAAACGTGTAAGCACTGAAGGATTAAGTCAGCAGTACCCAACACTGGTGGATTGAGGGCTACTCATTGAAGAGAGTTCACAGATTGGGAGTAGTGGGCTCTGAGGAAGGTAGATGTTGGATTGGAGAGTTAGAAATCATTCCCCATCCAGTCCTTACACAGCTGTGTCTGTAACTTGAGAGCAGACAGAAAGCTTGGGTTTTATGTAGATGATATGGTCATAGAACATTTGCAGTGATGATGACAGGTGAAAGGCCTATAGTTTCTTTTTTTTTTTTTTTTTTTTTAAGTTTTCAGTTTTGTCTAATGTTGCCTAGCTCCTGGAGGCAGAGAGCTTGAATAAGTAACAGGCAGGAAAAGTCCTCAGGTTCTTCATCTGTAAAAATGAGGATGAAATAAGAACATGCTTAGAGTAGTGCCTGCCCAGTAGGAAACACTCACTAATGATAACTGCTATTTTATTATACAAAGACCTTCATTAAATTCTACCTCCTGTACAAGAAAGGACATGGGTGTTGGGGGTTTAGGTTGACCCAGGAGGATAACTGTGCCCCTGGTCTGGAGTGGCCTGCATTATATCAAGCCAAGGAGGAAGTTCAGATGTGGTGGCAGCAGAGCTGAAGGGATTTCTTCAAACCTAGTCAGGAGCCTGGTCTACACTGTGGGTGGTAGGGAAGGAAGGAAGTTGCTAACTCATACTTGAGTGGCAGCGCGTACAGACCTGATAAGCTGAGTGCACTGGGCAGTAGGCAGGAGCCCATGTTGCATGAGGAGGCTGGGTGAGAACTAGCAGGAGTGGGGGCTGGGACCAGGCGGCTTGAAGCAGGGTGATGGGTCAGTGGCTGCTGCCGCCGTCTCCTGTCCTGGCTTCGGGGCTCTGAGTAGGGGGACACAAGCAGATAAAAGGGCAAATAACTGAGGCACTGTCACTCCACTGCCCTGCTGGCCCTCCTTGGCCAGAAGATGCCTGCTTTCAAGCTTGTTATTATACCGGTGTCCCTCTTCTAAAGTAAATGTAAGATGGGTTAGAAACACCTCTAATATTTACTCTAGCTATCTAGTTCTCATCCTCCTTACCTCTTTGTAGGTTAACCTACTCACCCACCAGTTCATTCTTCTGGCAAAGAAGTTACTGAATTTGGCTTCAACAATGCGGCTTCCTTAGGTTCTCCTCTTACCTCTAACTGTTCCTCTTTAACTCCTCCTGCCCAAGGTGCCCCAGCATTCTATCCTTGGTCCTCTCCTCTCCATATGCTGACTCCCCACATCTCCCTCTAGCTAAAGAGCAGAACTCTCCGGAACTGCAGTTCTAACTGCCCACTGGCTTTTCTATCTGGCAATCTCTCACACCTGACAAAACTCATTTTCTCCCACCCCTCCTTTTGTTCTCCTTATCCTGGTGAAAAATCTAGAAGCATTGTTTTATCTTTCAGCCTCTCCCACATACTTATTTTTGCATTTAACCAAATCCAGGTAATTCTACCCCTTCCTTTGCTTGAATTCCCCCTTTATTCTCCCTTGTCATTGCTAGCACCCAGATACAGGTCTTTATCTCTCATTCAGACTTCTGAAAAATTGTTCCCCATTGTTCTCCCTAGCTTGAATCTATTCTCTTCTATAATCCATCTTTCACAGAGGTCCCAGAAATTATTATTCTAAAACAAAGACCAGGTCAAAAATCATATTGGCTCAGCAAAGAGGAGATCCTTTTTAAAGGATAAAATCTAAACCTTTTAATGGGGCATTCAAAGCCCCACCCACCGTGGTTCCAGTCTACACAACCTTAGTAGGATGCTGACTTGATCCTTCACACAATTCCTCTACAGCCCCTATATAGCTACTAGCTGCAGAGACTGAGACCTTGGACCTCTTACTTGTGCCACCTCAGATGTCACCTCTGTGAAGCCTCCTTGACCATTACAGAATTAATTATCCTCTCTTGTCCTTTGTTCCTTTGGCTAGTAATTGTGTATGGTTTCTATCTCTTTAATTAAATAAGTTTTTACATGTAAAGTACTTACAATAGTGCCTGGCACATAGTACTCACTAAATGTTAGCTAATGTTCTCTGATTGGAACTTGAATCTCTTAAGGGTAGGGACCTTATCTTCTCCAATACTATATATGCCCGTGCCTACAAAATACTACTTGGAAATCCAGAGACCTTAATATTTTGTTTTCCTGAATAGCAGACACCCACTATAGGCCATGAGCTGGCTCAATAATTTTCCTCAGTCTAAGGGCATATGCTTATTCCCTGGATCCATTCCCTGTGGCTAGAGCCTCACTGCTACAAGCTCTGAGAGTTTGGGTCCCAGTGGGGCAGACAGTGACTGGATGGGGTTAGGGAGGCTTTCAGGTTTGGCAAGTCCTTCCTTCTCACAGAGGAACAGAGATGCTGAATACTCTCAAATCAAATGAGCTATTAACCTTCATGAAACTGAACTCAGTGGAGGTTCCAGGATACCAGTTGGCCCCTAACAAAGCAATATGTGTTATATGTGAAATGCCTTCAACTTAGGAAGTAGGTGACAATAATTTCATCTTGTCTAGCTATACTGAGTGCTAGCTGGCAGTAACAAGGACCCAAAACAAATTTTTAAAAATTGAGACGCATTAATAAAGACTAGAAGAAAGGGAGAGATCTCAGGATGGAAGCTACTCTAGTTTTGAGGAGTTTGCTGAGATGACAGGTACCAGTTAGAGCCAAGAGTCAAAAATAGCCAGACTTTGGGGGCTAGTAAGAGTTGACCCAGCAGTGCCAAAAAGACAACAGAAATCAGACTCATGGCCACAGTCAAATAACCTGAAAAATATCCCACCACCAATGACAGAGATAGCTACAGAGCCCGGACCCAAGTAATTTGTTGGTTAAAACAGGATGTCAGGATGATGTCCAAATGACAGTGCACAGTAGGCAGAAATAATAAACTTGATCACGGAGGAAAGAGTTTCTAGATGACCTGAGGAATATCTACATCCAGAGGCATGTTGAAGCCATGTAAAGGGATGAAGACCCCCCAACCCCAACCCTGCAAAAGGTGAGAGGCGGCAAGCAAAAAGTGAGTAAAACCCTTTGGAACATTTGTAGGTTCTAGCAAAAAACTGAGTGACACTCAAGAAGGCATGAAGCAAAACAGGCAAATGATGTAAAAAGTCTTAATGTGAAATATAGGTGTCAAGGGAAAGATATTAAGAACACAACTTGGGAATCCTGCTCCTAATGAGAGTTTCAGGATAGGAGACAGGGCTAGTTTAGGAGAGGGTCCAGATCTGGAAAGTACAAGGCATTTAAAGACAGCATTTCAATCGTCACTTTAAAGACTGTCTTAAGACCTGGCCAGGTCTGCCTGTAAATTTGGTAATATGAGCACACAGCCTAGTTACTCATTTTGACTTTTGGCTCCTGGTATAAGCTCGGCCTACTCAGTCCTCGTTAGGACAAGAATTAAAGGGAGGAGCCTAACTTTAAAATTTCTTTGTTCTGAGCTATGGAAACAGCAGCTTAAGGCTGAGTGCAGAGTGATATGTGACTGGCTCTGCTTCTAGAGATTGTGAGATGTTTTACGGTAATCAGCTAAAGGTTCCATTTGGGAAGTGGCCAGGAGAGTTCCTGGGCAAAGGTGGAGAGGTAGAGCCAGAATGATTTTACCACTGTATGGGTAAGAATGGATATTCTAAAGGCCGCACAATTTAAAGGAGCAGTTATTGGACTTGTGCCTAAGTCCTGCCTCATCCCCCCAAAATATCTTTGGAGCTGTCCCTACATGTAGCACCCCAGATTATACTGAACCCTGGGATTGCAGACCTGGTTTATACCCTGTGAGGGGTGGAAAGGTGAGGCAAATATCCATTCAACTCCCAACTCACTGCCTTTTGTTTATTCAACAGATATTTGCTGATCATTTAATAAGTGCCAGACACAGTGTGAGGTGCTAAGGGAATAAATACATGTGTAAGGAGACATTTCTGCCATCAGATGAGTTTTAATCTATTTACCGTGATAGTTCTGTTTGCAGTGGCAAAAGTGTAAGTGGTGGTACTGGAGGCACTCTTTCTCTGTCCCTTGACTCATTCTCCTCAAAGGAACCTCCACTCATCATCAGCCTTTACCTGCTCTACCAAAGGGGGCCTGTCAGCTGAGCCAAGGCATTGCAGAGGCCAGGAGAGAGTTTTGGTAATCTCAGGTTTAGGGGCCAGAGCTGGGAGGGATGAAAGGGGTCATGGTAGGACAACAGCTGAAGGCTCCCGCTTTTTACATTTGTCCTTGTCTTTTACACTGTATCCCACTGGGCACGCCAGAGGGCTGGGAAGTGTGTTTTAGTTATTGAGTGAGACTTGCCTGAGTCCAGGGTCAGGACTAGGGTGAAGTGAGTGAGGCACCAAGGGTGCACAACTGAAGGAGGAGGTTGCCTGACCCTGAGAAAGAGCACCTCCTGAACTTTAGTGGGTCCTGGGCACCTCACTGGCTTCACCCTAGTCTCTGCCTGCTTTCATCAGTGCATACCCAACAGAGGGAGAAGCTGGTTTACGAAACTACCATCTGCCCAGCAGGCACTCCTCTCTATTTGCCTTTGCTTTTCCGCCAGTGTCTTGCAGGCTTTTGAGTTCCCTCATCCCATCATTTTATTCCCGTGCCCTCTCCTTCCTCCACAGCAACAGCCGCTGAGAGTGTTGTCTGTGTTCCTGTGCCTGGTAGACTAGAACCTGACTGTAGGTCTTGGAAGGTGCTGCTCAAGGCCTGGTTTGCAGCTGGGGAAAACTAGGTAAAGGAGATCCTGGCACTGTGGTTAGGGGTGCTGGGAGTCAAGATTTACTCAGAGGCTCTTCAAGCTTCATGTCCCAGGAACACTCCTGTTCATCCCAAGCTGGCTATTCCTTGGCCTTCTAAAATAAATGACATCCCCCAGCCTCTGAGGATACAACTTGTCAGACTAGTTCCCCCAGCCTCTGCCTGAAGCTTCTGGCTGGGCTATCTGGATCTTTTCTGAAATTTTCTGGATAGCCCAATTTCATGTTTTGCACTAGCCAATAAAGGATAGTCATTAGTTACGTGTATAGTATTTAAGTGTGATAATTTTTATATATTTGAAAATTTCCTATAAATTCAAAGGTAAAAAAGAATCCTTTGCCAAATCACAATCCCAGTTCTGGGTTTGGAAAGTACAGCTACTTTATAATTTGATCTCAGAGATACGGGGGCCATGTTCTTCCTATCTTGGAAGATGAAGTATGCCTGTATGTGGTAGGGGCTAAAGAGCCAGATGTGTGGAATCAGGAAATGTCACACATCTACAGCATAGGATAGATCACACTGGACAAATGTTTTTCCAAGGGTTGGCTGAAGATGCTTAAGTCCAAATACCAGTCTGCATTGCAGGTCCCTATCCTAAGCCAGGGCTTGACTCCCACCATGGAGTCATTTGAAGGACTCTGAGACAAAGCAGCAAAAAATTGTAGCACCAGCAATTGCTCTGGAGAACACAGAAACCAAGATTCCTAGGCTGACTTTTCAACTCCTTACAGTATTCCTGTTATTAGTAACTCTCTTCTTGACCCCTTGACTTTTGAGACATAGTGTCTTAGTTCTTACAAATATTTATGCAGGTCCCTGGGGTGTGTCTATACTCAATCCAGCTCTCTTTATCTGCTTCTTAGCTCATTCACTTGGGGGATCATAGCTTCTCACTTGGTTTTACCCGCACCTGTATGTGGATGACTCCTAGATCCAAGTCTGATGTCACCTTTTCTACTGTTTGGCCCTTTTCTGCCTGCAGGACATCTCCATGGAGCTTGCCCATGACAGCCATGTGTGTCTGAAATAGATAAACTCATCACTTTTTCTTCCAAACAATGGCTTAATGTCTCCATGACTTTTCCCTTTAGCTTGCAGCCTTGAAGCTCTTAGTTAATCTCTCTCCCATCATTACTGAATCCTGCCACTTCTATTTCTAATATGTATATTCATCTCTCCTTTCCAGATGCTGCGATAGGCCCTAGACCTCTTCTGTGTAAACTACTGCAAAGATCCCACCTCTCCTTGCCTGCCCAATATATACAGTTCACAGACTGCTCATCCATAAATCTTTTGTTCCCATTCTTCTCTGAAGCACACAATCATTGCCATATGTCTCAGTTAACTCAGAATCTTTGTTTTCAAGACATTTCAACTTTTTCCTCCCACCTTTCTTTACCCAGTTTCTGTGGTGAAGGGCTTGGCTCCACGCCAGCTGGGTGCACTTGCTCTTTGTTCTCTCTATGCAGTAGCTGTGGTTCTGGCTATCATTCTCATCTCTGGAATGTTTTTGTCAAGCCATATACCACCACCCATTCTTCAAAGTCATTTCTCAACTAAACGTTCTTTGGCTAATTATTCTTGCATTTGTGATTGTGGTTCCCCATGTCCCATGTATATTTATAATGGCTGTGTGTTTTTATGTTTACTGTGTCTCCTATTCAGTTTCAACTCAGTCAACCAGGAATTACTTAATATCCACTATGCATATTTTATATTAGTTATTTGGTAAGTAACAAACAGAATACATGTCCTTTACTCAAGGAGCTTAGTACAGCACTCTGCATTGTGGGAGGGTGGGGGAGATAGGGAGGATATTAACAAAATACTAATTAAAAACTGCCTATAATCCTCAAGTGAGGACCTGGACCTAGAAAAGACTTTACTATTTTCCTCTTACAGTCAGGGAAGGAGGATTTATGATGTTGATGCTCTTTCCTGGGAGTATGAACATAGGAGTATGGGGTATGAAGGGCTGACCAAAAAAAGGAAAGGAAGGAAATTAGAAGTTTGAATAATAATAAGTTTGAATAAGTCTGCCCCTTAATGTCTGTGAAATCTTGGACAAGTCCCGTTAAACCACATTTCCTCATCAGAAAATAGAAATACCATCTATCCCACAGAGTCCTTGCGAGGATTAAATGGAATATATATGTGATACTGTTTTATTCACTGTTTAATGCCATTTAAATACAAGGCATTATTACTTCAATACCTTCCTTCAAACGCAGTGCGCAAGTGCCCTTTCCCAGTGAAGAAAAAATCTCAAAGAATGGGGTTCAGAACATAAGCAGGGTTACTGTGCTGCACATCATGGATAGAATGTCTTACTGGCCAAAGCTGGTAAGGACCACTAGTCTCTCCTCTGTGGCTGCTGTAAATTGTGCAGTGAGATTTTCACAGCCACTGACCCAGTGCATGTTTTTGGTTCTAAACCAAAGGCTTTGTTGTATGTTGCATATCAGGGAAGTGCTAAAAAGCGTGAGTGCAGCCTGAAGACCAGCATGGCTTAGTTTCAGCTTACAAGCCTCCACTGTGGTTAAGATTTCTATAGCCCAGAAGCCACATACAGTAGAGATTTGTGGTTTCCTATATTTCAAGTGGCCCTGTACCAGTCTCTCTCCAGAGTCCAGGTCACTGCCAAGGAATGGCTCCAGAGTCCCTGCCTGTTCTTTTTCCCTAAAGGCCATCTGTTTCTGGTATACATTTTGACCCATAATTTCTTGAGTTATTAGGCAGTCTCATTAGGCCAAACCTAGGGGTACTGATGCACAATTGAGCAAATGAGGCCACTGCTGGAAAGGGCCAGACTGCTGTTCCGTAAGCCTAGATCAGAAGCTGTCTGCAGTTGTTCCATTTTTCTTTGAAAGAGAATCCTGATACCACTTTCTTAATAAGCCCTGAAGCCAGAAACAATTTCAGCCCACAGAGATCTTGTACAGGATTCTCCAACTGATCTGCAGTGCTACAACTGGGATTAAGAGGGCATTTTCTAATACTGCCCCCAGCAAGACAGACTGACACTGTTTGTGACATTCATGCCCCATGTCTCAGTGTGGCCCTGCTTCCTTGCCTCCTAGCATGTGCTGAAGCCCGGACACCGAGGACCCCCACCTGTGCCACACACAGCACCGCTGTGGAGCTCATGCTGCAGGGAACACCAGGTAGCAGGAGAGGCTGCAGATTCTGCTGTAAACTAACTTTATTGATTCACCCCTTGGTCCCCGGCAAGTGTGTATCTTCGAGCTCTCACTTCCCCCAGCAATGCCCCAAACAACTGAACACCTGTTGCAGGGGCTCCCAAACTGGCTTACCTCTGACAGGGCCCAGCACCCGGTGGCTGACCTTCTGGGTGCTAGAGCTCAGGCCTGGCAGCCCCTCAGGCCGACTGCCATGGAAAGGGAAGCTGGGGGAGCTCTTCATCTGGGGAGAATTCTGCTGGCTGCTGCTACTACCACCAGCACTTGTGCCAGTGCTGAAACTTCGTGCTCGGCTCAAGGCATTTTCAGAGCAGGAAACAGGCAATCCACTGCAAAGAAGCAGAAGCCAGTTAACTGGGCCAGGGAGGCTGTGTTCCAAGTCTGATGCTCAGTAAAGCTTCACCTCGGGTAAAAAGGCACAGGGACTCATTCCAAGGGAGAAGGAAGGAATCTGTGTCCATGGATGAGGTATCTAACCTGGTGCATACCAGCTGACCTCAGGATGCCTAGGAGACCTTGTTCACACACACATGCTCCTGTAGAAAATATACTAACAGCCATAAGGGCTGACTCTGGGCAGCTGGAACTCTCAGTGAATTCCCCCCTTACTCCCTCGGTGCTGGTCCTTAGGCTCCTCCATCAGTTCTGCACACCCACCGGAAGCTGAGACCTGTCCCCACGCCCACCACAATTATATTTGATTTTATGCAAGGCTCTGGAGCTGGGAGTCTTCTAGCCTGATCTAGATATCTAGGAAGTATATAGCTCCAGGCAAAAAGGAAGAGGATCCCATTCTAAAAAAATTAACTAATCTTACTAATTTTAATTGACAGAATATTTACCATGTGGTCCTTTTGGAAGTAGAGAAGGAACACAAAGCCCTTGGAACTCCTCAGAGCCCTGACTTGGACTCTAGGGCCCTGGTCACTTTCAGACCCCTTCTCTCTTCTACCCTGATGGTCTTACTTGTTACTTTTGGGTGGAGTTGGAGAGCCTCTCTTCTTGCTGACACCCACATTCACAGTGCTGCTCAGGCCTCGGCTGCTGCGCACATGTTTTAGCATCCAGGCTCGGAGGTTTGTGAGGCTGCTGTGTTCTGACAGGACAATTCGGGGCCATGGGTTGCATTCTGCCATGTCCAGAGCTGCAATGGCCATAGCTCGTCCCACCTGTGAGGGAATCCACTTTGACTCAGCCTCAAAGTCTTCAACCTAGGCTTGTGTGTTGGGGTGGGGTGTACAGCATGGTGGAAGGGAAGGACAGGACAGGCCTCAAATCTCACTGGGAACCAACCTAACTTCTGTGCTTAGGTTGTTTATCTCAAGTAGATTTTGAGCTGTTCCCTGAACTGCCCCTTTAGGGGTCCTCAGCCATTATGAGCAGGGGCAGCTGTGCCTTCTGGCTGGCACCAGGAAGGAATTCCCCCAGCACGAGAAGGCATTTAGAGCTCTTCCGTAACCTGCAGCTCTTTCTACTCTGTGTGTGTGCCCTAGGACCCCAGGATCATCACGGCCACTGTAAAGGGGTGCTTCTGAGCCTTGGCGTAACCAAACCCAATGGGAGAAGGAAGACAAGTTACAAGACAAAAAAAAACCCTGACTCAGATGTGCTAGGGGATCTCTGTGGTATGGGGACACAAATAGGGCCTTTTCTTCTTTTCAATACCATTATAATCAGAGGCCCACACTTTTTATTAGCTGAGGAAAATAACCACAGATATGAGAGGGTGACGGTGAGCATCTCTTCAGATCTTAGGCAGGCAGGCAGGCTAAGGCTTTTCCGACTTTGAGGTTCTCCTTTCCCCACCTACCCCACATACTCATACCTGTTCAAACAGTTCCACAGTATATCTGGAGGGAAAAGCTGGTGGGGGAGGCGGGCTGGCACGGCCGTTGTCATGGCAGGCAGCAGGGATGCTGTTTACTGAGCGCCCAGTGTTGTAGTTGCATTCAAGTGTGTAGCTAAGACACAGAGACCTTTATCAGTGTCCTGTCTGGACAGAATCAGGACAGAAGCACAGGGACAGCCTAGGTGGTCTAGGAAGGTAATCAGTTGGAAAAAAGAGGACACAAATATAAAGTGCTAATCCCCAGCCACTAGCAGCTGACCTCAGCACTCTTATCACATACCCAAGAAATCCCAGAAGGAAGAGTCCTAGACTGTAGACTGTAACACTAATTGTGAGCCTGTCTTTTGAGAAGACTTGGGCTGTCCCCTACCCTTCAAACACCCTAGACTCGGTATTGTTTTCTTTAGGGAAGCTATTTCATCAACTGTATCCCAATTTCCATCCAACCTGTGGATTATCCCTGAGGCTTTGTAGATTGCAACCCGGCCGCTTCCCTCCTTAGACTGGCCATCTCTGCGGTCTCGGGCATACATGTTTTTCTCTGAGAAATTGCAGCCCTGGAAGTCGAAGTGGGCTGAGTTCAAGGAGATGAGCTTTGGATACAGCATATTTTCCACCTGTTTGAGAGAGGAAAAAGACAACTCAGAAGGACAGACAGAGATAAAGGAGGTACAGAGGACAAGGAAGAGATGACATGCATAAGGCCATGTGAAAATACATGGCAGATGCCATTATAACCATCAGCAATAGTTGATGTTTCTTGAATTCTCACTCTGCTTGACATTATTTCTAGGTGTTGGAAAGGTACAATTCTACCTCTTTTTAAGCTCTCAGCTTCTCCCCAATAATGCAGAATTCTCCCCCTTCCCCCCTGTTTCCCAAACTCTAGAATAAAGACTACAGTGCTGGTAGCTTGTCCCCTCTTTCAAAGAACATGCTGTAACGGCAGAGACATAAGGCCCCAATGTCATCTCTTGGCTCTTTGAAGCTTGTTCAGAGGTGGTATACCTCTTGCAGCCACAGGCTGTTCATGGTCTAACCTTTATCTTTTAACCTGCAACACGCCCACACTCACATGACATTCTGCGAATTCCTACCTGGGTGCTCTCATCACTAAAGCTGTTTCCATACATGAAGCAGCCCCTTTTGGAAGCATGTCCATGCAGGTCCACATAGTAAGCTACACCACTCTCTTTGGGAGGGATGGTGTCCAGGGTTGGCTGCTCGACCTCAGTAGACTGCTGCGGCATAATCCACACACTGTTGAGCTTCTGTTCTGCTAGCTCAGTCTCTGTCCATGTCTCAGGGTCATTCCCATCAGATGAGTGGCCAAGGTGAGCTTCATTTTGAAGATTGTTAGCTTTCTCAAGGTCAGAAAGGGGAGCATCAGGAGGGAGATGGGAACTATGCTGGTGCTCAGAGGGACACTGGGAGTTCAGACGGGAGTGCACGTGGTGGTAGAGAAGCACAGCTTTAGCCCCAAAGATGGCTGGGTGCAGGACTGCATCAGGCTTCAGGTACTGACGGTTCAGATTCACTCCACGTGAGTCTGTGCTGTAGGAAAACAAGGACTGAAACGGTCTAGAGGGTTGGGCCAGTGAAGGAGACATAAGGGTAGATGAAAAGGAGATGAAAAGGGTAGACTTATAAAAGAGAGGCTGACTTATAAAAGGAGAGGCTGAAGTTGCAATAGGAAGGAAAGAATTGAGGACAAGGACAGACCCTCTGCTTGATCTTCTATCACCCCTACCACAGAGCCCTGATGATGGCAGCTCCCTCTATCCAGCTGGGCCTGCAGTTGTAGCCCTGCTCCTGATACCATTAGCTGGGATCCCTTCTCTTTGGTCACTGGATGGTTGGATGGGCTTGCCCCCATTAGGGAGCAAGGGGATTGGGAAGATGGGAGAGGTTAGAGGAGATGCAGGGCACCAGGGGGACTGTGAACAATCCTGACAGGCTGGGGAGGCTTCTTACCGGTAGTGGCCCCGGACCACACCATCAGGATTCAACATGGGAATCAGCTTAAAGACAAACAAGCGACGAAGGGTCTGGGCCCGAGGATCATCAGGTCGAAGGATGAAGTCCAGGAAGCCATTGAAGACAAAGCTAGATGGAGTCTCCCCAGGGTGTACCCTACTACTTAAGAAGAATATCTGAGGTAGAAAGGAGAACAGTCATTAGGGCAGTTAACTCTCTAGTTCCGTTCTAACAGTATTTGGGGGTGGGGAGGTGGGGGAAGGGAGATAGGCAGGAATAGCCACTGGATTTCCAGCTGGCTGATTTGTATGTGGAGGGGAAGCTGTCACGCTTGCTTCAGAATGCAGGCTTAGGCTGTGTCCAAGGTGACTAGAGGTAACATGACTTTAAGCTACCAACAGTGACTGGAGCTAGGAAGGCCAGGGTACCTTTATGCTATTCCCACTCACCCTCTTGCCTGTGAAATGGAATGGTCGAGGGGTGCTGGTGTCAGGAAACAGCTGCTCTAGACGAGGCTCTCGATCTCCTTGAAGCCCATGGCAAGAACTGATTGTTAGGAGATCAACACGATGTCCATCCAGAGAATAGCAAAGTATCTCCCGGTGGTAATAGATGGTATCCAGGGGGCTGTAGGAATGAAAGTCATTAAGCCAGGAGATGTCCCTATGGCCCTAGCAAGAAGTGGGACTCATCATAAGCCCAGAATTTGTAGGATCTGGTCTTTCACCCTAGCGTTTGGGGCCTTACAGTCCCTCACAATGTTAAATGAGGCTGAGGATTTGGATGGGTCTGCATCGCCAGAATGCACAGTACAAGACAGGAGAAACTTACTGTTTTTTCTCCAGTTTATGGCTCCCTACGATAGATTACATTGCAGACAGAAAGCTGTCCTCCATTGGGACAGAAAAAAAGGTGTGCTGAGCAATGGCAATGCTGGCTAAATTCTGGATAACTGATAGGAGCTGCGATATTAAGAGACATGAACTGAGCAGGTGGGTGAATGGAATGTCAGTGGTGTATGTATGCTGAGATCAAGATTGCACAGAAATATCTGTCAAAGGTGCCCAAAGTCCCACTTCTGTACAGAGAAAAAAGCTGATGAAGATTTGGTTCAGGGCTCTTAGGGCAAGTTCCAGAAGTTAACAGAGGGCTGTCTGGTCCAGGACTGTGTGGCAGGAGTAAGAATGGGGTTGGCACCTGCTATGGGAAGAATGGTTCTCCGGAAAGCGCTGGTCTAGCTGGTTTAGCAAATCTTGGCAGTCACTGTAGGAGAAGGGGTAGCAGAAGGCGAAGAAGGTGGTGGCCCCACGGCCCTCCACGAAACGGTGAACAAAGGATAACACAAACTGTGTCTCTGTCATCTGAGAAGCAGAGCAGGAAGAGGGAGGGGCAACATGCCATCTGGTCAGAACTAAGATCTGCTGGGGTCACCAGGAACTGACCTCATCACATTTACCAACTTCCCTCCCTCTGACTTTCCTCATGACCACCAGCTCCTTCTAGACTTCCTGAGGTAGGGGCTTATCTTAGACTCCAGGGAGCACTGATACCAAACCTGGTGGCCCGCCTGGACCCTAGTACTCCACAACGAGGGTAACTCCTCTTTCCTTTCCCTCCACTAATTTTAGCACCCAATTTTCTTTCCTCTTCAAGAAGAACTTACTTCAAAGGTGGGCCGGTCTCGAATGCGTTCCCAGCGTGGCCTGGTGGGCAGTGTGCGCACAAAGGGGGCCATGCCTTGGGAATACAGCTTGCTTTGCTTGTTCATGTTCATAATGTTGATCTTAATGAGTTTCCCTGGAATTCCTCCCCGGACACTGAAGTAGAACCATGACCTGAGGGCCAGAGTAGGAGCACACATCATTATATACCAGAGGGTTGGAGAGAGGCTATGTGGGAGAGCTGCGGCAAGCCAAACTGGGGAAGGGCTATTTAGTGAGGAGGGAGGGAAGGGGGGGTGGAGAAGGAGGAGGGAGAGGAAGAGCAGTTTGATGGTATGAACTTAAGTCAAAGGGCTGACTGAAGCAAGGATTTGGACATGGGGACATTCCCCCACTTTTCCTTCCACCCTCCACTGCTTTGCTCTTACCTGTTCCCATTCTCAAATTCTGTTTCAGCACAGTCTGGTCGGGTCCACACATTGAACTCGTAGTCGGGGGAAGACGCAATGGTGCTGATGGGGGCTGATGCCCCACTTAGTACTCCTTCCCCCTCATTAGACACAGGTTCCACCTTCTCCACGTGAGCTAGATTCCCGGAATCAAAGCGAGAACTGAACAGCAGGCCCCCACAGCGCAGCTCCATGGTGGGGCTGGGAAAGCATCCTCCTGCCGAACTCTGGCCCTGAGAGCTGGGGAAAAATAGAGAGTGGGGTGGGGAGGAGGAGGAAG
Organism: Manis pentadactyla; assembly: GCF_030020395.1. Lineage (NCBI taxonomy): Eukaryota > Metazoa > Chordata > Mammalia > Pholidota > Manidae > Manis > Manis pentadactyla. Next base: position 215,008,229 of record NC_080020.1, read on the forward strand.
AAAAATGAAAACAAGTTTTTTTGGTCTCTCCAGATAAATGAGAGCTACTGTGCCCCTCGGAAAAGGTAGAAGTGGCCTTCCAGCAAAGGCCAAAATAAAGCAGTATTCTGTCCCCACACTAAGGCTTAGAGCTGACCTAAAAGGACCCCATTTTACTACAGCTGGCTGTTCCAAAATGAAATACTCAATGGCTTACTATGTTGAGAAGTACTCTATAAGCTGCTTTGTAGCCCAAATATTAGAGGATACAGTTAGAGAGATTAGATTTCTCAAACCTAGCCAAGACACACCCGCCACAAACCCATAGCCATCTTGAAAGACGGGCCATTCTGGATCTCTGGTTCCTAGACTGGCTCCCCACTCTGCAGGCACAGCAGAGTGGAGAGAACCAAATTTCTAAGATTAAACAGCCAGCTTTCCCTCTCCACTCCCCTGTCCTCACAAGTACTGGCCAGGCATTCTTGTATTGCTCCCCTGAACTCTGGAAGGGCCGGTTCTTACTTTTTTGTTACTATTCTATGCTAAGGAATATAACTAGAAAAAAGTTGCCTTTGCCAATCCAAAACAAACCGGGCAGAACCCACCTGCTCACCCGGACTGTAGCTCAGTTCTAGGTAGGGCATGTATTTCCACCCTCTTCCCTCCACGTAAGCACTGGAGTCCCTGAAAAAGCTATCCTGGTAGTTGTGAGTAATGTGGGTGTTCTAAGCACCCCATAAACAGTGTCTGGTAGAGACCCACTTCGGGGCAAGAGGATGGCTTTTCGATCCTCGGTTCTTCAGGACCCACACACTGACCTCACCTGCCCAGGGCAGGGTGGGGTTTGAAGGCATGGGATGGGTCGACAAGGACTCACACTCAGGGCACAGTAGGAAGGCAGGGACTAGAGGTCAAAGGTGAGGCCACAGGAGTTGGGGTGGGGCCAGAAGACCCGCCGGCCTGGTCGTCGGGCGCGGTGGGATTCCAGAGGGGCTCCGGGCCGAAAGGGGCTGAGAAGGGGGCGGGGCCCGCACTGCACGCAGAGCCCCTCACCTCTCTCCGGGCCGGTGATCCCGCTCCCTCTCCCGCTAGCGCGGCGCCACCTCGGGCCCCAGCACCTGAGCCCTCAGCCCAGGACCCAAACAAAACCCGAGCGCCGCGGTGCCGGGACCCCGCTCTACCAGGAAACAAGAAGTCTCTCGCCTATTGGCCGCGGATACAGCTGGCTACCCGCCCAGTAAGGCTCTCTGCCATTGGTCAGCACGCAGGGGTTCCCTCGCTCGCTAACGGTACCTGAGCCAGTGGCGTTTGGGGGATGGGCCGGCAGACCCGGCGGGAGGGTTCCACCCGCGTCTTCTCAGACGGCGGTTAACGGTCTGCACACTGGAAGGAGCAAAAGACAAGGTGACCAAGAAATAAGTTGGAAAAAACTCACCTGTAAAATAAAAGAACCCTGGAGAGCTGATCATTGCTTACCAAGTTCTATTACCTGCATATCACAACCTTCCCCCGACTCCAGCGGATCTCTCTGAGAAGGAATTGTCTGAAGCATGGGGTAAAAAGCCATGTGGAGGATGCGGGCATCGATCCCGCTACCTCTCGCATGCTAAGCGAGCGCTCTACCATTTGAGCTAATCCCCCGCCTGCTGTTGAGTTCTTTCCGTTCACTTTACAGGCTGTCCCAGCCATCCCACTGACCAGCGGACGGGTAGCAACTTAAGACATTATTTAGCAGGGTACGGTGGGACCGTGGGCAAGACTTTAAAAGGCAGGCATCTAATAATTACACGTAAACAATAAAATTGATTAATATGTCTTTGCATTTAAACCACAAGGGAGCTGCATTATACGCCGCTTACTACATATGCGCTTCATCGAACGTCCGCAGTGTTCTAAGCAGATAGCCGGCCTGGCTTCGGAGTAGCAAGTCTTTTTCCCCAACTGGGAATTGAATTAAGAGGCAAAAGAAAGCGTCCGAAGTCCCTCGAGCCGGAATCGAACCAGCGACCTAAGGATTGCCACCGGAGACCCGCTACAGTCCTCCGCTCTACCAACTGAGCTATCGAAGGCTCCGCTGCGATGCACTCTTGCTGATTCCCCTCTAATGATTAAAGAGGCACGCCTGGCCCCCAATTTCTAAGGGAATCAAGGAGTCTGAGACCCTCTAGGCCGCACAGTACAGAGCAAGCCAGAGACACAGGTGCGCGCAAAGGACGCTGCCAGAGGACCCGCTTCCCAACCCTAGACTAAGGAAACACAAGCAACATACTTACCTGCTTTTTACAAAACGATACACCCCGCTTCTGGTGGCTACTATTGGATCGCGGGAGCTTAGAGATCCCGGACGCTTGAACTTCTGGGCAGCACGTCCCCAGCGGCGTCGGTACGCACATGTGCTCTGTAATCGCAAGGTGCTTGCCGCGTTTGCAAAGCCGATGGTTTTCGCTAGTTCTGCTCCCCATTTCCCTAAGGTTAATCCCGGGCGCCAATAAATCCTACTGCTTTCCTGATGTAGAGGACATTCATTCAGTCAAATAACCGAAGTTTTTTCAGGGTCCATTTGTTCTAACTAGAGCAAGAAAGATACAAACCGCGGAGCTGCTGGAGGCTTGCACGGCAGGCGGGGCCCGCAGCGCCGAAACTCCGCAATTCGCGACTGACGGGTGGGGATGGCGCAGAGTGGTGGCCCTGCACAGGATCCTGTCCAACTCCCAGTCCGAGACCCCATCCCGCTCACTCCTTCACCTCTTTCCAGGGGCCTGCAATGCACACTTACAAATCCTTTGCCCATCAGACGCTCCTGGGGTTTTAAAACAAAGAAACAAACCTAAAACCCAACTCCTCTGAGGAACCTTGCTTTGTAGTCTGGCGGGGTTGGAGGTGCTGGGAGACCCGGCCGGCTCTGCCGCCGACTGCCTGTGCCACCTGGAGTCACAGTTGCCCTGGGCAAATCCAGGTCGGGTGACGACGGTTCAAGCCCCTTGCAGCTCTGACGGTTTATGGGTACTCTCAGGCTGAGCTTTACATCCGAGGTCTCTGATGTCACTGAACACAGCACGGCTTTCACCTTCGCGCCCATCCACAAAGCGGGGAGCCTAACATCTTATTGGTTCCCTGGTTCAACTTCGTTCTGCTGAGGCAACTGCTGCCATTGTTTCCAAGACCCTTAGTTTGGGGTAGTTTTCTTGGCTGAGTGTGTTTAGCGAGCTCCCTCTCTATTTCTTGAAGGCAAGGGAGGCTGGAAGCAGAACATAATTATATTGCCCCCCATCCCCTTTTTTTGAGGCAAAGCTCGCATAACTCAATTAGCCATTTAAAAATATGAACAATTCAATGGCATTTTGTACATTCACAATGTCCAAATTATCACCTCTCTCTATAGTTTCAAAACTTGCTTTAAATTACGCTAGAATACTTGATACCCTGTAGGTAATCACTCCCCACCACCACTTCCTCAACCCCTGGCACCACTAATCTGCTTTCTGTTTCTACGGATTTGCCTATTCGGGAGATTTCACATAAAATAAAATATGTGAACTTTTGTGTCTGATTTCCTTCACTTATAATGTTTTTGAAACTCATCCAAGTTATAGCACGTATGAGTACTTCCTCCTTCTTATGGTTGAATAATCTCCACAGTATGGCCATACCACTTAACCCATTCATCTATTAGTGGACATTTGGGTTATTTCCACCTTTGAGCCTTTATGAATAACGTTGCTATAAATTTTTCTGTACAAGTTTCTGTGTGGATATATGTTTTCACTTCTTTGGAATACACATAGGCATGGAATGGTTTTATGGTAATTATATGAACAAAGAGCAACCATCAAACTATTTTCCACAGTCCCTGAACCATTTTACATTCTCTCCAGCATTGTAGGAGGGTTTCAACTTCTCCACATCTTTGTCAACTTTTATTTCCTGAATTTTTTACTATAGCCAATATTTCAATAACTTGAGTACTTATAAGCATTTTCCTGTGTCATTAAGGATTTTTTGAAATCACCATTTAAATAGCCATTTCCTATCTTTTGGTTTATTGAAATATTCATCTTACTGTTGGATAGTTAATATCTGAATTTTTACTATGAATAAATGCTTTAACAATAAATGTTCTTATGCATAAATTTTTGTCCATATTTGTTTCTCTAATGTGTAGAATATTTTTAGGAGTGGAATTAGGTGGTAAGATAGTATTAAACTTTTAAGTTCTTTGATAAATATGGCATCTTTCATTTTATTGTGATTTGCAGACACTTGTTTTTTTTGCAAATTTAAGAATTGTGGCAATCCTGTGTCGAGCAAGTCTATTGGTACCATTTTGCTAACAGAACTTGCTCACTTCATGTTTCTATGTCACATTTTGGTAATTCTTGTAAGATTCCAAACTTTTTCACTGTATTTGTTACTGATTTGTGATTAGCGATCAGTGATTATAACGTGCAAAAGTGCAGATGACAGCACTTCATAGCATTATTTTTAAACTAAGATATGGTATGTACATTGGTTTTGAGGTGGATATACTATTGCACACTTAATAGACTACTGTATAATAAAACATAACTTTTATATGCACTGGGAAACCAAAAAATTCATTTGACTTGCTTTATGTAGGTGGTCTAGAATTGAACCTGCAAAACCTCCGAGGAATGCTAGTATTACCAAATTACTTCCCAGAAGTATTATACCAATTTCTATTATAGCATTCACTATACTATACCAAAAGTGGTATTTTACATTTGTATTTTTTTACCAATGAAATGGACTTTTTTTCCCATCTGTTGTTGATTTGCATTTCTTTTATGACTTTTACCCCCATGTTTACTGTTTAGTACTCTTCTTCATTTCTAAGTTCCTCAACATTAAGAATGTACTTATGGTAGTAAGCTCAATAAGGAAATGCAGGCCTTGATCAACACACCAGTTAGACCAAACAGACACACAAAACATCCCACCAGCATAATATACATTCTTCTCAAATACACATGGGACATTCTCCAGGATAGCCCACGTCAGGAAACAAAACAAGACTCAGTAAATATTAAAAGATTGAAGCCATACAGAGTATGATTCAACTATGAACTTTGGGTGACAGTGATGTGTCAGTGTAGGTTTATCAATGTTGACAGTGTGCAAGGTTGTGCAAGTGTAGGAAAAGGAATATGTACTTTTTGCTTAATTTTGATGTGAACCTAAAACTGCTCTAAAAGAATAGTCTATTAAAAAATTAATAACTGGTGTGCTAACAGTAAAAAATCATACCAAGACACATCCAACAACGCATCTGAATTAAACTTTATTAATAGGCAGAATATTCGATGGATATTTATTCATACCCTAAATGGTGGTAGCTCCACCCCCTCCCCAAATTCCTTCTTATACCTTCTGATACCCAAGTCTGGGGTAATGAAACTACCCACTAAAATGGAATCCCACATAGGGAAGAGCAAGGTCCTTTGTCCCCTCAAGCCCTTTTGGGAGCAGAACCATGAGTATGATAAAAAAACATGGATCACTAGTAGAGCTAAGACATTATAATGTTCAGGTCACATCACTATTGAAATCTCCATGTAATTGATAACTGGGTCGTTCTGGAATAGAGCAGGGTAGGCATGCCTGTCTCGATGGAAAACATTTCACCCTAAGAGTGATGGCATTTGCAAGCAGCCAAGTCCAACAACGTTGTTTGTGGGGCAACATTATCTGGGCATAGTAAGGCTACCCATCAAGCTGCCCTGCTGTAAAGCTGGATACAAATCTGGAAATGAGCTTTATGACTTAAAAAGATGTGAAGTGTTTCAAATGTGTCATGTGATGTAATTTGCAGGTCCATACAAGAACTGGTAATACATTAGTAAGAGAACTATACTTAAATGGCCCTTCAGTTTTATGGCATGTTAGCGGCAGAATTCCAGCTGTGTGTGAAAAGTTGCAATGTTCAGATGTGACCTTCTGAGGTATCAGTTTCTGTTCTTCCATAACATCAATAGTCACAGTGTGACTGTCCACCTGTCAGCTCAGTGTATTCTACTAGTCCACATTGGCTCAACTCACTGGCTCAGCATGGATTCCTGGTTAGTGACAGTGCTGCACAAAATGAAAGGTCTAGGTGTCTGGTTTAGCTAAGGGACAGTAGGTGTGGTGTTTAGTGGATTACTCTTCTGACAAAGGATAAATTCTGGACAATTCCAGTATTGGGCCAAACAACTACATCTATCAAAAAAAGCCAATTAAGGTGTCCTAGTTCCTGTGAAAGGCTGTGGAGACCTAGTTATCCTAAGTTGATGAAGAGAAATGCAACAACCCAGGATTTTATGCAGAAATTAAATGTACCCAACAAGGTAAATGGATAATAGAAGCTGATGTAGCACTAAGTGCCATTCTGAGTTGCTGGATTGAGACCTCGGTCCAGCAGTCTTGGTCAGACTTGATGTCACTGTACGAGTGTCATCATTTTACTTGTCCTGTACTGTCACCAACTCAGGTTCATACCAGCCCCCTTTCAACTTGCCCTGAGAACAGGCCAGTTACAAGGATCCACTATTTTTAAGAATTGAAGCCATTTCTGATTGATAAGGAAGAACTGAGGAAATGGAAAATGTCTTGAGACCCTTGGACAATCCTGCCTAGCAGTCCTGGGCCTGGCCCTTTGCCAGGTAGTTTCTTTCTTTCTGGGAAAAGTGGTCATGGCTAACTGCCACTACGAAAGCAGGATTCTGCCCAACATGAGCTGCTCAGCTTCCAAGAGGTAATGTAGTTATACCCTAACAAGGAAACAAAAAAGGTGAGATATTGTAGTCATGACCTCACTTGTCAGAATTTTTCTGTGCTTGATATTTTATAACCCCTCCACTGAAAAACCAACGTACTGCCTCAGGGCAGCATGTGAAAGGGAAAGTGGTAGCCAGTCATCATCCCTGCCAGTCTTCTTAGGCATAATGACGGAAGCAGAAACCAGCCTGGAAATTGGAGTGGGCGGTGCACCTCTGGTACTGCATACATTTAAAAACATGTAAGGGGGGAAACTTGAGGTGAGAACTGAAAGCCTGTGCAATTATCTGACCGTAGTCTCAAGGTGAAAACAAAAAGGACTTTGGTGATAGCCCCATGATTCATGTGTCTTTTGGAATTCCAAAGATCTTTCACTCATGGCCTTAAAAAACCTATTAAATAAGTTAAGGGCCTGGCAAGGAGAGGATACTCCTGATCACTGACCCCTCATCCCCTTGGAGACTCTTCTCCCTTGCTTTTCCAAGCATGAAATACTCAAGCTATCAAGGCAAATCGTGGGACATGGGTTACAGTGATAAGGCAGTATGATTAAGGGAGCAAGAGAAGTGTGTCCAGAACCCTCAATAGGCCAAAGTCTAGAATCATGGGTATGGGCTTTCCCTGCCAGAAGCTCAATTGCAGACAGTGGCAAGCCCCTCCCCACTACATGGGCAGGGGGCCAAAGAACATGCAGGTGCCCAACATTTTGCCGTCCCCTTCACAACTGTGGGAATTTCTATACAAGGATGTAGAGAGGAAAGCTAGCCATCACAGTTGTGTCCTTTATTCCACTTAGGAGGCATACCCAGAAGCCATATGTGAATCCTGTCTCAACAGACTGCTGGAAGGGTTCTCTGTGCCTTCAACTACCTGGGCTCTGTTCTCCAGAAAGATGGCAGGGAGAGAGGTAGGCAGCTGAGAGAGGTGAACCTTGAGGTGGAGACTCCAGTGCTGAAGGGGAATGGAGAGTGAGGAAGTAGGAACACGATGTGGAGAACGGCGAGGGGTCCTTAAGACTTCAGTTGGCCATTTTGAGGTGACAGGCCTTTTAGCCTAGTCTTTCATGTCCACTGACAGCCATACTCAGACTTGGGTACAGGTGAGGCTGTTATCCACTGCAGTACTATATTCCTCTGGAGGGCCCTTTCCTTTTTCTGCTGTGGTTAATGTCCAGGAGCAGGAATCGTTTGCCAGAAGAATGCAGGTGTCACTCACTGGACTCCCACCTTTTAGGAGGTGAACCGTTTGGCATCAAGAATGAGATGGAAAGTGGAGAGCAGAAGACAGTGGGTGGCTGGAGAGGCTACCCACCCAAGGACGAGGCTGGGAGCCATATGCCACAGGGCCAGAGAAATGTTCAGAGGGACTGGGGGTAGAAGGCTGAGATACCTCGGCTCAGTCCTCATCAAAGATGTAACAACTGGGGCAGAGGCTAGTAGCCACTTGCCTAGGAGATAGAACTCAGGCACCAAGTCAAAAAAGACTCTAATGCAGAACTGTAACCTTAATCCCCCAGCAGTCTAAGGCGGCCTGCCCCAGACAAAACCCAGTGACCAGGGAGGCAGAGCCTATTGCTGGGAAATCATGCCAAGTGCCCAGTCCAAGAAAGCCACTGTGATGTCCTGCAGGCAGAGCCAGGTCCAGCGGGCAGCCTCAGTGAGCTGTGTCTTCACACAGTCCCAGGTCACCTCACCTCTGGGAGGAAAGCAGAACGTTTGTGGGGGTTGGGAAGCAGTGGAGTGCAGGTGTGTCCAGTCATGGGGCTGCAGGTCAGACCCACTGCCCATATCCCAGAGTGGCCAAGGGATGAGCAAGCAGCGGGGCAGAGCAAGACTGAATACAAGAGCCTCGTCCCTGGAGAGAGGGCACTACACCATCGGGGCTCCTGCTGGAGGCCTAGCTGAGGGTCTCACCTGCATGCCTCGTGGCAGTGCTCCTGGGCCCGGGCCAGGGCCTCAAGCAGTATGTGCCACAAGGGCACCAGCACGTTCTGGTAGAGAAGTAGGAGCAACTCCTTTAGAGAATGGAGCAGCTGGGTTAGGGCGTCAGGGAGCTGGATCTGTAGCCGGACCATGGAGGAGGGACGGGGTTAGAGTGCCCAGGGAATGCATCCTGGCCCTGAAGACCCAATTCATGTGGGGCTGCACCTTCCCAATAACTCAGCCCCTGGGGAGACCAGCCCTTCTGACCTCCCTGTCTCTGTCTTACTCTCTGGGAGAGGCTGGTGAGGCTGTTACCGAACCAGGCAATGTGCGAGGCACAGTGGGCAGAAAGGAAGCTGACTGTGGCACTGGTGTGTTTCCAGGCTAGCTGCAAGCCGGGCCTCACCACAGTCAGCAGGTGGGAGCCCCAGGCTGGCAACGTCTCCTCTAGCCAGCTGTAGGAGAAAATGGAAACGTGAAAGGAGAGCTGAGTTTCCTCAGACAATTGGCTCCCCAAGAGTAGGTGGAGGAAGGGAGAAGAAAACCACATTCACTTCCCACTGACTTGTCACCACCCTGAACACTTAAGCCCTGTCCTGCCTCCCTTCTCCCCTCCCTGGGAGGTGCTTACCTGTAACCTTGCACGCTGTAGAAGTAGATCTTGGCACATGCTTGTTGGCCAGCAGGCAAGAAACCAGATGAATGAAGCAACTGACCAGAAACAGAGGCTGAGTAAAAGAGACCTCTGGTGAGCAGGGAGGTGGGGAGGGCAGTGATGGGGAGAAAGATGCTGCACCCCAGGGCAGGCCCAGTGAGAGATGTGGCAGAACTCAGTGTGCTCATGGGGCTGTAGAGCTGGCTCTAGTCTGCTCTGGAGCATGCTTGGAGGGAGGGATGCAGGCCTGGGGAGCTGAGTCCCCTTCTCCTGCTGGGCCAAGTAAACAAGAAAGTTGCAGCCAGGAGGAGCCCTAGCCTTCAGGAAGCCTTGGGTTCGAAGGTCTGACCTTCTACTTACCAGCTGTGATCTTAAGCTAATTGGTAAATCTTTCTGAGCCTCAATTTCTTCTGGAGTTAGAAAGGAGATAACACCTTCTCCAACGAGACAGTGAATATGCAAACATTTCTATAGTGCAAAGCACTAGTCTGACTGGAAGTGATCATGTGGTAGTTGTAGACAGAAAAAATCTGAAGTGTTCCTTCTGCAGTATCAGGGCAAAGCTGCGTGTTGTGGTGGGGAGTATTACACCCAGCTCTCTGCCTCATCCCCATCCTAGCTCCCTTGCCTGACAATCCATGCTTACCCTGGAAAGAGCTGTGTGACCGGAAGTCATGGCACAGGAAACCTATGGCGAAGACCAGCACCAAGAGGAGCAGCTGTGTCAAGGGCAGTCGGCAGCTCCATGCCTGTTGCAACAGACCCTAGAATGATACGGGGTAGAGAGGACAGGTCAGAAGAGAGAGCTGGTCTTTGCTTCCTAAGGCAGGCCTCAAGCTAGGCCTTCCAGGAAGAGTATCAGGCCCTCACATTACCCGAGGTAGAAGGGGCTCTACCTGCTCTACACAGGGACGGGTGGGGCAGGAATGTGACACAGGCCCAATCCAGGGTGTGCCGAGACAGACATGTAGGACAGAGTATGGGTTGGGGAAGGATGGATGCCAGCACCTTGCAGGCCACATCACAGGTGACGACATCCTGGTTGTTACAGCTGCACTTCCTTAGCAGCTCCTGGTTGGTAACCTTGAAGGATTGAATGGTTTCTTGCAAAGACTTCCGTGCCTACAACATAAGAGAAGTCTGAGCTGGGAATGTAAGATTTAGCCCATGAGGGAACCTGAGCCTCCAATCCTGCTTTATTTTTCATGCAAAATGGGCTAACAGAGCACTTTCTCAGGGAAGTAGGGGACAGTGACTGAGGGTTATGAATCCAGAAACCAGATGAGGCTCACCCTGCCATGTCCTCCCAGCTCCTCACCTTCTTGGGAATCTGCTCCCAGGACCTGAGCAGGTACTCCAGCAGTAGGCTGTGGGAAAAGTATACCCCCTTCCAATCAGGGAGCCCACTTGGCCCCTCCCAACTGCCTATCCTCCCATTAGGCCCTATCTCCGATAGGCTGAAAGCTTTTAAATTCCCTACTGCAGAGCAGCAGCTTCCTAGAGGCAACCCCAGTGTTGTTGCCACTCAACTGGAGGCATGAACCTGAAGAACAATGTTAAGTGTTCCTCCTTGGTTTCTAGGCCAGGGGCAGGCTGGGGAGCATGGATTAAGGCTTCTCTGTATGCATCAGAAAGCAGGTGACCCTCCCCCACCCCCACCTGCCTGGACTGTGACAGGTGCTTGGGGTACAGCTGCCTCCAGACACTGGCACTGAGGGGGTCCACCGTCAGGCACTCAGTCAGGCTGCTCAGGAGCTGCACAGGGGACAGGAGAAGGGAGAGACTGCTGAGGCATGGGGCTGGTGGACAGGGAGGGTGCTGAGAAGTAATCCCGCCTGCTAAGTGAGGCCACACAGGCAAACATCCACCTTCGAGGAGGAGGATGGAGAAATTGTGCCAAGACCCCAGAAATCTGAGGCTGTAAAAGGGTGGGCTGCAGCTCCTGGGCTGGAGTCTGAGCTAGGAGATCACTTATCTACAAGCGGCAGGACAACAGAGAGTAGGCAGACCTGAACTCCCTGTCCTGCCAGCTCTGCTCTTCTGCAGGTGAAGCGCGAGTGCTTGGGGCAGGCAGCTGCCAGGAATGAAGTAAGGGGATACCCAGGAAATGGTTCCCTGAAGACAGGGCCTTAGTCAGCAGATAAGGACCTCTGTAGTGGACTCCTGAAAAGGATAAAGGAGACTCCCACCATTCTCTCACCTCTTTCTTCATCTCAGGAGGGCAGCTTGGGGTGGCTCTGGACAGGAAGGAAGGGAAGTAGGTATGTAGGGTGGCTTCTGGCTTCGCCCCAAACGCCAGCACCTTCAGTCGGGGGTAGAGCTGACACAGCTGCTCCTGCAGGCTGGGGTGGGGGTGGGGAGGAGAGCTGAGCAAGGCTCTAAATGGAGCTGTGCAATGTGTCCCTTTTCCCTGCCTCAGAGTCTATGCTCTACTTGCCCAAGCGGGTTAGTTACTAATGGCCTTATAGTAGCTCTAAATCTTTTTAGACTTTCAGACTCCTTGGAAAAATCTGTGGAAAATCATGGATCCTCCCCCCAGGAAAATGCCCAAACACCAATCGAGGGTCCATGTAATTTCAGGAGGTTCACTGATCCCTTGAACTTCCAGCTTGAGAATCTCAGATCTAGAGAAGGGACAGGAATATATTGTCTGCTCTTGACTCTCTATTGGGATCCTTCATAGCAGGTGTGCCCCAGGGCAGTCCTACCTGGGTGTCAGGGAGTTGTTAGGCATATAGGCAAAGTCCAGAAGTGGGAAGAAGTCCTTGGGACCGATCGTGCCAAAGCCCTTGGTGAGGTTGGGGTGCATCCTGTTGGGGTAGACAGAAACAGGCTTGTTGGAGACCACCCCTCAGGCCATGATGCCAGCTATGACCAACATCTAGGACAAAGGGCATAAACTCTACCCTACCCTACTCCTTAATGGTTCCCTCCTTTGCTCTGCCACCACATTCTGAGTTGGGAGAAGCTGTTCTGATTTTCCTCACATTTATGGAGACCAAGATCACAGCATCCCATTTTGCTGAAACAGCCACTTGTAGACACCCTGGGCCTTTCCCTTGCTGCCCCCGACCCCCTCATTACTCACAGGAGCAGTCGATCCAGGTATGCAATGGCGAAGGGAGACAGAGACTTGATACCAAGCACAGGCAGCATGATCCCCAGCCACACTGTGGAGACAAAGGTTCAGGCTTGAACCCACTGGGGATGCTGAAGAGCTTCCTGCCTCCAAGATGATCCTTCTTTCTTCCCCACTTGTACCTTTCAGTCCCTCGGTGAGGTTAGCAAAACCTGCTTGACCCACGGCCCACATGATGGTCAGACACTTTGCTGGTCGGCTCTGGTGGGACCTCAGCAGTTCAAGAAACTAAGGAGACCAATGGGAGAGGCAGATTGGGAAAGGGCAAAGCACCAGGAGTAGCCCCAAAGCCAGGCAGGAAGAAAGATGTCAACTGGGAGAGGAGGGACAGGCTGAGGGACACTGGAGCACTATGGCAATGTGTAGTGATTCAGAGCATGGGCTTTGGCACCAGACACTGGCCTTCACCCATATACTTGCCACTTACTAGTAGACCGACTCTAGGAAAGTTACAGAATCTCTGCGGCTCAATCTTATCTATAAAATGGGCACAGCAACAGTATCTACCTCATAGAAATACACAGCAGACACAAGAGTAGGCACTAGTGTTAGCTATCACTTCTGGTCTTACAAGGGTCTCTATCCCTTAATTGGGTTCAATAGTGTAGAGTCTGCCCAGCCTCCCCAGTCCTAGTCTGCCAGTGTCCCCACCATCACCCTGAGCTCACCTTGCCCAGGTTCATGGTGGCAATCCTGGGCTTGTCTTGCAGAATGGCCTGGATACAGATGCGGTAACCATGCTGTGACTCCCCTAGAGAAATACATAGTCTCAGATCTACACTCACAGCTCAGCATCCTAACCCAGAAATTTCCCTTTTGGCAGACATAAGCTCAGAACTCAGGCCCAATAAGTCTGAAATATTTTCTCCCTTTCCAAAAGAATGTTGAGATTAGCACATTTCTCTGTTGGAAACAAAACCACCCACCCAATCTGGAAGTGGGAGAGACAGCAGGCTCCAGGATGGGGCTGGGCTATCCCTCCTGGGGTCCTCTCACCTGGCGTTTTATCAAGCTCTTGCAGCATGGTGAACAGACAGTGGTCAAAAAAGAGCTCGAGAGACCCAGCTGCCTTTGCCAGCAGCCCTCGGATGATCCCACGCAGCTCCCGGCTCACCACGCTGTAGGGATAATCTGGGGCCGATAGACATCCACATGAATGCTGGGACTGGAAGGCTGCCAGCTGAGAGACCTGGTGTGCTCCAAGAATGGCGAGTGGAGGCAGAGGTGCCTGCACTGAGGCTGACATCCTCCCTGTCCCAATGACGCCCAGTAACTTTCAGTCATGATGACTTGAAAACAAATCACCCACGTAAATCAGGGCAGTGGGGGCATTGGGCTGTTGCTAATGTGCTTACACATAGCCCTTTCAGTATTTTCTTGACTTGTCTGATCTTGAGGGAGCTGAAAGAACTAACCATGAGTATGCTGGCTTAGTGTGGGTTCACTTAGAGGTGCTTGGAGCTTGTAGTTGAGGTAGCTGGCCAGATCCTTCAACCACACAGATGGGTTTCCAGAGAACACGCTCTGGCTCTTGTCCAGTTCCTTCTGCAGAGCTGCCACGTCCAGCTGCCAGAGACACAGGCCCCTCGTGGTGAGGTGTAAGTGTAGGGAAACAGGGTAGAGATGAGGAAATGGCTGGACTAGGTGGAGGTAGAATGAACAAAGTGTTTCTGCTTTTAAACATAAGTACGTGGAATGCCATAATTTTGCTGCACCCAGATCTTTAGAAAATACAGGACAGGCGTATTGCTGATCTCAAGGCCCAGTACTCTTAGGCCCTTCATTCACAGGTTCAAGGGGACAAACAGAGGATGACATGGAAAATGAAAGATCACTGCTTCCATGGGGCAAGGAACTACAAACAGTTCCTCTGCCGCTTCCCTGGTATCCCTGGGTCTTCAAGGCTCTTCTCTCATTAATCTATGTTTCCCTATAAAATTCTTATTTTCTATCTATCCTAAGTGCAAATGTCCTCTTCCTTGGGGTTTTCATCCTTCTCTGGACACCTCCTCTCAACAAATAGTGTCCCAAATTCTACAGATCCCTCAGCTGCCAGTACCCTTCCTGATCCTTTCATCTTCTCTGCACCTCAGGCTCCCATTGTTTCCCCACCTAAAGCCAGGGCACACTCACAGCTTTCAGTGCCTCCTCCAGGCTGCGGAAACGGCCCTGCTTCGGGTTTTGGTTGGTGAGGGTCACCACCTTCTTAGTCTGTTTCTTGCTCTTTGGTTTCTTAGGTTCCATAGCAGGAGGGGGAACCTGCTCCTTATTCTGCCGCTTCATGATTCTCTCAAAGCCCCGCTCATACAGAGTGCTTGTGGTCTGGATTGGAGCTGGCGTATGAGAGGCAAAGAAATGGGGGCCATCCTTGAGTTATGAGGGCCCCAAAGAACAGGAATCCTTTCCCCCACTGTCACCTTATCTAGATCCTGCTTAAGGAGCAGGAGAGGGAACCCGCTTGGTTGCTTCTTTCAGACACTGCAGCTCTGGTGTTCATGGGCTGGCTCTCTGACAAAATTGAGGCATTTATTTTGATAAATCAGAGTACATGGGAACTAAGGGAAGGGTTGGATACAGAGAACTGGCTTCTTTGGTGAGTAGCTACTAGTCTGGGAGGTCAGGGTTTTTCCATCTTGGTTCTACTCTAGTTGCTTTTGGTTCAGAAGTGACAACTCTATATTCAACAAGTGGCAAGCTTTCTGCACTCCTCCAGGAGACTTTGAGGGAACAGGCGCCACTTGGAATAATACTTGGTGGGTGTTGAGAGTGTGTGACGGGTCATTTCTCCCACTGGTGGGCCTCCCCTCAGTCCCCGATGAGCACCCCCCCCCCACCTGCTGGTTACCTGAAGAGGGGGCACTGTGCCTAAGAACCAGTATGCCTCTTCCCAGCGCTCCAACACCTGTCCAGAGAGGCCAGGCCAAGGCATGGGAACAGCTGGGAAGGGTGTGTGTGCAGTGAGCGGGAGCGTCGGAAGCACGGAATCCCGGTCTCTGACATGTGACCATGGGAAGGCATCTAACTTCACGGGGCCTCTGTTTACTCATCTGTGAGGTGAGGACAACCTCCCTTGCGCTGTCTACGTCCTGTGAGACTCAAAGGTAGCGCTCGAGCAGTCGGGGGTGTTTCGGCCCTCTGAGCTCCGGTAGCTACTCGTTACCGCCCTGGCCGGGCAGGCCGGGCCGGGTGGGTACTCACGGGTCAGGTCGTATTTCCACCCTCCGTTCGCCTCTCCGAGCGCCCGGCGGTCCCCTCCGCCGCCTCTACCCCTGCCGCCGGCCCCAGGCCGCCGCCCCTTCTTCACCACCTCCCAGCGCCCGTCTACCGCCGCCCTAGCCGCCATGGTTCCGACCCTCCCGCCAGTGCCACCTCCCTGGGCTGTCCGATCCGGTGCGGACGCGCCGCGCTCTGCCACGTCTCCTCGCAGGGCCTCGCGGCGCGTGACGCCAACCGCAAGGCAGCCTGGGACTTGTAGTCTTTCGTTTTTGCCAGGTTACCCCGACCGAGCGGGTCGGGGTTGCTTCGCGGCAAGAAACACTCAGGCAAAGATGCTGAGATGAGAGAATATTTCATTCCGAAGACTTTTGTTGAGCACCTATTGTGTGAAGGCCACTGCACTGGGTAACTTGGTGGAAATGAACTGTTTGGTTTTTTTCTTTTCTTTTTAATATTGCTGGAAGGATGGAATTGAAATAGTCATCCTCACCTCCGGGAAGAGTTTGGAGATTATAAATGCTTCCTTCCTTTTAAGAAAGTGTTAGTTTTTCTGTTGCTAGTGATTAAATTTTAATGGACTATAAAAATCTATTGTGAAGAACAAGGAAGATGACCGAGCTTTAGGGAAGACGCAGTGCTTGGAGAGAGGAAAATGGAGAGCAGAGAGTCCTTCTGATAGGAGGTAGAGAAAAATCAGGGATCTAAGCCAGGGCTCTGTTTCCCCTTCCAGGCAAAGGGGAAAAAAACGGTTCTGACTCCCACTGCCAAGAGTCGGTCTCAAGTGTCAGATGTGGAAGGGAAATGATCAAGAGCCCCAGACCTGAGGAACCACTCAAACAGGTTACTGCTCAGACGTTCACTATCCCTTGAAGACCTTCCACCCTGCTTGTAGGTGATGTGAAACCTCAAAACTGGAAGCATCCCAGCAGGAGAGGATGGGGAGAAAGTGAAATAACAGTAATTATCACAATTAAGGAAATGTGCTATTTCGTGAACACTCCTACATTTGAGGATGAGATTCATACCTGTTGTACTGAGAAACAAGACAGGCAAGCCCTTAATAGTAAGAATTAAATAGAGTCTATATTCAACAAGTGGCAAGCTTTCTGCACTCCTCCAGGAGACTTTGAGGAAACAGGCGCCACTTAGAATAATACTTGGTGGGTGTTAAGAGTGTGTGATGGGTCATTTCTCCCACTGCTGGGCCTCCCCTCAGTCCCCTGATGAGCACCCCCCCAACACCTGCTGGTTACCTAAGGAGAGGGCACTGTGGATGAACAGCTTCTGGGGATGATGAGTTCCTTAGGAGGGAGGTAGGGAAAGCTTCCTGAAGGAGATGGCATGTCAGATGGGTCCTGAGGAATGAGAGAATTTTCATTGGTTGGGGATCAGGATAAATAGAGAGACCAGGTCAGTTATATGGATTTATTGATTTAAGCAAAGGCCTAGAGGTGGGACATGGCAGGACAAGTCTGGGAAACTGGGGATTAGTTCAGTGTGACAGTGCTTAATGGGATTTTGGAGGTGATGAGGTTGGAAAGGGATCTAAACCCATATGCCATGATCTGCTAAATTCAGACTTAGTCCTCCAGACCCTGGAAGCCAGTGGGAAAGTGACATGATCCACTGTGTTGGAAAGGAAAATATGGCTATGCGAAGAATGGGTTGGGATAGGGAAAGGCAGGAGGTGGGAGATAAACAGTTCTTGCTGCCCCCTGCCTGTCCTCCAGTCCGCTCAGGCCTGTTTGTGGTTGAGTGCTTCAGGGAGCTCCTAGATGGAGTGCTTTTGCCAAGGACATTTGAGCTGATCATTAATCAACTCATTTTTCAGTTCATTGGTTTAGCTCTACTCAGAGTCCAACAACAATATCCCCTCTTTGCTTGATCCCTTCTATGTCACATGTATGATCACAGAAGAGACACAGAAGAGAAATAGAACAGGCTTTCCATAGAGGCAAATGAAGGGGCTGCTCCATGGTGGAGATACATAGAAGGATGGAGAGGGGCTTTCTTTTGTCTTTTCTTGGAATAGTCTGGCAAGTCATTGCTTATAAATTGGCATCTAGGGAATGGGATTCATTCACATACTTATCCAGCACCATCTTCTAAGCACCTTCTGTACCTAAGCACCTAGCCCTGTGCTATGTGGAGCTGGAGGATACACCTCCCTTGCCTGTGAGGAATTCGAAGCCTGTGTAGGAGACAAACTTGAAAACAGAAAATTATAGTTCACTATCTTAAGTGTTCCATGGGAAACACATACTTAGTATGAGGTACCGGGAAGAGGTGGAGAGGAGGCAATGGGTTTGCATCCCTAAGCTCTGGGTTTTTGAAGAGCAGCCTTAGACACTAGCCATGGAGGTAGGCTTGGGCAGTACCCACGCAGGGTTTGAGGGAAGAATCAAAAGATGTTGGGTCAAGGAGGACAGGTGGGTGTCTGATGTGGAGGCAAAAAGGGTGAGCTCACTGAAGCACAGTTTGACCCACTGTATTAGGTTTTTAGTGCTGCAGTAACAAACTGCCATGAACACAGTGGCTTCAAACAACACAAATTTATTATCTTATGGTTCTGGAAGATGGAAGCCTGTCAGGATCTCACTGGTCTAAAATAGAGTGTCTGCAAGGCATGGTCCTTCCTGAAGCCTCTAGAGGAGAATCTGTTTCTTTGCCTTTCTCAGTATCTACAGGCTACCCACATTCCTTTGCTCATGGCTCAATTCCATCTTCAAAGCCAGCAACAGAAGGTCGAATCCTTTTCACATTGCAACACTCTGACCTCCTCTTCTGCTCCGCCTTCCACCCTTATGGACTATTGTGATTACCTTGGGCCCACCTGGATAACCCAGGATACTCTCCTTAAGGTCAACTGATTAGCAACTTGGTTTCATCTGCAACCTTAATTCTTACTTTTCCATATAACCTAGCATATTCACAGGTTCCAGGAATTGTGACATGACATCTTTTGGGGGAGGCATTATTCTGCCTACCATACCCACTTCATCAGCAGGGTGAGGCCTTGGCCTGAAGATGAACACTGGGCAATATAGAGCAACTACCTTATCCTTTTATAGTATGTACCTGGAATAACGGAGGAAAAGCCTTTTAAAATTAGGCAAGGGAATTAAAAATCATAAAGATCAATAAAAGCAGGCAAAGAATTTTTTGGAGGAGAAAAACAGATAGAATAAGGCCTGAACTATCTGTAGGTGGGGGTTAGAATCAGAAGGGGGAAGGAAAGTGAATGAGACACGAATTGCTTAGTTAAGGCTTCTATCTGGAGTTGTTAGAGAAATGGTGGTAGTCTGGAAGAAAGGTCAAGGAGCAGGGCCACAAAAGAAACACAGCCTCACCTGTATTTCTAGGATATCAAGGAAACATCTACCAGGATCAGCTTGAGGCTAGAGGTATATTCTGGAGGTCACACCTCTGTGGTCCAGGTTTTTACCACCTTAAGTCTTGTCACATATGATCATCAGTAAATGAGAGGGCTGGTCTAGATGATTGCCAAGGCTCTGTTTGAATGAGCTTGGAATCCATATTCATTTCAGCACTCTCTCTCCCTGTTGAACTTTCAGGACACTGGTGATTATGGCCCTTTGCAGGGGCACAGGCCAGGAATGTAGGGCTTGTGAATGATGTGCAAGTCCTTCTGACTCTGGTTCCTATTACAGCTTGTTCTACACAAGGAACCATCTGGGCGTCAATGCTCAGCACTGATTGCCGTTTGTAACCCACTCAGCTCTGTCAGTGAGCCCCTGTGCCCAGCTGGATCACTGTGGTGAGGTGTGTGAGCTTTGACAAGAGGTGGGGGACAACATGCAGTCTAACTGGCCCAGAGGAGATGGAAATAAAGCACCTCTTGGCCAGGCCACCCTGCTACCTGCCGGCCCCAGCCTCACCCCAGCTGCTTTACTGGACTGCCCATTGTCACAGTCATGGCCCCAAACTTTGTTCCTCCTCAGGGACTGGGGGGCGGAGCCTCCATTCCTTCCCTAAGAGCCCTGGAAACAGTGTTGGGAGGTGGGGACTAGATCAGAACTAGCTGGGCTCTGAGGCCAAGCAGCAGAGGCAGTTCCAGGCATGAGAGAGGGTGGCAGAGGTGCTGTGCTCCATGGCCATCTCCTTGGAGTGGGGAGAAGTATTGAGATCTAGGTTGTGGCTCAGCTGAGGGAGACAGGGCATGGACTTTTACCGCACAAGTTTATTTAAATAAAAGTGAACACGTATGCAGGCTGGGTGGCCCAAGGGGGCATGGGTTGGGGTGGAGGGCGGATGGGAGGCAGACGTACAGGAGGGTCCAAGCAGAGTCTGTGTGGTATGAACCAAGCTGCAGAGGGAGTGGCTGGGGCCTCAGGGCAGGACTGGGCTTTGGGTGCTGGGGCAGGGGGCTGAGGGTGGGTAAGCCTGGTGCCAGGAGGTCCTTTTCATCCCTCATGCTCCCCTCCTTCTCCCTGACCACTGGGGACCTAAGGCACACGTCCTCAGTCCCCTGTCCCTCTCCTGACATCAGCCTTCCCCTCAATTACTGGGAAGACAGAAGACAAAATAAATAAGAATTGGTGAGTGCTGTTGCGGCTCCCAGAAATGGGGGAGGGAAGCCAAGCCAGGCACACTGCCCCGGAGCCCACGCTGTCAGCCCTGGGGAAAGAACAGGTAAAGTGCAAGGAAAATCCAGTAAGTAAAAATATACCAATGACTTTGTCAAATATACAGCTGCTGGCTGTCAGGGGAGCAGGTGGCTGGCTGGGAAGTGAGGGCCAACACAGCAAAGAGACAACGGAAATAAATAGTGGGGGGGAGTGGGCAGAGGTCCACCGGCTGGGCCGGTGCCACAGAGGACGGGGCCTCTGCCTGCTCAGCTGCCCCTTCCCCCCAAGCCCAGCTGCCTGATGCCCCAGCGCTGCGGCACTGACGTGAAGCACCCGGCCGACCGCTGTAAGGAGAGGATTATAATGTGGGGTGGGAGCAGGGTGGGGTGGCACGGGGAAGCCGTGTAGTCAGCCAGGGCTGGAGCTGCTCTCAGTACTCGTCCTGGTCTTCTTGTTGGTGTTCTTCAATCTCATCGTCCTCGGGGGGTGCAAATCCTTCCTGGAGGATGGGAAGGGAGAGGGTGGTGAGCCAGACAGGCCAGGCTGAGGGTGCAGACTTCTAAGGGGAGCTGGGAGCAAAGCTCAAGTTCCGGTCCTACTTCCCTGTTAACACCCTCATGACCCAGGGCTTGGGACTTTGGCTCGCTCTGCACGTTAGTCCACATTCCCCAAGGCCCCTCTGCTCCCACACCCTTCTAACTGTAGGACCGAGTGGAATGGCAGAGGTCCCAGTGGGCCTAGGACATTAGCCGGTGAAGGCACAGCTCACCTCAGTGGCATAGAGAATGCCAATGATGCCCGAGATAACAGGGCTGTTCTCACTTTCGTGTTCCTGGCAGATGAGCTCAATGTCTCGGAGTTTGCTGAAGTAAAAGTCACGCTCCTTCTCCAGCCCATCCACTGTCAGCTTCAAATCCAATAGCTGCTTGGTGAGAAAGTGGTGTTCAAGCCCAAGACCCCTGCCTCAGACTCCCTTTCCCGCCCTGACACCCCATGGGGCTGGCTTTTTTGGCAGGGATATCTCAGCTGTCTGTGCCCGCCGCGTTCACCTGCTGGTTGAGTTCAAGAATCTGGGCATCAGTCTCATGACCGCCGTTGCGGGCTGATGGGGGATTCTTCCGCAGGATGCAGGGTGGGGCCACGTTGCTCAGCCGGCCAGAGGTCTGCATATTTTTGGGGCCCGTGGGAGATGTCCTCTGTGGAACTGCCCAGAGGAGAAAAGTTGGACAGGGCCATGTGAGCCCACAGCTCACCTGGCATGAGATAGCCTGGTGTGGTGACTTCAGGGGCAGGCCCATGCGAAAGGCAGGCACTCCTGCCCTCCCCTCCTCTCCCCACAGGAGGGGCATCTACGTCTAGGCCTCAAGCACGGCCACGCGTGACACCACAGCAGCTGGGCAGCCCTTTGGCAAGCTTGGGAGAGCAGAGGCTCCAGGGAAGTAAAGAAGGTATGAGGTGTGGGGAGGGAGGAGAGCTGGCCTGAGGGAGAAGTAGCCAAACCAGGGACTGTGGGAAGTGGGGCTGGAAGGGTAAGGCTCTTATCCTGACAGCCGGAGCCTGAGGAAAAGCAGCTGGCATTTGCTGGGTCTTACCAGCCCTAAGCCACCCTCCCTGTGGGCTGTCTTAGTCTCAGGGATGGAGGATACCTAAGAATCCTGCTCCTGCCTCTCCCGGACTCTCTGCCTCAGGATGGGCTCTGTGCCCTCTCCTGGGCCTGACCCAGGGACCCCGACTCCACCCTACACACGGCATGCTGTGGCTGCCTGTCTTCCAGCTAGGGCAGCTCCCGAGTCAGAGCTGGCTGCTTCCAATGCCAAGCAAGCAGGTGAGTGGGGGCAGGCCCAGGCAGGGCGGCAGCGCAAACAGGAGCTGCTCTGCTATGACGGGTTCAGATGCAGGCTGGGGCTGCTCCTTTCTCTTTCTCTTCCCAAGCTTCTTGTCCCCCAAAGGCCCTAGTGCTTCTTTCCCTTCTCCTCTGGAACCCAGATAAAGCCTCATTTCAAAAGATTCATCGCTTGAGCTCTTAGGGCTTGTGGGCCTTTGGAATGGGGAAAGATATGATGAAGCTTGGCAAACTCCTGTCCCTGGGTGTCCAGTGGGCAGGGGCAAAAACAGTGTGCAGTGCTGGCACCAGGCTCTTGGCCTGGGAAGACCTGGATGGAGGAACCGTGCCACGTGCTGCCCCGTCATCTCGAGGCAGTCAAGTCAGCTTCAGCTCCAAGAGGAAGTGCCCTGTGCCTCCCACCAGCAGCTGCCCCGTGGCTGGTGCTGGTGGTCCTGTAGTAACCTTTGGAGCCCTCTCCTCCCTACTGTGACTCCCCTGGTCTAGGCAGGCAGCAGGCGGCATCATCTGAACTCCGTGATAACAGGCTCCTTTAGGCTGGCAGGGCTGGGCCAGTGGCCCAGGGGGCACTCCTGGCTGTAGAGCCCTGCCGGCCGGCCCCCAACTCTCCCTCCCCCAGCTCGGGCACGTTACCTGCTGTGCCAATGAGTTTCTTGGATTTGTTGAAGATCTGATCACCTGGGTTAGGAGGTGGTGCTACGTCCTGGCCCTGCCGCGCCAGCAGAGGGTTGTAATCCTTTCCATCATAGTTTGCGTCAAAGAATTTCTTAAACCACTGAATAAACTCAAAATTATCTTGGAATTTTCCTTTTACTAATTTCTCTACAGGAATTATCTGAAACAGACCACATAAGCAGAGAATTTTAACCACCTTTAACTTTAACCTCTGTGAGAGGGCCACTGCTCTAAGGAAAGCCAGCCCCTGGGCTGCAGCATCCACCTGGTCTCCCTCCCGTGGCACCGGAGCAGCCAGGTAGGCTGCAGGCCCTGGCACTGCTGTGTGCATGTCGGGTGGGGGTTACTAGAACCAGGGGCCTGGGGCCACTGAGGCAGTAGAGTGAGCCAAGAGATTTTTCTTGGGCCCTACAGAGAAGGAAATTAATAGAAGCAGTATTCCAAGCCTCAAGTGTTGGGATGGATAGGGTCCAGAGAGGAGGAGGGGACAGGAATGTCATCAGGATGGGGTGTCAAGTGGGGTTTTCCTCTGTGCCTTGAGCTGGGGGAACATTCCCTCTGGAGAGTCAGGGTGGGGGGTGGAGAGAGGCGTGAGAGCTGGAATGACCCCAGCAGCCCCCGCTGCCCTGGCTGGAGGGCCATCTTCTTCCCCAGGGTCACACAGCTCCTCGGGAGGTCCCCTTGGAGCGCAGGCACCTACTTTGTCAACACCCATCTTCTTGAAAGCTGCTTGCAGCACCTTGAAGTTGTGGATGTATTCGTGCTCTAGCTTGGCCTGGAACTTCACCTTCCTCAAGTGCACACAGCCAGGGAAGAGCATGTCCATGAACTGGCAGTAGGCTGCCCCTGCAGAGAAGCACGGCTGACTGAGCTCCCTAGTCTGGGCTTCTCACGTTCACTTCCCCAGGCCCTCAGGTGGCCTATTTCCCCAAGCTACCCTCTCTCCTCTTCTTTCTTCTTGTCTTCGACCCAGAGCTGGGGCCAGTCCTACTTGCAGGATAAAAACAGCCAGAGTCTCCCCAGCTTTCCAAGAATGAGAGCAATAGGTATTTACTGATATAAATGTCTACCACGTGCATTATATACCATACCAAACCTTGCATATATGTAATTTAATCCTAACAGCAACCTTCATTAGATAGGTGCTGTTATCTCCATTTTCTGGATGGGAAAACTGAGACCTACAGAGGGGTGGTGCCTTGCCCAGGGTTTACTACAAGAAGAGCTGAGATTTGAACCTGCCATGGCTCAACTGGCCCTTGTGCTGTTAGCCTTTGGCTTCCCTGCCCATCCCAACTTGTAATACCCCATGGCCTCTGCCCACCTGAGGCCATTCACTGTGCCTCTTGGGTTTTGCACTTTCTTCTCTTTCATTACATGGGACCCTATTTCCTTACTTCAACTCCAAACAGGATGACTGCTTTAGGGCTCTGCAGCACTCCCCTGTAATCCCAGTTACAAGCTCGGCTCTGTCCTGTGGCTGTTCTGCCTCCCGTCTTCCCTCCCTTTCCCTCCAGCAGGGCCTGCTCCCCCATTCCCAGCCTCCTACCTGAACAGAGCTGTTCTATCTTGGTGTAGTTGAGGTGCAGGGAGTCATTGACCCATGCAAGCATGTCATGGCGACTCAGATTTTCACTGGTCACAGATGTGGAGTACACATTGACGGCCATACCCCAGCTGCAAGGGAGAGGAAAGACAAGGTCAGCACTCAGCAGCCTTGCGCTGTTCTTCAGCTGTAGGAGAGGAGGAGCTGGACAGTCCCTAGGGAAATGAGAAGCATTTCCTCCAGACCAGCCTCGTGGTTTGCCCTCCTGGAGAAGGGGGCTTATTCACTCTGTGACATTTAGTAAGTGTCTACTATATGCTAGGCATGTGCTAGGAACTGGTGATACAAAGTTGAGAAAGTTGTCGTTTCGGCCTTGGAGTTGATACCTACAGAAGGGGTGACAAGGCAGTTAAAGCAGCACTTGTAAGTTTAGGGATGGCACAAAGATGGGTGTGATCTCTTCTGTCTGACAAGGTCAGGGAAGGATTCAGGTAGAGACGTTGGTGCCTGAAAGGGGTAGGAATTTTCTGAACATACAAGGGGTTGGGGTGGAAGGGCACGCAGACCTGAGGACCAGCGAGAACAAAGGCACAGCCTATTCCAGGACTCTGAGTTGCAGGCAGGCCTGGGGAGCAGGTTTTTGTTTTGGGGTGTGGCACCATGAGGGTGGCAGGGACTGGTTGCAAAGGGCTTTGCTTTCCTTGAGAGGTCTAGACTTTCTGTTCAGACAATGGGAAGCCATGAGAGGATTTATGCAGCAGCATTCTAACCAGATTTGTGTTTTAGAAAGCCAACTAACTTTTGCTTTTCCTCTGACTTCAGCAGCCTGCTGGTCCACAGGCACCTAAATTCCACTTGTCCAGAACCTTCCCTTACTACAGTATGCTTCTGCTTCTATGTTCAATATCCCAGCACAGGTCACCTGTGGTCACCCATCACCCACCTTAGAAATCTGAGGGGCTGTCCTAGACAGCCTACCCTCTCTCATCCTCACATCCACTCATTCAAGTCCTGCAGCTCTACCTTCTCAGTCTGCCCTGCTCTTGGCCATTTCTCCTGCTGCCTTGGGGGTTATGTGTACATTCTCTCCGGCCAGGGCTGGCAGAAGCCTCCTAAAGGGCCTTCCTGCTGCCAGTCTCTATCTCCCCCTAGCCCATCCCTGACACTGCTGCAGTCAGAATCCGTGTATAAGCAGCCTGACCACACCACTCCCCAGCTTGAAGCCCTTTCCATCAGCAGTCACACATGAGACAGCTATTGGCTGAATTTGCAGACTTGAACTGATTAGCTCTCACAGTGTTGGCAACATTCTCAATCAGGGCCCAATATTTTAAAGTTGTTTAAATATTTTAAACACAAACAATTTGGGATTTCTGGCTTCTTTTGGCAACCTGGGGCCTTTGTTCCTACACAACAGCAACTGTTGTAGCTGAGCAAAGGCACTCCTGCTATAGCCAGCAGGCATGAGCTCCTCCTTCCCAGCTCCCCATCCTCAGGCAGAGGCCAAGTGTCAGTTCTGTTTATTACTGACTTGCACTGTTAAGAGAAGGAAAATATATCTTATAACTTGCACTTATCAGAAATGGAGATACAGAAGATAGACCAAAAGGCCCATGTGTTTTGAGAATTGTGAATGCATATTTCTGGAGTGAAGAATATTTTTCTCCATTTAATACACAAAGTGTCTCTGTGAAGGAAACACACCCAGCCACTTCCCTGTCCCCTATAGGCATCTGCCCTTACTATGTGACCCCCTTCCCCCACTTACCAACTCTTAAATGGGCCCTACCTCTTCAGCTGCCTGTCTTACTTTGCTCCCACAGTTGGGAGTCAAGGGCAGCTCCCTGTTTACTCTCT
Source organism: Manis pentadactyla (assembly GCF_030020395.1). NCBI lineage: Eukaryota > Metazoa > Chordata > Mammalia > Pholidota > Manidae > Manis > Manis pentadactyla. Next base: position 215,034,424 of record NC_080020.1, read on the forward strand.
GTCTGGAATGCTGCCCCTGCCCCAACTGCTCATTCTCTGCTCCAGTGGTTCTCAAACTGTGGTCCCTGGAGCACTCTGGTATTCTAGGGGGCATCAGCTTGTTAGAAATTCCAACTCTTGAGCTGCACCCCAGATCTACTGAGTCAGAATCTGCACTTGACCAAGATGCCCAGAGTCTGCAGGCACAGTCAGATTGGAGAAGCTGCTCTAGAGAGGAGGCTCTGTTGGCGTCTGCTAGGCTGTTCTCCCCTGTGCTCCCCACCCCAAGTGTATATAATGGAACCTCATTAAATACATGTTTAACTTCAATGAAGTTTTTGAGAAAAATCAGGAGAGAAACCCTCTCGTTTATTCCTACTTCTTCCTCCTTTTGAAAATAGACCTTGTCCTTCATTGCCCAGAGAAAGGGAGGTCAAGGCAGGCCAAAAAGCCAAGAGAAACAAAAATTATAGTCTTGGGAGCTTTTAAGGACTCCGGGGCAGCAGTTCCAATTGAATTCCAGTTCAGTTCTGACTGTACGTGAGTCTCCTCACACACAGTAGTTTTGAGCCCCCTGCCTTGTATCTTGTATCTGACCCTTGCATAACAGTGGACTTGGTTAAAATAAAGATCTGCCCCCTCTACAGAAAGTGCCTTGAAGCCAGGAGTGGTGTTTCCAGGCCTGTGACAGGTAAGGTATTCAGCAAATCTGTTGAATGACTGAGTGAAGCCTCCTCATGTCTGTTCTTCTAAATCACCTTTCATCGCCTTCTGGCCTGGGCCCCCTCCTGCCACCCAATTCAACCTTTAGGACTCAGCTTGGTCATCATTTCCTCTAGGAAACTTTCTCTGAACCTCTGTGGTGAGACATGTGTCTCTGTGTTTCTGTAGTACCAGGAGCATAGTCATGGCAATTGTCACATTCTCTTGAACTTAATTGTCCCTTTCATCTGACTGTAAGTGCCTCAGTGGCCCACTGCCTCATTCAGTTTTGGGTCCAGACCAGTTCTCAGTGAGCTCCTAAGTGGAGTTAGGAGAGTGCTTCTGAGTTTTCAGGAACTCACCTAAAGTAACATCAGTAGGTGTGGCTGGAGTGGACGGAGACCAAACTTGATCAGAAGGCAGAATGGGCAGGGTCAAAGAAAGTGCATTTTATTTTGATGAGCAGTTAATTGGGGACTATGAGAAAGAGAATCTCTTCTATTTCTTTTCCATTTGCCCCTGTCCTCAAGGAGTTTATAGTCTTATTGGGAGACAAGCACATAGGAGAACAGTACAGCCAAATGCCCCAAAGTATGGTGAGAACAGTGCTGCAGGGAGTCAGGAAGGAGAGAGCATGGGGACTCAGAGAGACTGGCATGGGGTGTGCACAGCCCCAGCAGAGTGGGCAGACCCTGCCAGGCCTCCGGGGGGTCTGCAGAGGCCTGCCAGGAGCTGAAAGCAGAGGAGGCTGCCTATTCTGGATATTGGCTTTATTTCATTTCAAATAAGCTCTGGCGCTTATTGCTCCCAGTGAGGGTGATTCTGGCTAGCTGCAGCTGTGCAGAGCAAGGCCTCGGAGTCTGGGTTGGTCAGGGCTGCTTCGTGGAGGTGTACGGGGGTCTTGGGTTGGTCCTGGGAGTTCCTGAGACACTTTGGGACTTTTTTTCTGTTTACTGCATATGAGTTTCAAAGGCTGATTACTGAATAAAAGCAGAGGCTCATGTGTATATGTGTGTATAACTATATTGTATGTATTATTATATATTATGTATATAACTATAAATAACATACTATATATAAGCCATGTATTTATATGTGATATATATGCAGTATGTTTTTTATATATAGTTGCACACATACACACATATATATATATACACACAAATATATTTTATGTATATGTAATTTAAATATGCAGGTGATCAGTGCACAACCAGATATTAGAACCACAGTCCTCATCTGGTGCATGGACTTGGCTAGGACTGGCTGGCCTGCATTGCCATGGCAAAGGCTGGCATGTTGGGATGTTTTGCTACCTCCCTGGGGGGACAGTGTTAGTCATCTTCCTCCTTGGTACACAGGAAAAAAATCTCTAGTTTCCCTTCCAGAACACAAGTAAAGACCTTGCTATCAGTGTTCCAAGAATCACCATAGGTACTTGGTGAGCTACATAGGTACTTGAAAAATGCCAAAGTGGTCTCAGCTTGCCCAGAAACTCTCAGTTCTGTTCATATCTGATGACGGGAGGCATCTTCCACCCTTTTGATCAGTATGAATCTAGGGTCCCAAAAGTGGCAACAGTGTCTGTTAAGAAAGAAGTTGGGGAAAAATGGCTCCTTTCAGGGTTTGACAGTCAGTCATGCTGTTCCCTCCTGTGGGGCTTTTGGGGAAAGTGTGTGTGGGGTGGAGTTAGGCAGGAGAGTGGGGCAGGTAGGTGGGCAGCTGATATTAGGAACAGAAGAGCTATTGTCTCCACTCAGGACTGGCTCAGGTTCTTTCAAATGATGCTACTCTCTGCCCTGGCTGGTGTCCGTTTTAGCTCAGGAGGCCTCATCGAAAGCATGCAGGGGTCTTTGCAAGTATTCTCTGCCATGCTTGCTAGAGGGTAATAAGAAACCAGCCTCCTAGTTTCCTTGGCCTTCATCCTAATGGGAGGGCAGGATTTAATTTTCCACTCCTAGATGTGGCCCTGTAAATACAACTAAATTATGGCCAGCAGGTGGCACCCAGGTCCTGAGCAAAGACTCGTTTAATGACATGATCCCTCCCGAAGTCCCCCTCTCTCTAGCTCAGTTGAGAAAAATGGAACCCCCAGCTTTGATCCACCCCCCACAAAGAAGCATAGTTTGGTCAAAAGCTGGTGGTGAAGGGACAAAGGGAAGGTTGAGTGTTCATTCGTGACCTGGTTGTCCTCTAAAAGCTGGAACAGCTGATGTGGCCTGGAGCTTTGGGTCTAGGATTCTGGGCCTCCCTGTTCCCCAAAGCCACAAGGTGAACTCATCAACTGGCCTAACTTCTAAGGACTTTTTGGATTGGGAGTTGACCCAAGCCTAGACTCAAACCAGACCAATTTCTGGGGGGCAGAGGCTGATAAAGTGATTACCCAAGTACCTGGCCCTAAGTGGACCAGTTGCCTCCACTTCCAGCAGAGACATAGTCTGAGAAAACGCAAATACACCTGTTACCCAAGGCTGCTTCACCTCCTCTGAGAGAGTGGTAGGCAACACCCAGGGTGTACAGACGCTGTCCCAAGGGCTATAATAGTGGAGTCTTCCAACCCTGTCCTCATGTTTCTGCCATCATCTTTGGCAGCTGGTGACTATCAGGAGAAATAGACCCTGTGGCATATCACCCTCCAGGTTGGCGGGAAACCCAGTCCAGGCTCAGACTGGCACATGGCCTTGGGAAAAGCCTGCTCTGCAGGATCTTGACTCCTGCAACCAGGTCTGGAGTTATGAGAAAGAAAAGTTGAGGAAGTTTAATCTGGTGATTTCATTCAATCATTTCCTATGCTAGACCAAAATGTTCCCAGTGCATTCATTGGCAATGTAAAAGTGATTGTAACTCTATCAGGAGAGGTAGAACTGCTCATCGTTCTGTGGCCTAAGGCCTTGAAAATGGTCAGCAAGACCAAATCTCCACATACCAGGGTCAGAAGAGTTTCTAGAGACCATCCATCTAGTTCCTTCTCAGAGAGCTAGGACTACACTTAAATCTAGGCATTTATTTTCCTAAATCGTAATTAAGTCTGCATAACTCTGAAAGCTCACATTCTAACATTTAATAACTGTATCACCAGTCTAAATCTAATTTTGGCTTCTTTTTTTAAGTCTTCAGTGAACTCTATGTTCCACAAATATGTCTTTAAGAAAATTCAGGGGCCCCAGTCTCCTCTAATTCTTTGGTCCCTAGAAGAACCCCCGCAGTTCCCAGGCCTCCATCCTCTGCCCAGCATAGTTATGAAAGACACCCCAGTCTTTCAGTTCTGCAGTGGGTGTTGGGCATGCCTCCAGCAGGCTCCTAAAAGGTTCTGCTTCGAGAATATTGGATCTCAAGTCAGACCTGCCTCTAACATTTCCTAGCTGTTTGGTTTTGGGCCCATTCCCTCATCTATAAAACGGGAACAGTAACAGCTCCACTTCACTGGGCTGTTTTGGGGATTAAGTGAGCCATGCATACAAAGTGCTGGGCAGAGCCTGGCATATAGTAAGTATTTGGTAAGTACTGCCAGCATTACTGGGGCAGGCACTGAGAATCCAAAGGCACTTGTCTGAGAAGCAGGTGCCCAATATACATCCAGCATCAGGTCTCTGAGACCTCGGAACACCAGTCCAGGAGGGAGGCAGACTTTATCTCTAGAGTCTGTTTTTCTCTACCCCTTCTGCCTGGGGACAGCCATCTGGGCTTCCAAGCTGCACCTCTGACCATGATCCCGCCCCAACTCCAGATTTCCCATATAGTCTGCACTGTAGTTGCCATCCTACTGGCCAGGAAAACCAGAGCAGATGCCATGGACAGAGGAGAGCGAGCTCTGAGGAGCCTGCCAGAACATTTCCCACTCCTGATGTGGGGCTATGCCTATTGTCACTGGGTTTCTCCTTCCTGCCCAGGCCCAGGGGGCTGAAGTCACCTGTCTGGAAAATCTGCAAAATTACTACCCTTTGTCTCCTTGGGTCACACATCCAGGTTATTCTGGGGTTGCATGGAGGCAAGGATGAAGGTTTCGGAAGGGTTGGAGGACACCTGCTGGTGAGTCACAAAGCCCTGGCAGCCCCAGCCAATCACCTTCTTCTCATGGCTGAGCAAGGGCCTGACTCATAGGGAGTCTTAGCCCCTTAAAGCTGAATTAGCCAAAGGTAGAGATGGGTAGGTGAAACAGTTCCGGGGCTGGCAGGCACCAGCACAAGCCAATCCAGCAGGTCCAGAACAGGGCTCTGGATGGTGTAGGTTCATGTAAGGACTGGAGCTTCTCCAGGATTCTGTTCTCATAACACTTTTAGGTCATGGAGCTCTTCTGTAAGGTCCTGAACCCCGCTGAGGTCCCAGCCATGGAGTCCTGGACACGTCCTGTTGAACAACGACTTGAACTCTTAAAATGCTTTTCCCTGACTGGTCTGGATAATGTTATCACACCCCTTGTAGCTGCTGTCCAGGACCTCTTCCCTGGCCTGCTCTGTGAGGTGGGGCGCTGGGCCATCTGTGGCTCAATCAGTAAGTGTTCACTGACCACTGACACGATGTGCTAAATGATCTGTGAGGCACCATGAGGACTCAGGACCATTTTAAGGCATGGGTCTTGTCCTTAAGAAGCCTTTGTTTGGTTAAAGAAGTAAGAGTAATTCATAAAACAACAAGGGCTCCCACAAATCAGAACATAAGAAATGCTAATTAGTGAAAGTACATCTGGCTTTTAAATGCTTATATAGGATGAGTGGGACTCAGTAGTTAGATGCTTTCTGGGAAAAGGTGGCACTTAACTTGGGCCTTTAAAGATGATAGCATGTCAGAAAGCAGTGAAGAGAACATGGGGTATTAGGGATATGGGAAATGTGTCTGCTATCACTTTTATTTTTAAAAAGGAGCATAAGACCAATGAGTAAATGTTAAAAGAATGTTAGGGAATGTTAGGGGATGTGAATGAGAGGAGGAGAGGGAGGGATATCTCAGGAGCCAAAGGAAGGACCAGTTCCAAGGAGGAGGCTATCTGCCATATTAAATGAAGTTACCTGACCGTAGATGGAGAAATGGCCATGGGATTGTACAAAAAGAAATGATGAAACCTTGAGTCATTTTGTTGGAGTGTGGAGATAGAAGCTAGGCATGCAGACAGTGACAGTCCCAGATCATTTGCCCACAAGGATGGCGGGAAGGGAAATGAGGACTTTGTCATCAAGGCCATTTGTGTCTGCTGCAGCCCTGCAGGTGGCCTAGAGGGTAACCGCCTGCATGGTGGAGAACACCTGGCTGCTTTTAGTAAAATTGTGAAGCAATATACAGATATAACCTAGGCTTGTGCTCTTTATCTGTACATCCCATGCATTCTCCTTCAGAATCCATATCCTGTCCTTAAGTTCTAGATCTCATCTGTCCAAGGAGGCTCATGAGTGCAACCTCACAGTCCTTCCAAAGCGTCTATGACACCGTGTCATGAATGAAAAGAACGGGAAAAAATTTAAATGTAATAAAGTCTTGACTAAGTCGAATGTTTGGAAAATGTTTTAAGTATTAATTTACTGTTCTGTCTAACTGTGGTTTATCAGAACCCCTTTTAATCTTCAATTTCATTGAGAAATTTTTTGAAAATTACTCTATAAGGCCGGGTAAAATGAACAAATTTATTAGTAAGGAATTTCCAGAGCCTTGGATTCTCTTACTTGTTTATTACCATTTATGGAGTGTGTGTTCCAGGCACTGAGCCAGGCACAGGGCCTATAGGAAGGAAGGGGGCCCAGCCTGGGCCCTTGAGGAGTTCACGGACTAGTGTGGGAGCTAGAGAAGTGAACAAAATAACCAAAGTGAACAAAATAACCAAAGGGCTAAATATATTATGCTACAACTGCCAGCTGTAGCAATGGCATGACGTCAGAACAACTCTGCTTCCTGGGTCAGAGAAGGCTTTGTAGAGGAAGTATAGTTTGAATTGGGTCTTGAAGGAGAAGCTTATCAAGCAAATAAGAGTCAAGAGGAAAGAGGAACGGACTGGAAGGAGGGAGGGGATTACAAATAGTTTCCCCGGAATGCCTGTAGGAGGCAAAGATGTGGTTAAAAAGGGACACAGAAACCACATACCAGGAGCTCTGTAAGGACGGTAGGAACTATTACATCCTGGGAGAAACTCAACAAGGGATTTTTTTCATGTATACAATACACTTAGTACACAAATATTTGTAACAATACATTAGTTAAAACCACTGAGCATAATTTCTAAATCAAAACTGCAGCAAATGAAATAACAGTGCTTAGAAACTGCATCAAATTAGAGGTATAAACTTCAAATTATAAAATAAATTAGTCATAGGATGGAAATACAACATAGAGAATTTAACTAATAATACTGTAATATCTTGTAATAGCAGGGGATAACTACACTTACCATGGTAGCCATTTAGTAATACATATAATTTTTGAGTTGTACATCTGAAACCAACATAATACTGCATATCAACTATATTCTAATAAAAAAATGCTGTTTTTCAATCTTAAAAAAATGAGATGCATTAAATTTATAATTTTTGAGGCTTTATTTTATATTACGTTTTCTAGCAAAAATTGAAAAGAGTCCCCTGTGCTGCTTGCAGAAATCAATCCCTTCCAAATTTCTGTAAACTCCTTATTTTGAAATAAGGTTAGACTAACAATTGCACAGGACAAAGAATTCCCATGTATCCTCACCCAGCTCCCCCAAAACATCATATATAACAATTGCTAAGCCTAGAAGTTGACATTGGTGCATTATTAACTAAGCTACAGACTTTATTTGGATTTCATCAGGTTTTACATGCACAGTAATGCATCTTCTGTGTGTGTGTGTGTGTGTGTGTGTGTGTGTGTGTACAGTCCATGAAATTTTATCACATGCATAGATTCATGTAATCTATTCATGTAACTCATGTAATCACCACCCTACTAGGACACAGAACTGTTCTATATCCTTAAAGAAACCTCCTTGTGCTTCCCCTCTATAGCCATGTCCTCCAACTCTAACCCCTGGCAATCACATATCTGTTTTCCATCATTATAATTTTATAATTTTAAGAATGTTATATACATGGAATTATACTGTAACTTTTGAGACTGACTTTTTTTTTTCTCAGCATAATGCCCTTGAGTTTCATTTAAGTTGTTGCGTGCACTGATAGTTCTTTTTTGTTGCTGAGTAGTATTCTAAACAATGTATAAGTGTGGATGTACCACAGTTTATCCATTCACCTACTGAAAAATGTCTGGGTTATTTCCCATTTTTGGTGATTACAAAAAACCCTGTGAGAATTTTCCTCAGTCTTCTTTTGCTTTATTCATGAGAGTCTGGCTCTGGGAGAGATCTCCATACTTTCCTGTCCTCTGGAACTATAAATCAGGTTGGAGTTTGTAACTGGAAGGTCCATACATTAAGTTTTGGGAAGTGGGGGTGCTGAGACACAGGTGCATAAGCAACTCTTTGGACTATTCCCAAAATTATTGGTTTGTTTCCATCTAAACCTAAGTCTGTGCCCCTCTAGACCAGATTCTTGCTTCTTACATGCATTTACATTGTAACTTAAATTTGGGAATTTATATATTTCTAGGTGGGACAATGTCATCAAGGATAATTTTGAATTATAGTGGTCAGTTTAGGGAGCCCTCAATCTGAACAAAATTGAGAGATGCTTTAGCACAAAAAGGGGACAAAGTTTTAAAACTAAGTGGTTCACAGAATCCATTAGAGTTCAGAAAGACCTATCTAAATTTCTACCCAAACCTGCACAAGACCCTCTTAAAGCTCAAGAAAGACTAATATAATATAAAGTAGAACAGAGACAGGACTCATCATACCATGAACAATCCTTGTAACACCCCTATCCTTCCAGTCAAAACCCCTGTGGGTGGGGATATAGATTCACTCAGGACCTTGGGGCCGAAAGTGCAATAGTCATTTCCTGATCAGAAGCATATACTCTTATCTCCAGTGCTGCCTGAGGCTGCATATTTTATAGCTTATGTATTTTATATTTTTTGCATATATGTTCTGTTTTCTTTAGTGTTCCTTTAGACCCAAATAGTCCACATTTGTTTGCCTTCTGGGAAAATCAACAATATACCTGGATTGTTATGACCCAGATTTATTGAGATCCCTCCTACTTTTCACAGGTCCTCAACCACATGCCAAGGACCTTACATTTCCCTGTAATTCTTCATGTGGATGACCTTTTGTTGTGCTCAAAAGGCAGGCAAGCTCTAAGACTGATTCCAACTAGCTATCGTTTTCTTTCAGAAAAGGCATAAGGTTTTCAAAATGTAGCTACAATTTTGTCAAAGTTCACTACCCAGGACATAATTTATCCCAAGGAGGTAAATCCTTCACTTCTGATGAACATAGGCCATTCAGAACTTCCTAACTTTTCTGAAATCATCACATTTATAACTTAACCAAGTACTCAGTATGCAGACCTCTTCCTTGGGAACCTAGATGTGAAAAAGTCTTTTGCGGGTTAAATTCGCCCTTCAACAATCTTCCACTTTGGTTTTACTTATTTACTATAAGGCTTTCTAGCTATTTGTACATGCCAGGTCTGGACAAATCTTTGGTGTTATGCTTCAACTTCATGGGAATCATCAGAGATCAAGTGTACGGCAGTCTCTCTTGACCCTTGGCAAAGCGTGCTCATCTCTCCTAAGGGCCATAGCCCAGCAGCTAAGCTAGTGGAGGCTTCTGCATCCTTGCTTTTAGGGTCTCCTTTAAGTTTGATAGCCTTCCATGGTGTACAATATCTGTAGCTCACTGAAAATGGCAACATTTCTCAGTAAGTAAGCTTACCACCAATGAAATGCTAGTATCTTTTCCCTCACATATCTCTATTCATTGTAGTAATATTTTGAATCCTGCTAGGCTACTTTTAGATGTCATGCTCTCAGGTCATTTTGGCCCATCAGTTTCTGCTGTGGGAAAAAGAGATTGTTTGATTATTCAAGAAGGAGAAAAACTGGGTCTTGATTTAAGAACCAAAACCCTAGCCACTCAAGGGAAATTAGAGTTGCTTTCTTTTCTCCTTAGGTCTTTTCAGTTCATGCTTTATGAAGTCAGGAAAGTAGGGAAAATCCTACTGAAGGTGGAGTTGACAGGATTTGTTGCAGAATGGTTGTGTGATATGAAAGAGAGAGCAGGGGTGACCCAAGGTTTCTGGCCCAGGCCACTGGAAGGAAAGAGATAATGACAGGAGGAGCAGTTTTAAAGATGGGGTGAGGACCAGGAGCTCACTTATATCATACTGTGAACACTTCAAAGAATAGGTAAGGGTATTAGGAAATGTCATATGTAATGGGGCATGATATTCCATGCTATTATTAAATCATTTTCCAATTGTTGGACATTTTTAAAATTTAGATAGTGTTGGAGCTAGTATCTTTGAACATTCAGTTTTTGTCTAAATATACTACTACCTCCTTGGGGAGGGAATTATTATGTCAAAGGGCATGACATGTTTTTAAAGGTCTAACATCTTTACAAAAAGTCTATACCTTTTCTTTTTCTTCTGGAAGTTTGAGTGCTCATTTCAACACACTCTTACCAACATGGAACATTATTGTTTTTAAAAATGCGTTGATTTAATAAAAACCACTCTTTTCTTTTAAGTAATATTGCTTTGATTACTAGTGGGGAAGAACACTATTTCCATGTTTATTACCCATATAAATTTATTCTTCTGTGAACTGCTTTGGGCAGTAGAGTTTGAGGGACCCAAAAATCATGTCTAACATTGGAAATCCTGATGATAAATTCTCACTATTCACAATATATCGGTGGCAGTTATTTTTAAATAAATCTCTGATATTCCATGTAGTTTATTCTAAGCATGAGATACTAGAAAATGTCTTTATATAAAGATATTGAAGATTCACCTAAGATAATTATAAAAAGAAAGCAAAATACCATTAGCATATTACAGCTATGCTAAGATGTATTTTGAGATGCAAAAAGTGGAAGTTTGATAACAATGGAGAAAATGCACAGCACCAGGGAACCAAGACATTATCCCTCTCATATTTTGAAAAAGGGTTAAGACAAAGGAAAAAGAAAATGACTCAGGGTTCCCAAGATTTTTCTGAAAGTAGAGAATTAAGTTAAACTTTAGTTGCTCTACCAGAATGGGCAGTATCATTGACATGTTTAGCCATGTGGATAGGCAGCATGGTGTACACAAGGGATGGTGAGAAGGACTCCAAAAAACCCAAGTCCAGTTCTGCCTCTCATGATCTTCTGGGCTCTGGGCAAAGGAGGCCTTTCTAGAAATCAGTTTCTGATTGTAAAATAGAAGTGCTTTTATGTATGGCTGGCTCATGGGCACCCCAAAACCAGGTGCTCTGGATGGACAATTCATGGAAGAAGTACAAATGGCTAACAAACATATGAAAAATGTTCAATTTCACTATTAAATTTTAAATGCCTATGTTGCTGGACTGTCATGAAGGTTAAAGTTATGATAAGCAGGGCACCCACACAGAACCTAACATTAGTCAGTCCAGGTTAGTTAAAGTTATTGGTCAGAAGTTGGTAATATAATTTTGACAGAGAACTTTTAAGTCTTTGTCATAAGGCCAGTAATAATGTAATTAGGTAAGGAGAAGGTGACTGGGGACTGTCATGTTGTTAAATACAATAAGTTGTGGGTGGGATTTATTTGGTGGGTATCTTATTGAGGCAGCATTCTGTCCTG